>NW_024519207.1:1185997-1703116 GCF_017590135.1 Pyrgilauda ruficollis | reverse complement strand
TCCCCTCCCCTCCCCTCCCCGTGCTTGCAAACTTTCCCACTTGGTGTAGCAATGGAAATGGTCACTTTTCTCCTTACTCCTTGGCTGAGGAATCTCCAGAGCTTGGATGAGTAGGTCATTGCCAGGGAATGAGGCCTGGAGGATGCTGAGGGCATTGTAACAGGAAAGTACAACACAGCCAACTACACGCTCTTGCTCTGAACTATTGCATTTGATATCATCAGTCTGCAAATCACTGTGGGTTCTGCTCCTTTATGTCCATTCAATCTAATTGTCTAAACCAGAGAAAAACTATGCTTAGAAGTAGATAAAAGGATTTAGTCCTCTCCACTGATAGTGTTGTAAAAAAGCCAAATTCTCATCTGTCCCTGGGTGAAATATGGTGTCCATTGATCTGTCCCACTATGGAACAACTTCCTTATTCTTTGAGTTAGTTAGAAGAACATACTGTGTTTTCTTTTCTTTTGAAAAAGGCAGGATAAAAGAAAGAAAGCACCTCATGCCCATTCCCAATGCTGGCAAAGCATCTTGCTTGTTTAGATTTTGCACAATAAAACAGGCATTATTGTGCTCTACAGCTCTGGCCTTGGAGGTAGGAACCTGACCCACTATGCCTTGATCCCATTAAAGCTCAATTTTAATAAATTCTTGCAGAATTCTAACACAAATTAGGCACACCATCTTTTCTGAAAAGTATAGGATTAGCTGGGGAAAAAAAAAGATTAACAACTGAAAGTCAGGAATGAGCTTTGTAATGAATAATTTGAAACTATTCAGGGAAGTTGCAAGAATTATTGTTCCAGATTAGGTCTATGGCAAGTAATTGTCAGCACTAGGATTATTAATGCCCATTGGACCTATGCAGCAAGAGGCCTGTATTTGCAGAAGAGAACATGCCCTTCACATTTCCTAGTTATACAGAGGCAGTATTTTGTGGAAGAGTTCATCTATTCAGGATTGTATTTGATGGAGTATTTCAGATCACTTATCAGAGCTCATTTGGCAGAAAATCTGTAGTTTCAGGTACTGAAGGAGAATAGCTCCTGGGTGATGCTATTAAAATTGATTCTTCTGGTGTGTTCCCTTGAAGAGAAAGCCTTGAATCCTGGGAACAGATGGTGCAAGCTCTTCACCAGTTCAGATGGGTCCTAGGCCTGACTCCAGGTCAGATGAACCAGCCCTTTTCTGTTTCTTTGTTTCTTAAATGTAAAATGGGGCAAATAGATCTCTGTGCAGGAAAGGATCAGTGCTATGCTCATACCAGCAGGAAACGCCTGTTTTCTTGTCAGTTAAAGACAAAGAGTGGGGTCTAGTGTGTATGCAGCTGCAATTGCACTCTGCCTGCCCAAAATCATAGGGTCCTTTTTTTTTCTACTATCACATGTGTTCTCTAGACATTTGTATTTCCATATAAATACAGTTCAGTTTCTTTCATTAACACAGACCTTGAAAGCCAAAGCAGTAACTAGGAAAAAGTCATTGGGAGTTGCACTTTATTTGTCACCTCAGATGACACCTGCAGACCCTGCCCTTCCTGGGTAAGAGGCAGGAAATCTTCAGAACCCTACACACCAGCTACATACTCATCTGCTCTGCACACTATTAGTATGACTTTCCCCAAAACATTTTTTATGATGGCTTAGTGCAGAGACATGGCGAGGGTCTGGCTGTGGGCTGCAAGCAGAAGCCCTGAGACGAGTTGGTCCAGAGTATTGAGGTTTGGGACGGTGTTCTTAGCAGTCTTGCAACCTCACCTCTAGGTTATGAAAGGTTTTGCACAGTAACTTGTCAAAGGCGCTGGCACCAGATGTGCTGATATTCACACAGATAGTATACCACATGTAAAAGCAGGTCCTTCACCAGATGCACTTCTTTTGTAACCAGCTCATCTCTACTGCTTTTCCCAAGCATGGGTTTGGCCTCTCAAAGCAGTTTTGTTTCAGTACCGTGCTGTTCTCTGACTAGACCTTGTAATTTAGCAGCATCAAATAGCTGATGCCTTAATGGGGCCATTTTCTAATTTTCTTTTATTGCTGCATCTTCTTTTGTTCCTGACAGCAGCAAAGGTGCATCCCTTGTGTATTTCCCCAGAAGAAGTGTCTTATTTGTAGTCTCAAGAGATACAGACCCTCAACAATTCATGGCAACACATTTTATGTGTCCCATATGATGCTTCTCACAATGTTCTGTGAAGGAATTTGTTTCTGCTCTGACCAGAATAGCAAAATTTGCTACAGCAGGCCACTGCCATTGCCTAAAATGGTGAGGTGGCTGCTGGCAATTTGATGGGCAGGAACACAGAACTGCAGACCAGGGTCTGCACTAGGCTTCCTCTCTTGTTATTTCACAGGGATACAAAGCAGGAATAAAATCTCAGGGGAGTGAGCCCAGTGCTATCAAAGCTGCAAGAGCACAGACCACTCTGGAGGAAACTTTTTGGATAGTACAATCTCTCTCAGGAGGCTCTCGTGCCAGGTGCAGGTGCCAGACCAGTCTGCAGTGCAGAGGTTGCTCCCACAGTCCCACCCATCCCCACAGTTTGTGGTTTTTCAGGTTTGCTGGCAGCAAGGGAGGAAATGCTCTTGCTGCTCTGCCTGCTGCTTCCCCAGAGCTTGCAGACCTGGTCCTCAGGCATTAAAAAGTGTGTGTGCTCCAGACAGCCCCTCAGGATCTGGGTCCTCCAAAACTGGCCAAAGAACCACCCCAGGGCCTTGGCAGCTGCTTCTGCTGTGCAAGGGCTGTGCTTCAGCTCCTAGTAGTTCTCTCTTAGCAGCACTGGTGTTTGTCAGAGACATGCCAATGGGAATTCATGGTCACAGGAGGAGAGCTTGTCTTTCCAGTAGCTTCCCTCTGTGAGATGAAACTGGTCTTGTCAAGCAGGGAAGGGTAGAAAGTGTGGTACAGTCCCTTTTGGGAGGCAGCAGCATTTGCTCCTGAGCTCCTTGGATGCAATATCAGGAAGGGCAGGAGGAGGATTGGACAGAACTCGAGTTCTATTATGTTGACTGTCCCAGTCATACTGAGGAAATCTGGCTCTTTTGTGACAAGTGGTGACTTTAATCTGCCCTGGCAGAAGAATTTGGTCATTATTTTTATCTAACAGTGTGAGAGCATTGTGGGGTCTGGGACAAAATGAGTCTTCAAGCTGGCCTGCCTCATGGCAGCAGCAAGAGACAGTGTCACAAATCAGAGGCAACAAAGGATGCTTTCCACAAAAGTGCTGATGTGAGGGATGGGCGGAGATCTTTCTGAGCTGGAAATGAGCACCTGCAGCTGATGGGATGGAAGGGAGGGAAGAGGTAGGTCATTTGACTAACATGGTGTCTTGTACTGAGCAGGTTGCTTCCACAGGGGTATTATTTGCCACGATCACTAGGCTTTACCATAATCTTGCTGTAGGAATGAATGAGTATGTTTATGCTAAGATGCTTAGCATATTCTAGCAGCTCTTTATAAAGATCATTATCTATAATTAGGTAAGTGTGTTTAACTGTTATTGCTCTTGTGCTAAAAATTGCTGCAAATGGAGTTGAGGAGGGAGAGGATTCTAATTTAGACATCAGATAATTGGACCCAATTTGCTTATGAGAACTACTAGTTGTGGCTGCTTGAAACAGTAAGTCCTAAGCTCAGAAATAAAATGCTTTTCTAAAAGTATGTAGTGCCACTGTTCCTATTTGTGTCAGTATTTCCACTAGAGATGTGGTTTTGTTACTGAAACTTAGCATATGAAAATATCAGTGCACTGCTGAACGTGATAGTCCTGATTTTGCCTTTTCTAACAGACATCTGAAATGAGAAACAGACTGCCATTTCCTAAACTTCAGTCGGTTCTGCTGAACTATGCTGCAGTTCATTGGTCCTGTTCACACCCATCAGATTCCCAGGCAGGGTTTAGAGGTACATGTGCTGTTCCTGTGGTCACAAGCATGGTAGTGATGAATTCAGATGTAACTAATAAAGGTATCTGTGAAGCCAACACTGTTCCCTAAAGGCTGAGCTTCACTTCTTTGCACAAGCCTGGCCCCAGGTCTAGATTTCACCATCAGTTATGTGAAAGACTGTGCTGTATTTACATGCTTTTGGAAAGGGATTTCTAAGTGAATGTAACCATCCCCACTCTCATCTGCTGCACTGCACTGGTACCCAGTTGCTCTCACATTTCCTGAGCCTGCTCTGGGACCAGCCCTGTTCCTGGGAGGGGTGGGTGCCCTAAGTGCAGAGTGCTTGTGTTAACAATGTGTGTGATGGAGAGTACTCAGGCCTGTGTGGACTGTGAGCTTCAATGCAGCCCAAATTTACTGTAGACATCTCCAGAGATGTCAAAATTGCCCTTACACTCTCTCTATCCCAGCTCTGTAGCCTGTTTAGTAGCCTCTGGAGGATCCTGATATACTTTTCACTTCCAGAAAAAATGGACCCAGCTCCCATGATTTTGAAGCAATTATTTTTAAATACCTGTACTGCATTCTCACTTTTGTCACTGAAAACTTAAGGTTTTTTATGCTTTCTCTTTTACTCTGGCAAGTCTGGAGATGGAAATTGACTGCTTGCCTCAGTTGATATGCAAAATAAATAAAAAATTAGCTATGCTGCTTATACAGAGCTGTTAGTGTACAATATTTGGGGCTCAATGTTATCATCTGAGTGTAAGGATTAAATAGTTGTACAGTTTCTTGGGTGCCTTTGTTGGAGCCTAGATGCTAGAGCATGTGGGCAGGAGAGGCTGATGGCTTCATGGACAAGCCAGAAGTAGATGCCAGTGACCCCCAGAGAAAGGGGGCCTGCTGTAGACTGAATCCTCTGCAGAAAGAATGGAACCCTGACAGTCAAAAGCTTCCTCCATCAGGTTAAAATTCTCTTTGGTAGCAAGGTGAATCTGTGGAGAATTATGGTGTGAGGCTTTCTTAATCTTGGTTTTTGAATGCTGTAAAAATGAGTTATGAGGAGGATCTGATCCTCAGTCTCTTGTACCTCGGATGGAAACCCTCTTGAGCAGTTAATGAAGCCAATTACCAGTTGACATAGATAAGGGAAGAAGAAGTGAAATAGCTCTAGCGAGAAGCACACCCCAGAATATCTAAAAGCTTAAGAGGAGATGAATCAGGTAGAACAATCTCCAGATTCTTAGTCACCAGGTAAGTAACCACGGAGATTCTTTACAAATATAGTTTCTAAAATACTGTCTTCTGAGAAAATTATACAACAGTCTGATGAGAATATATTCTGCATGCATGTTTTTGCTGCCTGTTTCCTCATCCAATCCCCCAATAAATTTTAAATCCTTTATCTAATTTCAGTCAAATTAAGAAAATTGAAAGAAATCTCAAAGATGTCAGTTTCCTCCAATGGTCCTTTACCCTGTACAGCCTGGAGATGATGTGTGGCTCCTAGAGCCATGTGTTTGCTCCACAGGGACAGACTGATAGGCTTAGTGGAAGCCATGAGAGAGCAACTGGGCAGCTAGAGTGTGGGAATGCTAAGTGGCCAGGAGACACATGCTGCTGATCCATTCAGCCTTTTAGGCTGTTTCTGTCCTGCTGTTACCGTGTTGATGTTTTGTCTTGTTGAATTCTACAAAAGAGATGCCACACGTGAAGAAATAGAAATACAGTGTGGCTGCAAGAGGACCAAGATACAGAGTAAGCACGGAAGCAGAGGTATTAGATAATGAAAACAACCCTTATATATTTTAAGCACCATTTCTTTCCTTTGTTTCTTTGCTAGCTTTAGTGAATCCCAGCCTGACTGGTTTCCAGGATCTCTTTCTTTAGATAATCCATGCTCCCTGGGAATTGCATGCACTTGGGGATGAGGATTCCACCATGGAGTGGGGTGCTGTGGGGTCAGACATTACAGAAATAAGACTTGAGTATTTTTGAGGACTTTGAGTATGTTTGAGGACATTCACCAGGTGAATGATGGAATGGAGGATGTAAACACAAACATTTAATCTAGAAAAGATGCTGCATACTCTCTTTCTTTTTTGCAGCAATGATTTTTTTATGAGTCCTAACACCTTGGTTAAGTGTGGCTGTGACAGGGATTGCTTCAACAGCCAGCCTGAGTTTTTGCAATCTAGCAGAGGAATGTCTGAAGGACAAGATGACAGTCTACTCTAGAACCACTGTGTTACCATCATCTGTGGAGAAGAGAGATACAACTGAGTATCCTTCTGCAAAAGGCATTGTTGGCTTATTGACTGGATTATTCTCCTTGGATATGTATTCACTCAACAGATCACAGCAACCCCAAAGAGATTAATTACATGTATTTTTAAATTCCCTAAGTGCACATTTGCATAACTAGCATTTTTAAATATTCATAAATACATATTTGCTTGATAGATTGTAGCAGCATCATTTGCAGCTTCAAAAGGGACCTTCACTTAATCAAACCAGAAATGTTAATCATTTCTCCAGGCTCAGACATATGATCAGCATATTGTAGCACAATAAATATATTGAGTATCAGCTGGGGCACAGTGACTGAGTGCATGCTCCTACCTTTTGGCACATGGGAGGAAATCTAAACAGCTTAGCCCCCTATCATTGTGGTTTAGACGGGCCCTCTTTGCATTTGCTACAGACAGAAAACAGACCCATACACAGCTCATTTAGTATAAATGGATCCTGCACGCTTGCTGGCTCCTGTTTCCCAGTGACAGAAGCCTTGCAGGCAGGCCACTGTGGATATTCCCAGAAAGGCTGTGTGTTCACATGGCACTCCATGCCCTTGGCCCCACAGGGTATGTCCATAGTGTTAAAGAGAAAAGGCCAGGAAAGAATTGTGGGCGCTGGAGCCATGATTGACTCTTCAGCTTGACTTATTCCTAGGCTCCCTTTTGAAATCTGTCAGTGAGCTGAGTCCAAGACACTGTCCCAGCAGAGTCCTGGGAGCAGCTCCTGTTGTCCCCCAGGAGGGCACTCTGTGCTCTCAGAGGGCTGTGTGTCCTTACTTGTGCCCACACACCTCTTGTCACACCAGCAGGCAACAGGCGCCCTCTCATAGTGTGACAGCATTATACCTTGGGCTAGAGCCAAATCCTCATTACTTCAGAAAATTTCGTTTAAGAAATGTATGAAAATTAATAATAATCACTGGAGCAGGCTCCCCAGGGAAGTCATCATGGCACCAAACCTTTCAAGGGTTCAAGGACCATCCAGAAAATGCTTTTAGTCATATGGTTTAGCTTTAGGTAGTCCTGGGATGATCAAGGAGTTGAATCCTTATGGGTCCTTTCCAAGCTGAAATACTCTATGATTGTATGAGTCTGATACTGTTGCAGGGGACCACAGTGGCAGAGATCCAGGGCCATGTGCTGTACAGTAGAGCCCCTCTGCCACTGAGGGATAATCCCAAAGTATTGTGAATGTGGGCTGGTCAGCACATCCCACACCTGCAGTGTGCAGGCAGAGCTGCTGATGCCAACAGCAGCTTGTGTGTCAAACACTGAACTGCAGTTCTTCATTCCCCACTCAGTCTGGCTGGATGCTTATTTAGCATCCTGATCACCTTCAACTCAAGAGAAAGAGGAGCGTAACTTTTATTAATGCAAGCAGATAATGACCAGGTGTTACAACAGGAGAGGCTCCCCCTCCTCTGCCTTTTCTTTTTCATTCTTTGCAGTATCAAAGCAGGAAACCTCAAAGCAGGGTGACAAGGAAGTCAGCTCCTGGGTCTGCCTGTGAGGTTAACTTCTGGGTCTGCCTGTGAGGTGGTGAGTCAGATGTGAAGGGTAGTCCCTCAGCAAGTTACTGAAAAGGAAAAAGAGAGGACAACTGTTCCCACCAGCTGAGTTTTGAGCTCAAGTTCAAGAAGAGAGTAGCATGAATTCATAACACACCAGGAAAGTGCAAAGTTGGTTCACACATTGCAGCTCATAGTTGGGAGATGCAGGAAGTGGAACTATGAGAAAAGATTAAGAAATGCCTCTCGTGATGTGGGTCTGGTGGGAGCAGGGTACAGGGGAAAGGCAGAGGGACAGTGGGTTTGGGGGAGGGAAGAAGTAACCCAGAAAGAGGGAAGCAGGATGATATGATTCCCATGCATCAGCCTCCCTGAGCTCAGAAAGAGGTCTCTGGTGTCTGGGCTGTTGGTCCCATATCCACAGGTGCACTTTGGGGTCAGTAGTGACTGGGTGCTCCCAAATCTGCTGCGCTGCCCTGTCTGTGGGCTACAGAACATCCTGAGTGGCTGCCAGCTTGTGGACTGTTTGTTTGCCTAGGAGGAGAAAGGCCATGAAAGGGGAAGCAGTGACCTGAGCTTTTGCGTGATCCCTCCTCATCGGACCACATCCCTGTAGCTCCGTTCTGCTGAGTCAGTGTGGGACATGTGCATTTTGGTTTTCTGCTGGGTGATATTGCATAAACTGTGACATCTACACCCAGTGAGATCCTCCCTAGCTTGGTGAGTGGGAAGCAAGGCTTTGAAAGCAAGGCCCGCTTGGCAGATTGCCCCAAAGCTGACCTTATGTCCCAATACTCATATTTTGAAACATTTTTATAATATCGCATCTTAGCAGAAGCGATTTCCTGACCTTAATCCTTCAGGACAAACTCAGTCTGAGTTGTTTGGGGCTCAGTAGTTGATGGTTGACTGTCTTATTGAGAATTATTGTGGTTTGGTCCATTGTGAATAAGAGCCAAAGTGCAATTACAAGTATATAATTTTATTTAAAAATGGATACGCCTTTGTGACTGGATACCAGCCTCCACCCATTAGACCATCCCCTGCAGTCAGTCATTTATTTTGGGAACACACAAATTCCAGCCAATCAAAACAACAGTTTGATCACTGAGGAATAAAAATTTTTATATTACCTGAAAGCCAATCTTAGCTTGAATATCATTTTGCCAGGAACCTACTGCTTCTCAGCAGGGAATGGTGAAAGATCCTGACACATCAAAGGTTTGGGAATTTTTGTCTTTCATTGCTGATAGATCCTTTTCAGAAGGATAAAGCCACCTCTATTTGTAATTGCAATGGTAAGGATAAACTACCCCTGCAGTTTTGGTTAAGTCAAGATTGCGATGGCAATGAATGTTTAATACGAATCCCTGATTCAGGGGTATCAGAACAAGCCTCTTACATCAAACAGCAAAGCAGTCTCACATGGAACAAGCTTATCTGACCTGTCTTCTTTGAGAAGCAAAGGGAGAATGGAATACTGTAGTGGATTTTTGCTTTGTACAGATTTGGTATCTGCAGGAGAGGAATCTGGAGGCTGAGAGTTACCAGACCCATGAATTTATCTTTGAGTTCCCACTTGTCTGGCTTCCCTTTGGATGTACCTTTTATAATTTGGATTTATCTTAACCCATAAGGGACCATAGAGCTCTGACCCACCTCAAGGTCTCAGACCTGCAGTTGGCTGGTTTTCACCAAGAATTTAAGAAAATAACTTAATGGTAATTGTTCAACATAGCCTTTTGGGAAATTATGACTTTTTTTGTCTGCTTTGAACCCTCCAAAGTTCCTGCCTGATCAGATTTATTTTTATCATTTGCAAGTAATCATGGCACAACATGAAAGTGTGCACACTTTTACTCTTTCTGAATTGAGTTATTAACTGGCCCATATAAGGATAATGCATGTCTCTGCATGACCTCATGGTGGGAAGGGAAAAGAGAGACAGACGACTTGTGTAATTTCTTTTTCTTCTTTTGCCAGGCAGTACTAGGGCAATTTTTGCTGTTACATGGAAAACAGGCATATATTAGTTATATTACATTTAGCTATATTTTTCAATCAATAAAATTAAATATGTCTGTCAAAGCACAATTTCTAGTTGTGTTCATCACTGAGAAACTGAATCTCATGACACTGTGTACTGTATTAGTAATATAACACTTAGGTTAATTACTAGTCATGCCCAAACTAAGATTAAAGAATTCTTATAATATTTTTTTCTTCTTACAGATTTAATTTTTTGGGCAAATATATCTGTGGAGAGGTGAGGACACTCTATTTTCCCTATATTCACATCTTGTTTCTACTCCTTTAAATGCTTTGGAGAGGTGACTGTTGTGGGATAATGGCTGGAGATGCCAGGTAAGGTGCTCCCAGACCTAGGAGCTTGAGCAGGGAAAGCCCTTTGGCTCAGTCAGGTGTTTGCCCCTCAGCCAGGCAGGGGCAGCTCCTTCAGGGCTGCAGGATGGAGTGGATCTCCTGCTTTGTCCCAGCCCACACTGCCCCAGGGCAGGAGGGCAGCTGTCCTTCTGGCAGCCCCTCTGAGAGGTAAACACCAGAGACGCTGCAGCCAAAAATATCATCCTCAGGCTGGGGACAGTGAAAGAGGTAGCCTAACATGCAACTGTAAAGCCACAGGCTGAACCATAATTGACCCTGCTTGCTGTTGGTAGTCTGGAAGGGTTGAGTTTAAAGGATTAGGGGTGCTGCCACAGCCTTTCCAGGACACAAGCCTCAGTGCTGCAAAATGACAGGGAATCTGGGGTGCAAGCAACCCTAAGCCTTTTTAAATGATCATGTCTGCAATGTGTGAACACTAACAATATACTGACTAAGTTCCTACTGCCAGAAAATGAGGAGTTTGATTTAAAACCTGGGATGCATTATTTTGGGACTGTCTTGATTTTAGCTTTTTAGGCCCTTGGTTCTTGGTGAGGAATCCAGAGGGAAAGTCACATGCAAACATGCCTATGTGCACAAACACAAAGAGAGCCAGAAAATAGACATTCAGCTTCGTATATTCAGTTTTGCTCTAGGAGCTACCTTGTTGACATGTTCTAATCACAGCTACAGAAATGAACTGATCATTTGGCCTGCCAAGATGGGAACTATATGACCAGAATCAGACAGAGTTCCTCTGGATGCTCCAAGCCTTTGTGATTACAGCTGTCCTGTAGGGGAAGTGGTCTGAAATGCCCTCAGACTGGAGGAGGGCTTGCCATGGGGTTCTGGTGTCCGCAGGGAGTACTCTGGTTTCTTGCACTGCCTTTTTTCAACTGAGTCTAGAGGAGACAGAATTCCTGTGTTGTCCATGCCATGGAGAATCTAAAAGGGATGAAAACCCCTTTCTGCACTCTGGGGTCTAAACTTTCTCAGAGATTATTTCTTAGAAAAACTTACAGGCCTCCCTGCTTTTTCATAGGTTCATGTGCCCCTGAGACGCCCGCACACATTGCACAAGGCATGAAGTTGCCAAGGTAAGATGCCCTGTTGGCATTCCACCAAACTGCAAACTCTGATTACATTCTTATCTAATTTTTGCCTGTTAAAGGAAATATCTAATATAGGAGTCTGGATGCTCTAAATTTCTGCAATGGTGGAAGAATGGGTTCTCTGAGAGCAACACAGGGCCTGAGTAGACTGGAAATATTTGTCTCCTTCCATTGACTAATGAGGTGACCAAGGGTGAAGAGGCTCTTCAATTATGTGCCTGAGTCAGAGGGGGTGAATTCATGGACACATCCCCTGGAAGTCCACAATGGGACCACTGAAAACCACTCCATTGTTCATCTGCTCTCACATCTGTAGTGTTTCATGTGCCATCTGGTTTATTCTAGGGGTTGTAGGATTTTCTTTTACATCATAGCCTCTGCACGTGTTTGAGCCTCCACACAAGCATAGAACTTGCAGATATTCTTGCCAGATAATGGAAGTAAAAAAAGGAGGTGGCTCAGCCATCATTTGGATGGGGACCAAGTGAATGATAGGAACTGAATAGAATAAAATTTTAATGGAGGGTTTGTGATTGCAACTTGGAGTTTCTGCTTGGCTTTTTTTAAATTTCTTTTTCTTTTTTAACTCTCATTATCTGGTTACCATGGAAAGCTTTTTAAATAGAGCAGGAGAACAGCTTCAATATTTTTCTTAAAAAAAATTAATGAAGAAATAAGATTCATCTCTGTTTCTTTTTTTTTAAAGTCAAGAATCTCAGGCATGGAAAGTAGAACTAGCCAAAATGATTGGTTTCTCCTGGCCTCCATTTTCCTTCTTGAAATGTGGAGAGTAAATAAGAGCTGCTAGCTATAACACCATTGAAAATGCCCTTTCTCTTGTGTCATTAAATAACTGCTGTCTTTTTTTTTTTTTTTGCTTTATAACAGCCATGTATGAAATAAGCACACATTCATGAGGCTGTCTGTCACTAAAGTGGTTTGATTATGTTGCAGGGAGTGCCAGTTTAAATTGCAAACTCAGTAGGCCTTCTTGGAAGCTTCTCATTTTTGCTCATTGGCAAAACTACTTGGAATATATATTTGGCCTAATCCAGACTAATCTGATCTTTTACAATGCCATCTGGATCTCATCACAAGATGGATGCTTTCAGTATTTGATCCAGGCAATTTTTCCCCCGCCCTTAATGTCTATTCTTTAAGAATTAAATATTTTGGAGAAGTGTAGTTCCCAGCTCATTCTTATTCATTGTGTGGAAGATATCCAGGAGCAGCCACTGAGATATTTATTGCCACTGAGGAGTCAATGGCTAATTGAATCTGAATCGGTTGCTATCAGTTATTGTCTTGGGAGTGGCTCAAAAACATTTCTGTGTCTTTCAAGGATGGCATATTCCTTACCAAATGTTAAGCCTGAGTAAGCACCTGGTGGATTTGGATGACAGAACAGTCTTTATCTCAAAGCATTTCTCAGTGACTGATATGTCTTCCAGTAGACGATCCTACTTTCTGGGAAGAAAAACTTTCTAATGATAAGGGTAGCTATGCTCTGGCACAAGTTGCCTAGGGAAATGATGAAATCTCCATCACTGGAGGTTTTTAAAAACCGGTTAGACGAGCCGCTGCCAAGAACTGTTGATGTATAGTCAATTCTGCCTTTGGGCACTACTAGATGACCTCCTGAAAGCCTTCTAAATATTTTGATCACTGAGCTTATAGCTGAACAATGAATCAATCAAGAAGAAATTACAACCAGGGAATTGGAACCAATATTTTCTTTGTGTAGGGATTACAAGAACGAATAGAATAAAGAAGCACACTTTGTATATGATGCTTCATTAAAAAAAAAACAAAATCTGAATCATTAGAGAGACATCTACAAAGATACAGACCTCAGAAGTTAGGTGTGAATGTGGAGGATCCTCATTCCAGAAAAAACAATCAAAAAAAACCAACTAGAGAAAACCCAGTTACTGTCAAGAGATTTCGTTTATAGGGCTTAAGGGAGAGATGTATAATTGGAGAATGTGTTTTGAGATAGTTTGTTGAAGTATATTTAAGTTACAGCTGCCCTTCACCTCTTACCAAGACCTTACAGATATAGAAGGGTTTGTGTTCCAGAGCCTTAGACCCATAATTTAATACAGAGCATGATGGAGACAGAAATTTATCTCACAGCTTCCTATATAGGAGCCCCTTATTCAAAATATGTGGCAGAAAGAAAACATTTTATTGCATCACAGCAGACTCTGACAACTTAAGGGCACAAAAGTGTGATCTTGAATAATAGAGCAGAGACTGTTTATGTGGCAATTGAAGTAATCTGGCATCAGGGTTGGGAGAAATGGGTAAAAAAATGTAAAGACAAACAAAGTGAAGGACAGTCATTTAGTAAATACCACAGTTTGTGTTATGTGTGTAATACGTGTGTCTTCACAGTTCAGGAAGGGATTTTGTTTGGTTTTTAAACTTAGGTAGCTACTGCTGTTTCTTGTTTTGTGTGAAGGACACAGCAGTAGAATGTTGAACAAATGTATGGGTGGCAGGGTGGCTGCACCCAAGCAATGCAGAATAGGGAAGAAATTCAATGTCTGTGGCTGGAAAGGTAAGATGGCAAAACTTCATGAGGAGAGAAAGGCAAAATCTGACTTCTTTCAAATATCTTCACATGCTCACTGAGGGGACCTGCATGGTTAATGCAGGGTAGTCCATGATAGCTGTATGTTTCTGTTCAGTTGCTAAATATGTTTTGACATGCAGAAAAGTTTCTTTCTCATTCTGACTGTAGGATATATTTATGTTGAGTACAGCAATCACTTGCAGCCACAGCCTGAGCTAAGACATCTTTTAGGAGTCTGATGGAAGTCCAGATGAGCCATTGCTTGTTATAGACAGCAGATATTGGCCTATGAGACTTCTCTCCCTCTTTCATCCTTACTGCTGTTGAGTTGTTTGGTTTTATTTGTGTGGTTTTTTTTTTTTTTTTTTTTTTTTTTTTTTTTTTTTTTTTTTTTTTTGACAAGCAGAAAAGCTTTGAACAAAGTACTTGATCCTAGTTCTGATAGGAGCATGGTCTCATTGCCATGGACAAAATTCTCTCTTTTAGCATTACTGAGATTATAATGTCTCACTGCCTAGATTCTTTATTTGTTTTCATATCACTGCTTTCATTTTTTGGCATAAATATCAGATCAGATTTTTTTTTTAATCTAAAAGGCCTAATTTTAAGGGGTCCGATTAATTACCAAACTAAAGGTGTAAAACTTTGTTTATTTTATAATTTAAAAGTGAAATAAGAAGTACAAGCAAAAATGAAGTTATTATTTCTGTTATTGGTTGGATCTGGGCCCAGAGCCCTGGCTGGCCTGTGTGAATAGGACATCTGTTTCACTTAGCAGGTGAATTTTTAGTCTTGAATAACATGATGGTCCTGTTACTTTTGGTTTCACTCAGCAGGTATAATGGCACATCTGTAAAGCAGGACAGCAATTCTCAGTCAGGTTTTCTTTTTTCCTCTCCATAGCTTTCAATTGTAAAAAAGAAACAACCACAGGTTTATTTAAATTCACTAATAGTTTAATTGGGTTATTTCCATTTCAATAATTTGTCTTCCTTTCTCTTACCTGCCTCCAGACCCCATCTTCTCAGAGACATAACCTCTTCTCTGCCTCACTAACTCCTCCTCCAGATTTTCTACCTTTCTCTGAGTACAGCAGTCAGCAGTGTCTATACACACTGCCTTCTCCTGCTGCAGTGATCCTGGCAAATTCCTATGTGGGTCTGGCCCCAGATCCCACAGAAAGGTGGGAGATTGAACTTGTACATGGTCTGGATGCAGCATCCACACTGTGCTTGCCTCTGGCTTCCCAAGGCTCAGCTAATCCTAATGGTAATAAACTGGGAGGAGCTGTTGACTCCTTCAAAGAAAGGCCCTGCAGAGAGACCCTGACCATTTAGAGGGCTGGGCAATCACCAACCATATCAATTTTAACAGGAAAATTGCTAGATACTGCATCTAGGATGGGCACAGCTGGATGCACAGAAAGAATGGGGATTGAGAGGCTGGAGAGCAGCACTGAGGAAAGGGACCTGGCGGTCCTGCTTGATGACAAGCTGAACAGGAGCCATCAGAGCCCTGGCAGCCAGGAGGGCCAGCCCTGTCCTGGGGTGCACCAGGCACAGCCTGGCCAGCTGGGCAGGGAGGGGATTGTCCTGCTGTGCTCTGAGCTGGGGCAGCCTCACCTTGAGCGCTGTTTTGTGCACCACAGTATAAGATATTAAGCTATTAGAGAGTGTCCAAAGAAGGGCAATGAGGATGGTGAGGAAGCTGTATGAGAAGCAGTTGAGGTCACTTTGTTCAGCCTGGAGATGAGGAGAGTGAGGGGAGAGCTCATGCCAGTCTGCAACTTCCTTGTGAAGGGAAGGAAGAGGAGGTGCAGGCACCGATGTCTTCTGTGTGGCGCCCAGTGACAGCGCCTTCAGCAATGGTCTGGAGTTGTGTCAAGGGAAGCTCAAGTTGGATATCAGGAAAAGGTTTTTCACCCAGAGAGTTGTCAGGCACTGGAACAGATTCCACACAGAAGTGGTCCCAGCACCAGCCCTAAAAGGGTTCAGGAAGTGTTTGGACAATGCTCTCTGGCACACAGTGTGACTCTTGGGGATGGTCCTGTGCAGAGCCAGGAGATGGACTTCAATGATCCTTGTGGGTATCTTCCAGCTCATTATATCCTCTGATTCTATGAATGATCCTCAGGGGGCTGTTAGAGAAAGGAGAAAAAGGAGTGAGGGGTGAAGTCTTGATAGTCTGCTCTTTTTTCCCTCCTTTTCCATTATGAAAACCACTGAGCAAGAGAATTCTTCACTCTGTTTTTTTGCTTTGACATTTAAGATCCTTGGTCTTCTGTACAGAATACTTAATCTTTTTATTTTTTGCTTCTCTTAAAGTTGGAGGCACTTAAATTAGCACAATACAGATAATATTGTCAGCTTATAAAAATGATATTCCAGTAAATAAAAAGGGGGCCACCAACACTTAAGAGAAATATTTTATCAGGTTATTTCCTTGGCTCTTACTCAGTCTTTATTCAGACCTCCCATTTACTCATTGAAATCAATATGAGGTAACACTCTGTTTTTTACTTTCTTATCCGTTCATGTACTTCTAATACCTCTGAGGTCTGATTGTACAATGAAACCACTCTGATTAGGCCAGGCCTAACTGATTACACAAATCTCAGAAATGTGTAGCAGCAGGTCCGATGGGAATTTAGCTAATTAGTGACTAAAAGGATGTCAGGGTTTAGCATGAAGTGGATAATCCATCTTAATAAATGGAAGTGAAATGTAATGCAGAAGAAGCACTATTGCAACACTGAAAAAATATTTTAGATTCGTCCTTCTTATTTGAGGAATGTTCAGAGGTGAGACAATGGGTAATAACACATGTACTCAGTGGCTCATGAGCATGGTGTTATGATCCTGGCTTCATAGCAAACTAGCTTCCTCTGGCTGTAGACTGCAGTTTGCCTCATGAATCTTTATAATCCATTCATTTGTACCAGCATTTTTTTATCATTCATCTGGTACTAATACAGTTCTTAAAACTGTAAGATTTAGACCAGAAAGATCTTGGGTTTTAAAAGAGGAAATGTATTCTTCTGTGACGGAAATTTGAAGTTCATCATTGTCAAACGTGTGGATGTATTTCCACTCAGTTTTATGTCCTGTAGAACTTGTTGCAATCAATATGTGTGTTACTTTTGTACACAAATGATCTAGTAATGCAATTTGCAAAGGCCATTAAAATGAAATCAAATGCTTTTACAGGTAATGCATAATTATTAGTTTTAATTTACAAGCAGATCTGGGCCATATTTAAGATTTAGATCAATCGGATTACTTCTTCCATCTCATCTTCCATATTAAATCCCAGGTTCTAAGAATCAGTTGTATCTTAAACCCACCCCTATAGTTTGAAATTAATCTACCTTTGTCTATTAAGTTCTTGCTGCCTTTCATACTTTTAAAATGCAAAGCTTTCCTGGGGTGTGCAAAGCTTTGATACCATCTACTGAACCCTGATAATGGGATGTTTTGGGGTACCAATAAAGACCTATGGAAGTGAGGACAGTAGCAAAAGATCAAGAAGTAAATAAGAACATTAAAGAGAAGAGGGGTAATGAAACTGAAGATTTCAACAGGAGGCAAGAAAATAAAGCTGGTTGCAAGGACGGTAAACAAGAAACACCTTGTGTGTGAATGAATGGATAGAGACAGGAAAGGTGGTTTTGTAGCTTGGGCCCATGCCCTGACACACACACTTAGAATTTGGTCAGGTACCTAATATTTCTGTCCCTCACTTTTCTATCTGTAAAACATGGATGATAAAACCTTTGCAAATTCACCAGGGGTTTTTGTGACTTTTTTGGGCTATTTAGAAACAGGATGTGTAAGGGGCCCCAATATTGCAGGAAGAAGGGAAGAAACAAGCAAGATGAAACAGAGAGGAAAAAAAGGACAGAATGAAGCTCTGGGATAACTGAATTAAGACAGGCCAGAGTAAATCTGGCTGGTTTGACATTCAAATTTTTAAAATTTTCTCCAAAGATGTTCCACATACTCAATGTGGCTGCCTGCAGCTACATCTGCTTTGGAGGGAGAGGAAGGGTGAGAAAGTCAGGGCACTCAACACTTCAGCTTTTTTCTTTACAGTACACCAAAGTCTTGTTGAAAGCAGGGATTCTTAGGAGAGCCTCCAGGATGTGGCTGTTTCTCAAAGATCTTATGGATTTAACTATTTGCAGCACTAACCTCTTGTTTCTTTTCACCAACAGCAACCAATGCCAGATATGGTTGTTCCCCTCTATCAACCCCCCTGGCTTCCCTTTCAGCTGACACTGAAGATTAGATTCAAGCTCTAAGCTTGTAAAGTCTTTGAGGAAAAGCCTTAATGAGGATCTGATCCTTTTAAACTCTGATCTAATTACTGTTAGTGCAATGTTTCTATTTTGGATGCTGCAAACAGATCAAATTTGCATGTTTGAAGACAGCACTGTTTGGTGGACAAGAAGCAAACCCCACCCTGTAGGTTAAATACATTTTCATACATAAATAAAAACATGAATAGCACCTATGTAAAGCAGCTGGCATAAATTCAGAAGATGTTTGGGAACTGAGACTGGGGAACTACAGGAATACAGAAATATTTTTTTTGCCCTTGCTATATTTTTACTGGTGTAATGGTAGCAGAGGAGATTTGAGGCCGCAGTGGTGTAATCTGTTAAGTGTATCAGTAGGGAATAAGGGCAAAGAGGACTGAAAGCTACGGAGCCAGCCATGAAGATTGCTCTGGAGTGCACAGAAGTATCACCCAGAGCACAACTGAAACCTCAGAGGCTCCAGCTTAGTGACAGCAAAGGAAGGTGGGGTTCACTTCTACAAGCCAACACTTGATCTATTTCCATGGCTCCAGTGTTGTGTGTGCTTTTATCGTGTGTTTTTATCCCTGCTGGGATATGATTCCATGTGCTGAGCTCTCGACAATGTGGATGCTGTTCCTGTCACATGCACTGGGTGGTTTTGCCCACCGTGGAGCACACGTGTACATATTTCTGTACAATAAGCGCTGACAGAGAAGACATATCTGAGCTTCAGATATAAATGTGATCGATTCACAGTCTGTGCCTGAAACCCCCAATGCTTTTTTCAAGAGATGGAACAATGTTGCCTGCTTTCCTGGCTGTAAAACTGCCAGTCACTGCATGGATGCCTGTGCTGCTGTTTGGCTTGGCTGGCAGCCTTCAGAGTGTGAAATGCTACCACTGACAAGCCAGGTGTGAAGTAAATTTGCCATGTACTGCTTAATGGGGTGTTACTGTAACTTCAAACCCTCATGGTGACCACTTCTGGGTTAACACCCTTCAGTAACTAACCGAAAGACAAACAGCAAGTAGGAGAAATGTTAAAATGCTATTATGAGCCATGGTTTTGTCCAATTAGCAGACTCTGCTTTAGGCTTGACTCAAGTGGCTTGTCTATATAAGGAGGTATTAGTCATTTTCTTTTTTTATTTTTCTTGACCATAAAAACAACAGATGTGATGCTCTGTGGTCAGCATAGACAAGAATGATTCATGGCTAGGCATATTTAAACCTCCACTAGAAAACTCTCCATCTGAGACCCTTTCCACCTCTTCCTCCTCATTTCAGATAACCAGAGCCAAAAGCACCTGTCACATAATACATCTCAAAATTCATCAGCAATTCTCTCCATCTGTCTTAGTTTTGAGGTGGCTGGAAGATATCAGCTGCTCCTGCCTAGTCTCTTAGGACTGCATGGACTTAAGGAACACTAAGGTAGTGATAGAGAAGAAATTCCTGTGCAGCAATGATGTGGGTGAGCAAAGGGGCTGTTATGGCTGAGCAAGGATCAGCTCAGAGGTGCTAATGTGGTCTTGTGTAACATGGCGAGTTTGGCTCTGATATCTGTTCTATGGTCATCCCTGGAGCACTTCAGTGAGGAATTTAGAGAATGTTTGGGTTAATGTTTTCAGATGAAGATGTAGAGAGGGATGGGCTCAGAAAGTAAGGGAAAGGGGCTGTGAAAGAGGTCAGCAGGGAGTGCTTCATCTGTGAAGTAATTGTAGGAAGAGCTGGAAAGCAGACATTTAGGCACCAAGGCTGCGTGTGGAGCAGTATGGGGTTTGAGAAATAAGAGAATCAGAAATCCTGTTACATATGGCTGGGGGTCTTGGCTTGGGGAGCTGGGTTTTGAAGAAGGGTAAGAAGAGGTCTTCCACCAGAACAGGCAAGAGAGAGGAAAAGTCTCTTATGCCATGACCTTTTTGGTGTTAACAATGAGTCTTCTTGGCTAGTCCTAATCTGTGTGGAATTTTTTGGAGCCCTAGGGAAAGTGCTCTGCTCAGGCTGGGATGTGTATGCACACCACTGGGTGCTGTACAAGAAGCTTGGTCTCGCTTGTGAAGCAGGACCGAAAGCTGGGGCTGTATGTGCTGTTGCCCTCCTCTTAGTACTGCTGTCAGGTCTGTTCTCCTGCCACTTCAGCAGTACCTGGCTATCTGGTGGCCTCCCAGAGCTGCACCCCCAAGGAGTGGCCTGCTAAGGACTCTGCTGAATGGTGACTCATGAATGACGGCGACATGTCCCGAGGAAGGTAAAGTGATTATCTGAGTCTCACTGAGTAAAGAAAAACAGTAAGTAAGAGATATATCAGTGTTCAAAATATGTGGAAAACACAGCACAGTGAAATTCAATGTAGGTAAAAATAAGCCAGTCCTGTAGAGGTGATGCAAGGTCTCCTCCCACAGAAATGAGAAACCGGTGGATTAGTAAGCTTGAAAAACTGGGATGGGGGCAGGTAATGGAGATGAGACAACTCTGATGAACCTTGTCTGACAACTGATCAGATGTGAGATTAGGTACTGTAATGTGGAGCACAAACAAGACAGGCCAATGAATTTTTCAGCTGAAGACTCAGAAGCCGTAAATCACAGCTTCTGAGAAGAAGGAAAGCCCTGGTTTCGCACTCTTGGCTTCTGGCATGGAATAGACTGAACCCCTCCTGTGCTCCAAAGTACAAACATATACATGCACCAAGCATGTTACAAGAACTCCAAGGCTGCAAAATCCAGCTCTTCCAAATTAGGCCAAGTGTGAAGGCTCCTTCTGGGTTTTTAATTTAATAATAATTTTCTATGTCTATTTCCTGGCACAGCCTTTAACTTCCTGAAGAAGGGCTCAGAAGCAGTGCTTACTTCAGTGTACAGGATCAACACATCCTTCTGCCTCATCCTGTGCCAAATCTGGCTGCTTGTTCCAATCTTTCTCTCCATGACCAACCAGCTTCCTTTCCTCATTGTAAGTTCTCCTGTGTCAAATTCCTGCTTCCTCACTCAGCAGGTGCTCTAATGACCTCCCAATGCAAATTCCCCAGTTGGTTTTGACTGGAACTGGTCTATGGAAGGTATCCCTGTTCATGGCAGAGGGATTGGAACTAGATTGTTTTTGAAGTCCCTTCCAACCCAAACCATTCTATGATTGTATGATTCCCACCCGGCATTGCACCACTCTCATTTTGTCATCTGTTTCTCTTTGCTGAGGAGTTCTTCCCTTTTGCCGTTCCCCATCTTCTCTTGTGCTCCTGGTTATCTCTCCAGATTAGCTCCATGGGCCAAACTCCTTCTGGGGCAGCTTGTCTAATGTCAAAGTTTTGCACAGTATAAATCTGCCCACTTCTCATGTACAACACAGCTCTTTGTCAGGTTGTCCATTGCCCTTCCCTCAGCAATCTCTCTCATAGTCAATCACGGGATGTGAGGAACTTTCCCCATCTCTTTCTTCAGGCTCACGCTTTTTTGTAATTCTCTCATTCCCAGTTGTCCTTCCTATTTTCCTACACACTTTCAATTACTGTCTCTTGATCTTGTCCAGTTATCAAGACACGGGAACTTTTGATAGAATCTTGGAAAGGAAATAGCAGGACTGTTTGTAGTGGAGAAAACAAGAGGTGAATTAAAAAAATAAATCCATCCCCCCCTTTTCTTGAGAGGGTAAGTTTCCCACCACATGTGGGTTCCAATGCTACTCAGACACCCTGATTTCCTTGGGATCTGAACTCATCTGGGTAAGCTGTAAGCAAGGGCCCAGGGTCCTAATGTAGTATGGGGTTTGTGCAGAGCAGCTGCCTGACCTGATCTCAGCCAAAGGGGTGCACACCTGTGTATTTTCTACTTGCAGAAATCACCCATGTCAGAGGCAGGGGCCACGTGGTCAGTGAAGCATCACATAGCATAAGTGTTGCTACTTATGAAATGAAAAAGCTCTGCCAATTACAATGCTCTTCTTCCTGCACTGCTCTCCAAAGCCTCCCCTCTGCAGGGAGAAGTAGGGACCATCTATCTTAGCTCTACAACCTTCTTTATTCCTGTCTACCCTGCAGCCCTGCTGCTTCTGAACTGATGTTACTGGTTGTCCACTCATCACCCAAAAGTGTCAGTGTTCTCCTCTGTCTCTTCCTTACCATGTTTAGGTTGGGGTAATGTTACGCCTTGTGGCGTAATTTTCAGGGGAAAACTGGGAAAAAGAATGATTCCAGGACAAAGCAGGTGGCATTGCATCAATTTTGGGAGTGAGACCCAGCACTGAAGATCTTCTCTATTTTTGCCTGTGTTCCTTCCAGTTTTTGCTAAAGCAATGAGTGTATAAACCAATCTTATTATAAGGTTGATATTTCAGTTGCTGTTCTTGTTTTTAACAGTTCCAAAAGGAAGTTCATTAAATCTTGGTGGAACAGTGAAGAACCACAGTTTTGTACTTGTTGATTGTGAAAGCTGGGGTTGGAGTAAGGTTTCATGTACTTTTGGATGTAAAGAACATAGTTTAATTAATCAGAAATTGTCATGATCACATAAGAACTGTTTGACTTCTGAATCTATGCCAATAATGTAGCAAGATGGCACTCAGTAGCTTGAGTAAATTCTCCAAATTGCTCTGAAAAGGTTTTATAAGTACATGACAGATTTTAATTATTCTAGATACAAACTTAGCTAAAATTCCACTCTCTCTGAATGAGACCCTTCAAGCAGTACCCTGTCTGCTTTTCAGAGAGCCTCACATGAGTTGCACTTACATACAAATCCTAAATTCAAGGGAATGGAGAGCTGAAAAAGCCACTGGTTCTGCAGGGCTACAGAGACGGCTTTTTGTCCAGCCAACAGAGATATAGGGGCTGTGCTCTCTAACCAGTACTTATACAGTGCCTAATGTGGACACTGTGACTATTTGTCTCCAAAGGCTCTGCAGGGAACCAAGCCAAACTGCTTCTGTCTCCCTGAGCTTTGGCTCCAAAGCTGGAGTGTTAAGGCTATTTTAGGTAGTCTGAATATAACCCTAAGCATGTGTTTATTATGTTAGCAGGTATCAAATGGTTGGAATTAACAATGGTACTAAGTGTAAGCTGCGGGTTTTAGAAGTTTTCAGAAGTCCACAATTAGACTAGTACTGTTGGAATTAAAAAAAAACAACCAACAATACACATATGCAAATATAGCTGTACTATCAGTCAGACCTTTTGAGGGGTGGGCAAAGAATGAAGATAAGGTTAAGGTGCTTGAGTTAGTATAGCCTGAGAGATAAACAACAGGGCAGATGTGTCAGATATTACCTGCTTGACAACCAGAATGTTTGCTGGGTATCAAGAATCATGAATATACAACCATCAGTTAAACTAATCATTTTTATTTATCAGCAAGAAAGCTTACTGTGCTGTTCCATGTCGATAGGCTACTGATGTAACATAAAGTGAGTTCTGTTTTCATACATGACTGTTGTCTTCTCCCACATTCCTCCAAAGAAGCAGCAGCAACAACCAAAACAGGAGAATGATGGAAGCTGTAGTGACCATTGGGACTGCAAGTGATGGGAAGGTCTGAGCGGGTCTTCACATCATGGAGCTCATTTCTGCAGTGACAGACAGGTGGGGGACACAGGGGACACGCCATGCCATGTAAGGTCACACCTGAGAGCAGCACTGTCCTTTTCAGGGGCCTCCACAACACAGACAGCTCTTGAGCCAGCCTGACGGCTGGTGGCTGAGAGCCAAAAGCAAGCCAGAAACCATCCTGGTGGTGTAGGCAATGGGGAGGGTTGCCTGCTACATAGGTGCAACCTGCATGTCACCATTGGCAGGGCTATGGAAGTCCTCAGGACAAAGGAAGCTCAGAGAGCACCTCCCTCTTATGTGAAGCGTCTATATGAACCAGACTTAGAACTCCTTAAAATTGGAGTTATTTAGGTCCGAGGTTTTGCCTTGGGCCCCTCTCAGTGTTGACTTTAACTTACATTTGGACTGTCTAGGTCAATACTACATTTTTTAAACCCTAGAAAGCTCCTACTTTTAGCTACCAAATGAGACAGTTTTGATCTATTTTTCAGAAAAAGGTACGGTAGGGATAGGCTTACAGCTTATCCAGATACTGTCCTTTGGAACTATTACAAATACAATAATGATCTGTGTACTGACTTCTGTCAACTTTTCTGATTACTTGTTAGCAAATAAGCTGCTTCTTCACAGACTAGCATCTATTTGTTCAGCAAACTGCTTAAAATGCAAAAGATTTAAGGAATCTCCATTTTAAAAATTCAGTTTTAGTTCAGTTTGGCCTATTATTACTTTACTTTCATAATTAATGGTACAAATAATCAGTTGGAGTATTGATAGAATAGCAATATAATTAGTAACACTGGTAGCTTTATTGAAGCATATTGCTATTTTAAGTATGCTATTTTATTTTCAGAGCATCTGGAGGCCCCAGATATATTGGGACCTTGCAACGTAGGGTAATATGTAGCCAAACAGCAAATTCTGAGTTCTGCTACACAAATCTTGTGATCTTGGTAAGGCTTTGTTTGGCAACATCTATAAGCTTGTACAAAACTCTGACTATGGTCAGAGTTTTTTCGACTGAGGAAACATATTTGCCTTTAAAAAACATCTTACTCCATTTGAGTCAGGATAAATGCCAAGTGGAGGACAAAACTCCAATCTACACCTTTGGAAAATTGCTTCTGGCAAGAATGGGAAGTGTTTCCTACAGCCATTAGGTGTGTTAGCACTGATGGAGCCCTGACAGATGTGTATCGCAGTATCACCCACCCTTGCAGCTGGAGCTGCAGCAGAGCAGAGGGACCACAAACTCTTGTTGCCACATGAAGCAGCAGTGGTAGGGCACTGCTACAATGCCTCTACTCTGCTGAGCTCCCCAGGTGCACAAGAGTCTGATTCTTCTCCTTGAAGTCATCTTCAGCTCCATCTGTTTCCAGGAGCTGCACTTTGGGATTGCACATTTCCTCTCCCTTCGCCTTCTTGTTTGTATTATGTTTTTTGAAGCATAATTTTATAATTAAGAAATGCAGTTTTGACCTGACTCCAATATTCTTTAAATTTAACTTAAATTAATGGAACAGATGTGATTGAAAACTTTCCCTTGAAAGATAGACAAAATAATGGGGAAGAAATATGCAACTCTTCATCTAGTAGATTTGGATATGTTTCTTTGCTTTCTTATGGGTCTTGAATGTTCCTTCAGTTGCCAGGTTGTTGAACACTTTGAGATGGCTTCTTCCCCATTTCTCTTGATTAGTTGTTGCACTTTGCACAGAGTGATTAACTAAAACAGTGAAATGTTTGGATTCCTCTGCCCCAGCTTTAATGATCTGCTGTGTGATCAGTCCCTGGGCCTTGTTTCCTTCCATGGAGCACTGAGCTGTTCCACAGTTCAGTGGGAGACTGGGGGACAGCTCCTCATAGCTCTCCAAGGACCCTTGGGCTGTGGAGCATGTCTTAGCCTCAAGCCCCACCTGACTGCAGGTCACTCCATCTGTGCAGCATTTTCATTAGTTTCATTAGCTACCTGCCTTTCTGGCACTGGATTTTATCTATCCAAAAACCATCCATGACATAATTTATAAACAGCAGGTAAGTTTCCAGCCTTGTCTGCTGTCTGTTCTCTCCTCCTTTTGCTTTGCCATGTGCCAGGTAGTAGTTACACTAAAGAGACAGTCGAGCTAATAAAAGCATTCTTTATCTCTGCTTAAGGGGAGATTAAATAGACGTGTATACATCCCTTACTGAAATGGAGTTCATCACATATTTTTTGGAATGATAACAGATTCACCCTCAAACAAAGACTTCGAGGTGCATCTGAGTATTTTTGTTGACATGGCTGTCACTGTGTTGTCCCTCCTGCAGTCCTGTTGCATTGACCTTTGCTGTACTCTTACTGATGTTCTCTCTTGACTGCCTGCATTGCTGTTTGGCACATTTATCAATAAAATGACATGAATTCTAAGAGTTTTGTGGACTAGAGTTGTGCTGCTATTCCTAAAAGTACGTTTTCCTCAGATTTGTGGAAAATGATAGCTGCAAAATGTCAAATTTAGAAGGAAGTGGGTGGAAACCTGAATTTTGTCACTTACTGCTTCAGCTGGCACTAAACGAGAGTTTTCAGCTCCCCGCTCCCTCCCTCACCTCCTTCATGGCAGCAGAGTGTGATTGTGCCTAAATATGATGCTGTAACAGGGTCACAGTGAGCTCCTCTTCCCGTGCTCCAGGTGGAACACAGTGTACGGAAATGCTGTTGCACAAACATAAGCGCTTTACACTTGCAAATGTTACATCCAGCTATGGTTACAGGGGCAGGGTTTCCGTGATGCATTCCTGGTCTTCTGACACAGTTGCAGCAATTTATATGCATGCTGAGGTTGAGGCAGGGGAGTTTGGGGGAGCAGCAGGTGTTTGGGGAAAAGCTGCTTCCTCTCACACACCTCTCCAAGCCCTGCACACAGGGGATGATGTGGCGTGGGGCTGCAGTGGGAATTCGGTCCTGTAATCCCAGTGCCTGTTATGGTTCCTTGTTGCTTGAGAAGGGTGTTTTGCTTTAAGGCAAAGGTTTTGTGTGTGGTTCACAGAGAATGTGAAAGCCAATTTGGGAGTATTATATAAGCCAAAGTAGAGATATTCCAGGCTCTGTGGTTTGAGAGGATGATGCGAGGAAAGGCTTGAAGCCTGCTGAAAATTGGTGAGTGTAGCCATGCCAAGTATATGGACACCCTGAAAAAAACACTTGGCAAGGTGCCCTTCTACGGTTTGTGGTACTGATGCAGGAGCCTGACTGGTGCTGTTGGGTGGGGATTACCAGCTCCCAGGAGAGGTCTGGTGGGTATCCTGTCTGCTGGGCACTCATTCCACATGCCATGAACCAAAAACGAATGTCTTCCAACTATTCAATCATGAGTTACACCTTTGGGCCTCTTTGTCAGCTCTTTCTCACATTGTTCCAGGGTGCACTCTGCCTTTCCTTATTCATTCCCTCCTGAATGGTATGTCATTTATTTTTCCACCTGGGCAGCCTAATTTAAGAGCCTCAGTCAATATTCTAACTCTATTTATGCCATACAGCCTTGAGAGAGCTGGAAAGACCATGGTAACAACCCAGACTTCATCACATGGCCCCTGCTATGAACTACACTCTGTGACCCAAGTGTGGCCTCCCAGTACCTGAAGGGAGCCTACAAGAAACAAGTTTGGAGAGATGATTTATAAGGGTACATAGTGACACATCAAGGGAGAATGGTTTTAGGAAAGAGGGTAGGTTTAGATTAGATATTAGGAGGAAATTCTTTACTGTGAGGGTGGTGAGACACTGGAACAAATTGTCCAGAAAAGTTGTGGGTGCTTCATCCCAGAGACTGTTCAAGGCCAGGTAAGATGGATCTCTGAGCAACCTGGTGGAAGGTGTCCCTGCCCATGGGAGGGATTTAGAACTAGACAATCTTTAATATCCCCTCCCTGCCAAACCAGTCTATGATTCTGTGTGCATGGAGAAGTCTTGCCTGACATGCTCCCTCAGTTGCCCATCCTGCCCACTGTTAGTGGATCCTCAGCTATGACTTAGCTGGTTGTGGAGACTGGGCTTCGTGACAAAAGTCAACCTGTGGATGGTATTCAGAAGAGATCCATGCCAGTGCTCGATTGATCTGAAAGTCCTGTGCTGTGAAGAAAATCTGCATGACGTGCCTGATTTAATGGAAAGAAAAGAGGGCTGGGAATTAGTGTGGTAACAGCCTTCAGCCTTCTTCAGTAAGATTGTTGTATAATGGAAGGAAACCTTCTGCTTTCCTGCATCATGGTGGGGAAACAGGTTTAGTTGAAAGAGCAGCAAGGAAAGTCAGGGTTAGATCAGTGGTGGGGAGAGTGAAATACTGCAGGAAATTGTGTGTGGAAGCTGAATCCTCAACTTCTAGTGTAAGTTCAGAAGTGTGCAGATAGGGGTGACCTTGCTTTGGAGAAACTTAACGATTCTATGTGAGAACAATAGCTGATGTGACACTGAGTGTAGGATTTTACAGGTGTAGGAAGTGAACAAGCGTGTGAGGATCAGAACCGAGGGAGCCCATTCACATGCTCACATTCAAAAAGTACTCCTTAAAAGTATATTAGGATATCCCCCTAGCTTTTCAAAGCCTTTTTCTACATGTCATCCTTGAACTCTGAACAAGTTTTAGGAACGTTGCTGTGGTTTCTTTGAGAAAGGCATGTTATAAACCACCATGTGTGGGTACTGAGCTGAACTTCCTTAAGGTATGGACTCTATAGACTCAGTGTTTTAGCATACTTACATCTACTGAATCAGGACCAGGAATAAACCACATGAAGATCCGGTGTGGGTAAATTTTTTTACCTTGTTTATGTAAGATTTGGCATGGTTGTCAGTAAAGTCCATCTCTTTGTGAGAGCAGAATTTGTCTATTGGAAAGCAGGCATGGAAAGTATTAGAAGCAGTCATATGAGCTTCAGAGCTGAATGAAGTTTGTGAGTAAATGATGCTATGCTGTGTTTTATTAGTTGGGAACAGCCAGTGGGAACAGCCTCACTCTTACAGAAGTTGCTGGAGACAGTCTTCATAACCATGTCAGAATTTCCTCACCTGTCTCAAGTGTTTTACACTGATGTGGAGAAATGTGAGAAAGGAAAAAAAACCCAGCCAGATGCATCCATTTCCAAGAGGAACAGTGAGGGAAATAAATATCAGTATTTAAAAGCTCTGTTGGCCTTTTCTCTGAGGATTTTTGCATCCCCCACACTGTGACATGGATTCAAAATCTGGCAGGATGGTGGTCTTGCATCAGGGATGTACCTTAGTATCTGTGTGGAAATCTGCCAGTTCTTGCAAAACTCTCATCCGTTTATAAATGACTGGCTTTGTGACTTACATCCATAAAAGCTTTGCTCCTGCCTGCATGGCAGGAGCAGCTGAGGGGAGCAACTGAGTGAACAGGGATTTTCCCCCAGCCTGACTGCTGGATTCTCTGTCACATCCATGTCTGAACACAGACATTGGGACTGGACTTCTCTTGCAGTCTCAATGCTCTTTCGAAGGGGGAACAATGACAAGCTTTGGATTTACTGAGTGAGAGGGCTGGCTGGAGAAACTTGGGCTGGGTGGGCTGGATAGCCAGTGAGAAGGATTGAAGAGGAAAGGGACGATTTAGGAGGAATTACTGCATGACTAAAAGGATGATGGGGCTGGGGGCAGGGTTGAGGTTGGAAAAAACATAATAGAAAGAGGCTTGGGAGCTAGAAGGGAAAGCAAATGTGAGTTGTGGTTCTCATTGCTTGAGGAGAATGTGCTTACTTCCATTCTCTTGCTCTTATGCAAGAAAATAAATTAAATATAAATAAATGCATTCCCTGAATATGTGCATAGGAAATAAAGTAGAGATGAAATTATTCTCGTACAACTGTATACCTTCACCTGAACTAGACACCCACAGTCCCTTAATATGCAATGGAGGGCAATTGGCACTTGTTGAGACTGACTCACCTGATTTACTTTAGACACCTTGTTGAAGGTGAGGTGAATCTCACCTTAGAAAGGCTTGTTTCTCTGCACTGTCTGCCAAGAACATCCCTCGGGTGACAATTTCATCTGGAAATGTCTCCTCTGTAGAGATTCACAGCTGGGTGAAATGAATACCATCCCTCAGTCAGGACAGCTGCCAAAGACATGGCAAAATGTTGCCCTGAGCCTGGGCACTGTGCTGGGTGGGATAAAACACAGAGACCTGACAGCCTGGCTTTGCAGAAGCCTGTTCTCATGCCTGGCTGGAGGATGTCATTCAAGGATGAACATGCTCCACTTCAGGCTTTTCCCTGAGAGCTCCTGAGCTCCAGCAATGCAGGTGTCCCTCTGCAAGAGTTCAGAGCAGGATTCAAATGCAATCACATTGACTTCATACCTAATTCAGTAGAATGATTCTACCAAGTCAAGAGCATTTGGAAGAACAAAATTTAGCGATCTTAGTTCAACTGGCTTACAAATAATTTTCCTAATTACAAACTCCAGGATTAGCATGGCTGGGAATGGTGCTTGCTTTTTCTTTCTGTCTCTGTATGCATAATAGGGGAAAGGGAAATGGAAGCCAGTGTGCAGTCTTGCACTCCTTGTTATTCTTACATTTGCCTGATATTTTCCATTAATTCCTGTGTTTAATGTTTCAGCGCCTTTGTTTTCCTTTCCTCTCTTTTGGGGAGGCTAATGGTGAGGACTATGTTATTATTAGGTTTGGCATAAGTTGATTAATCTTTTTCTTCTCTGCCTCTGTGTGATTGGGATTTGGTTTTTCCTGCCTCTGCATTGTAATGCTGTGTTTGTTTTTACAGTCAGTACCTTGCTGTGCAGTTGCTTGAAGGAGAAGGAGAACAGGCACGTTCCTTGGCCCTTGTTTTGTAAGACTCTTTTGGGTCCCTTCTGTTTTAGTAACCTGGCCTGCATCTGTCTTCTGACCTTTTCCTCCTCCTCCTCCTCCTTTTCCTCCTCCATCGCTGTTGGACCGATGAGAATTAGTCCCCTCTCTAGAACTGTGTTAGTGCTAGGATTTCAGGTTGGATTGGGTTGACTGAAAATAATGGCTGCTGAGGGAAATGTTTGTATGGGAAATGCCAACAACTGATACCACCATCCCCCAAAGCACTTTGTGAGTAGTAAAAACAGGTTTGGTGCTGGGGAGATAAAAACTGGGTCATTTTTGTCATTATTCACTTCAGCTGAGAAAATTATGAGCAGCTGCAGCCAGTTGGAAGCTGCATTCTAAGGGTTAAACAAATGAATTTGCCCAGTTCAGCTCCCGTTGTTGCAGTTTTGGTTTTGTGGGGCTTGAGGGAAGGGCTCTGCCTGCATCACCCACAGCCGCTGGGAAACATGACCACCCCAGCTCCACCCAACGCCCAACTTTTTCAACTCCACATTCATTTCACACTAGGGAACAACATGTTCCCTCCACCAGCCCAGCCCCTGGGTCGTTGTTCAGATTTTCACTGATGGTGGTATGAGTCTCTTTGCATAGAGAGTGGGTGATAGAACCTTCTACTTGCAAACCTCTGGATCGGTGGATTGGTGCCAGCCTCCTCCATAAATCACGTCTTCCTCCTCCCCACTCCCCACCCCTGGAAAAGCAACCTCCCTTCAGACTGCCTGAGTGCTGCTGGGGGCTGAGCCTGCCCTGAGCATCCAAGCAAGTTGCATCAGTGCTGGCACAACCCCTCTTGTCATTAGGAGCAGGGATACTACCAAGGTCATCTCCCTCTAGGCACTCTGAGGGCTGTGCTGTCTAGGAGGCAAGATGGAGGGAAAGAAATTGTTGTCGCCAGAGCAAAACTTCCTGGATTTGCAAATCCCTCTACCTACTTGGATGACCCTAATCACCATAACATCTGTATAATTAAATCCTATTTCTAACTTATCTTTTTCTCAACCCACCTTAAACTCCTTGCTGTGCTTGATTTCTCTCCTTTGCCTATCAGTTATCATTTGGCTGTATAAAGTATCTGGCAATCCAGTTTTTAGAAGGTGAAGTGTTTATTGTCCCCTGAAGGGAGGGAGCTCTGGGAGGCAGGATGGCAGCCAGCTCTTTCCTGGCAGTCATGGGAATGCCGATGTGGAGCTGCCAGTCGGTGGGTGGGCGTAGCACAGCTGCCTCCTAAGGCTGGGTCCAGCCTGTTTGCGAGTCTGGGTGAGGGGAGGAATCTGAAGGTGACCAATTCTCCTTCTGTGCTACAGTCAAGTCCCATCTCTCCCTCCAACTCCTTTCTGATAACAAGCTGGCATCTGTGCTTTGGTGTATCAGAGAGTTATAAAGCCAAAGCTAACAACAATTTTCAGAAAAAGTTCTTTCCATGGTGCACGTGAGTGGCACAGATTTTTCTCCCATTTGTCCCAAGCTGTATGTGTCAGATGTGATTTCCATATGGCATCTATATCTCTCCTACGCCCACACTGGATGTATGCATTGGTATACCAGTGTCTGTGCTGAGCCACAGATAAATGCGTCGCTTTCCTTACTCAACTGGAAACTGTGTGTGTATGGTGTGTGTGTGGGGATGAAGCCTGAGGAATATAAAAACAGGCATATGGCATTTTTTAACTTATTGCACAGATAAAAAAGAGAAATAAACATAAGGCAACATTCTAAAATGGCATCAACCATTGAAGCAAACTTACTACTGAGAGAAACCAAAGCGGAGGCAGCTGCACCAGCCTACAGTTCCAAGCTAAGCACCTTGCCCCTGTAGCTTTTGGTGCTCTATGCATGACAAGATTTCAGACTGTGTCCCCTCAAATGAAGGCTTTGAGGCATGCAGCTCTTTCTGCCACACTGGCATGGCTTGGACACCCCAAAATGTTCCTTTCTAAGCATGTGGACATGTCTGGTTTGGTTTACTGAACTTGTAGTTGGTTGAGTACAAGGCTGGCAATTTTGCCCAAGGTGAGAAGTGTGCTTTGTACATGCTGTGGACCTGATTTAGTTGCCTAAACCCAAACATGTAGTGCCATTTGAGGCATCCTTGGGTGCTTGGTATGGCCTCTGGCTGTCACTTAGGAGGGTATGGTTGTCACCGTGCCAGTGCCTCAGATGCTGTTGGCAGCTGGCAATGGCTTGTTCACCTGTACTTAGGCAAATCAATCTAGCTCCCAGCCTTGAAGCAGCAAGTTGTGCTAGTGGACAGGCTGGCACTCATCAGACAAATGGTCCAATGAAGTGAGGGTCCACAAGTGTTTTATACTGAAGGCCTTCAGTGCAAAGAAGGTTTTGAGCAACCTATTCAGATGGAAAGTGTGTCCCTGTCCATGGCAGGATGTTGGAATTAATTATCTCTAAGATCCTTTCCAACCCCAAATAATTTTATGATTCCATGAAAGAAGAAGATAAAAGCAGCCATGGAAGAGGCAGGATTGGTCCCTTACATGACAGTGCGAGTTTTTCCATATTACACATGAAATTCTGGTGCTTGTACTCACAGCACAGAAGAGCTACTCTCTCTGCCTGGAGATACCTTGTTTCTTGGAAATACTTTCATCACACAGCCTAGTAGATGCCCCTAGGTATGGTATTGGATCAAGAAGATTGAAATGTGGGGAAATATCTTTCTCCTCCAGCAAGGAATTAACCAGAGGCACTACTTACAGATAATGAAGTGGAAGTAGCCTGAGAAAGGGCAGGGGAATTCCAGGTCAAGGACATCTGTATGGGGTTCATGGGATTCCTGATTTGCCGTGGCAGTGGCTACAGATGAGACTGCACTGCTTGCACAGGGCTGGGGCACCTGCAAAGGAGTGCCACTACCAGCAGACACCAGCAGGTTGAGGTGGCTTTGTTGAGTGGTTACACAATGAATGACAGAGTCTGAGACATGCTCTTCTGACCAGTGCAATAGCAACACTTACAAGAAGAGCCCAGGATAAGGCACAGCAAGTGCTATGCAGAGCCATCCTGAGGAGCAGCTGTACATATTTGGGAAGTAAACCTCGATCTGTGGGAGACTCCCATCTTTTTGAAAGGAGGAACTTCAGCCTGGGTCTTCCCCCTGAATGGGAGACAACGTTTTTTTTTCTGAGCTCTTTCTTCTCCTAGTTGGCCAAAGATCTTTCTCTTATGCTGCTTTAGAGAGTACTTGGGCCAGGCTAGGTTTTACTGGCTCAGGGCTTGAAGGAAGGAGAACCGCTTGAACAAAGGCCTTTTATTCTCAGAAATATTAAATTCATTTGGTCCCTTTGGGACAAGTGAAGCTGTTGGTGTTTGTTCAATGGATTTGAAATAGCAAAGGGAAACCTTTTCTGCTTTTGCCCTGGAGTTGTTTTTCTAGGCAGTGAGTTTGAGGTTCAGATATGGGATGCCTATGTGAGGAAATAGGCAACTCACGTAATAAAGCACTGGTCTGTGTTATGATAAATGCAAAAAGATTAGGAAGCAAGAGCAAATAGACTTTGGCACCTGTCTTTATTTATTTTGAAATGCCTGGGGAGGGGGGGGGGCGGGGGGAGAAAGACAATAAGAGACAAGAGGTCTGGCTGTCTTGGGGAAAATGGGGCAAGGTGCCAAAACTTGCGTGCTTTCCACCATCTGAGTAGGAAAGAAAGCTCCCAGAAACTTGCTGCCCAGGGCACATTTGTTCACATTTGTGTTGGAAGTTGGAGAGGGAAAAAAAAGTGTGTGAGAGATGAAAGATGCACAGGTGAGCCTGGGATCTGATGTCAGTGAGACCCATGGGCCAAGGTGCATTGTCCCTCTCTGTCTGTGAGGGTAGAGCTGGGCAGGGCTAGCTCACCCCACAATAGCTGCCAATGCTGCCAGCATACATTTCCCTCCCCAGATGGTCCCTATTCTATTGAGAGTGCCAGCACCCCTGCTTTGGCTGGCCGAGTGCTGTGGCCTGAGAGGAGAAAACTTTAATGGCAGTGTGGTGACGCGACCAGGAGCAGATCAGTGCTTGTGGGGTGACCACACATCACTGCAAAGCAGGCTGAAGAGGGAAACACTTCTGAAATAAAGGTTGTGTTGCAAAGGCTGCAGCAAGGCATGGGACTTGGGGTTCCTGTCCCTTGTTGGGAGCAGTGCAGTGCATGAGGCTGGAGACAGCCCTGCTGTGACTGGGATGGCAGCACGGCTGCTTGTCTGCATCCATGCGGCGTGTTGTGTGCTGCTTGGAGCAGCTCTGGTGCAATAGGGTGTCGCTTCCTGGTCAGGGACTGGGGACGGCTCCCAAGTGGACCTACAACCAGAACATGCAACTATTAACCAAAAGAGTTTTTCTTGGTTAATGCAATCAACAATAAAGCATTGAAACTTCAAATACAAGGTGCTGAAATGTTAACTAATTGTTGTTAGTCTGTGAAACAGCACGGCTTCAAATGCACTGATGAGTAGATGGGCCCATATGGGCCTCTTTATTGGTTGAATGTCAATGTTTTTCTCTTTTTGTGGTATGTGAATTGTTTCATTACAAGCAGCTGAAAGATTTGAAAATCTCAAAGAAATCTGGAGGCTCAGCTGAAAACCCACTCAACAGTGCCATAGCAAGTTACTGCAAACCATTGAAGGTCCATGAGTGCACTTTCAGCATTTGACAAATACAATGTATTTTTATTATCTAACTTTATCTCACTATGAAATAGAATTCCGTCAGATGACTTTGCATGTGCCATTGGCCAATGGGGCCAATTTAAGTGATAACACACTGCAGGTGACTTGAACTTGGGCCTGAGCTCACAGCTTTCATTCTCTAATATTATGTGGAAAATTCAGTGCTTCTTTTATTTTTGTGCAAACCTGCCCAAGGGAAAACTTGCTTCTGAGTTTTGAGCTAGTGAGGATGAACCAAGAACTGTTCCTTCATGGAAGTTGCAGAATGAGTTGTAAAATTCAATGTATCCTGAAATGTTTTCCCAAAGGATCTGATCTTGCAAAAATGCACTGCCAACAACTTGCTATTGAACTCAAATACATTCACTGCAAAAATCCCCAAGAGACCCACACTCGATATAGTCACTTCACAAAGAGCAATGCTCCTGGTGGGAATTTTTCTTACATGCTGGGAATTCTGTATTTTGCTGGAGCAGGTCCAGGACAGACGAGTTAATGCCCTGTGTAGTCTGTTTTCATATTGAGCAAACCCTGCTGAGATGCAGAAAAAATAGTGATTTAACCTGATAAGCTTGCAAAAGGGAGCTGACTCACTAAGTGCCATGAAAAAAGGATTCCCACACTGTGATACACCTAAAAGTGTTGAACTTGTACAAGCCCAGTTCCCCACCCTTTTCCTGGAGGGCTTGAGGAATCACCAGATACTTCTCTGGGCCAGGGTAGGAGTTGCTATCTTTATATCACAAGTCCTTCCTTCTAGTGGCTGTGACCATGCAGATGAAGATGGCCAGTGCTGGTGCTGTGTTTACAGGGCCAGATGGGACAAGACATTCCAGCAAAGCTCCATAGCTATTTTGGATGAGAGCAGGAGCATGGTCATGTTATTTAATTTTAGATCTTATCAAGACTTAGAGAAGGATCAACCATGTGGAAGGATTTAGTTCAGGATAGGTCTCAGTAAGGATACTAGATTGCTGCTTTGAAACTAGACCCAGCAAATGCTGGTCTTGCTCCCCACTAGGAAAAGAGCAACACAACAAATGTTGGTTTGGATCTTACCTAAAGCACAGTCTGAAGTGCAACAAGAGGTGCTTTCTCTATCTGCTAATGCCTCTTCCATTTCCTTTACCTGTCTGGAGCAGACCAGCTACTCCAATGACAGGGGACAGTTGGACAATGTTCATGGTTGTGATCAGGGCTGGACTTGGCTTTGCTAATCATAGAATTATTAACATTGGACAAGACCTCTGAGATCATCAGGTCCAACCTTTAGCACAGCATGGCTGTGTTCACCAGTAAACCATAGCACTAAATGCCACATCCACACATCTTTTGAACACTTCCAGGATGGTGATTCTGCCACTTCCTTGAGCAGCCTATTCCAATGCCTGGCCACCCTTTCAGGGAAAACGTTTTTCCTTTTATCTAACCTAAACCTCCCCAGATGACCAAAATGGTCACTGGTGGTACCTTGCTTCAGTACATGGAGCATGATTGGCATGACTAGGCCCAGGAATTTTCATGTTCTTATACTCTGGCTTCTTCTCAGAAGGGGAGCAGACACTTGTCTGGCTTCCCATGGGCTGTAGTCAGGCTGTGGTCTCCTCACCAGGACCTGGAATGCTGTAACTTGGTCTTGCCCCCTTCTCTGGAAATCTTGCTAGAGTGAAGGGCCGGTGAAGTCTCTTTGTCCTCCTTGAATGTGGCAGCGTCTTCTTTGCCTATGTAGGAGTTCACCTGGAGCCTTGGCACTTGGAAAGGAAGAAAAGCCAGGCTGTATATTGAGACATGTCATAAGAAGGTTTACCAGAGATGGCTACCTGTTGCCAGAAAGTATGTGAAGAAAGTTTGGACAGTGCATTTTGGGCCAGAGTAGCTTCTTCTGACATGCTCTTTGGAAGTCTTCCCTGTGAAATTACGGGTACAGGTAAATCACAATTCTGGACAGAATACAGCTCTTGGGTGAGCCTAGAGATTTTCTGCTAGAGATGATTTTGGCTGTTTTCTTAATTACAAGTGCATTTAAGTGACTTGCCTCACAGCTTCATGATCCAGCATGAAGCTCAGCAGTTAGTTCTAGAGGAGGCCAGCAGTCAAATGCCTGTGAGACGAAAAGTTACAAAAACAACAAAAGAAGCAATTTTTACTTGGAAACTGTTCTTTGATTGAAATTTTTGCATTGAACTGTATGCTGCTTGCCTTATGCTTCAATAAGCTTGTCTTGAGCTTGAATATAACCTTCCTCTGCTTGGCCAGAACAGCACCTGTCTAATAAACACCTAATGGGTGATTGCCAGGCTCCCTGTACCTTCCCCAGCAGCACCTGGTTATCAGCAGGTTGCTGTGCATCTGCAGAGCAGACCCTGCCCAGAGCGTTGCTCTACCTACCACGTGTCTCACCTGCAGGCTACTAAAATAGTGAAGGACCTTGAGGAGAAGTCACACAAGGGGTGGCTGAGGTCATTTCGTCTGTTCAGCCTGAAGAGCAGGAGACTGAGGCGAGACCTCATTGCAGTCTGCAACCTCCTTGTTAGGGGAAGAGGAGGAGCAGGCACTGATCTCTTCCCTGTGGTGTCCAGTGACAGGAACAGAGAGAAAGGCCTGAGGTTGTGTCAGGGGAGGTTTAGGCTGGATATTTAATAAAGGTGATTCACCCAGAGGGTGGCTGGGCACTGGAACAGGCTCCCCAGGGAAATGACCACAGCACCAAGCCAAGAGAGGTCAAGAAGCATTTGACCAATGCTCTCAGACATATAGTGTGATTCTTGAGGTGTCCTGCATGGGGCCAGGAGTTGGACTCTGTAATCCTGTGGGTCACTTATAATTCAGGATATTCTATGATTCTGTAATTCAGTGGGAAGAGAAAAGGAGAAATTAACCTCAAAAAAAAAAAAAAAACAAAGCCTGAAATCTGACAGAACTAATAGAAGTCAACTTGTTTCAACGTGTGGTGAGTGTTTGTAAAGGAAGTCAGGGACAAAATTGTGGCACTCACACAAGGACCACCCGAGAGAAGGCAGGTGCTCTGGCTTCAGATCTCTGCTGCTGCCTCAAAGTACCCTCAGCCCTCAGCCTTGTTAGTCCCTAACAAAGGTAATCCAGCTACGAAAGTCAAGTATGGCCTGTTTCTATAGTGACCTGTGGAAAGAGAGAAAAATGATTCTTATTTTGTAAGGTATGTTTCTGAGTCATCTGCACGAGAAGGTATAAAAATCTTGGTGCAATTTGTGCACACATTATTCTGGCTGTGATGTAAGGTGCAAAGTGATTTTTTTTCCTCCTTGTTGTGTGCTCTTACCTCTAACAAATCCTCAATATTTACTGCAAAAGATTAGGTCATTTAGGTTATCTAAGTTCTTTTTGGAAACCCAGGACACACTGTCATGTTACCCAAGCCTAAACTCAGTATTTTATACTCTACAGTAATCTCTGGTCTTGTTTTACTCATTAAGCCCAAAGAATAATGTGTTCCCACAGTTCATAACCCTGGCAGGATCCTCAAGCAACATCTGGCTTGCATTATAATAATGCAAGGAAGGCCAGCAAAGTTGCTGGTGCTTTTGAGATCTCTTGGGACTGCCCTCTGGAGCAGATAGGAGCAAAACTGCTGCCATACTCTGACCCAGCAAATTCACCTCCTAGATAATAGATATTTATTAGGAGCCAAACCCAGTCTGATGCCATTTGGGACAATGACTGAACTGCTGCAAAACAGTCAAAGGACACTTTAAAGTAGGTGAGCAAAGCCAGCAGCCTGTGTCCTGAGCTTTGATGCTGCCATGGCATGCCTGGCACACTGTATGTGGGAGTGCAGAAGACCCTCAGCCCGTGGCAATAGAATTTGACCCTCCAATAGGCACCTTTTTGACTGCAGGTCCTGATGGGACATGTCCTTTGGCTCTGCCAGCCTGCCTGGCTTGCAAGGTGTGGTGGAAGGCAGAGGCCCCAGTAGTTCACTGCCAGCAGTAGAAGACATGCCTTGCCTTGGGGCACTGTGGCATTAGGTGGCAAATGATGGTGGGTGCTGTAAAAAGATTTTCATGCAACTGCCTTTGCCTCTGTCACAAGGAAGAAGCGGCTAGATGGAAAACATTTTGTTTTTAATCTGTTTTGAGTATATTGTAATATACACATACTTGAGGCTTGTAGTTCAGCTTTCTTCAGGATATTGGAAAACATGTTTAAAAATGCACAAGAAGGAGGAAAGATCTGTTTCAATGTTAAATGCTGAAAATGTGCACAGAATTGAATTATCTAGAAGATTAGGAAATTAGAGGTTCTGAGAGGTTTAAATACCACTGTTTGGATTCATTTGCTGATCTGTTGCCAAATGAACTAAAGAAAACTGGAATGGGATAAGATGGGAACTTGACCAATTGCCTGTGCTTGTGCACAGAACTGCGGATCCCTGTGCTTCAAGAGAGAGATGTCTGTCTTGGAGGAACTGTCTGTTTTGAACTAATACAATAGGGCATTGTCTCATGCTGATGAAGTGAAGAAGTGGGTGGAGATTGTGCATCAAGAGGCTACATCAGTAACCAGACAGCTGATTGCATATTCTTCCTTTCAGTCTCTTATTGGTGCCTCTAGTCAAGCTAAGCCCTGGGTTGTCTGTGTCACTGTGTGCACAGAACACTGATGTTCAGCTAAAATGTCAAAATTACTGTTGAGGGAACCCAGACACCCTAGAGGATCAAACTGTCTCCTGAAAGGTTCCTAAACCACTGCTGGCTTCCGACTGTTTTCACCAGTGAACATTGTTGAAGTCACTGGCCTGCAGAAATTCACAAGCTCTCAAATAAGGAAAGGTCCTCTCCCCTGGGAGGGTTTCCTTTTGACATCATGCTTCTGTGTAGGAAAATCCCTTCAACAATTAACAGTAGTCAACAAATGATTTGATTTTGGGATGCCTGTGGACCATAATCCAGCCCTAGCTGATATTTCTGGAGGGTTTGTTCCCATTTTCTGTACCATGGGTTTCTCAAGAGAGAACAGATCATCAATGTCCCACTCTTCCTTTACGCTTTTCTTGTGATAGCTTGTGTGTTTCAAGCCATTCTGTGGGTGGGAAAGGCAATGTTTTAGAAATGCAGCTTAATTATAAGCAGCTGATGACAACTGGACTCTGGAGTTGTTTTCTTAACTGGTTAGGGCTCTGACTTTGACGGTGGGTGGTATTTGTGTCTGCCTCTGTCCGGAGTAATTTTTGTGTCACAGCAAGCTCACTCCAGGGTATGTCTTCACTAGGCAAAGCAGGGACAACGTTGAAAGCAGCACACAGCTGTTCCTGATGAGGACCCTGCATGGTCTCTCACAGGCACCTACCCCTTAACTCTGCAGGTAGAACAGAGTGGGAGCAACCTTAGCGTCTAGGTCCTAGAAGATGTGTGTTATGTATGTACCTGTTTCATCCTTCTTCTGCCTTCAAAGACTGATGAAGCCATGTGCTGTTTGTTCCCATAAAAATGCCCTAGAAGGGTGCAGTATAGCAAAAAGACAAAGGGCTGGAGACCAGAATGTGGATTTTGGTGCTTCTGCTCAGTCAGTATGAATGTATTAGCCTCTGCTGAGAGAGCACAAGAGGTTTCCACAGACTTAGGGCTGCTACAGAGGGACAGTGACCAGTGGCACAGGGCTGCACTGGAGCTGGTGGGTCATCTTCTCCCTGTCACCTTTCAGGGAAGGACACTGCAAGCTGAACAAGGAGAATGGTGCAGCTGCGCAGCAATACCCACGTTATGTGTTAAGGGAGGTGAGGGAGGGCTAGGAAAGGATCCCAACCCATGTAGTGCTGGATGTCTGATATCTTCACTTCATGCTGGGTGTGGCTGGACAGGCCAGTTTCTGACAGTGTGCAGCTCCTTGGTGCCATGTCAGGTGCAAGGAAAGCCTACAGGTAAAAAACAGAAAAGGTGTTAGCAACAACCCCTGGTGTGAGGGCCCCTTCTAGCCCAGCTTATTCTGTGATTCTGTGTGCTCTGGGTTTTCTGGTGAATGAAACTCGATGGAATTGACCATCCATTATAACCACTTATACCACTGATGTTTCCAGTAGCAAAAAAAGAAAACTTAGCAGCAAATCCCCCTCTCATTTTTTTAACGGAGGTAATTTGCTTTTCTGGGAAGCCTTGGTGAACTCTACTGGAAAAAAAACAAGAACAAATTGTGCAAGACATCCCAAAAGAACACCAGTCCAAGCTTTCTGACACACCATGTACTCAGTGACCACAATATATTTTATATTTTACACTAAAACCTATTAGAAAAATGATCATAATCTGTTTAAAAACAACATTTTCCCACCTTTTTTTTTTTTTTTAATGTGCCTTACTTTCTAAGACTGAATTTTTTTTCCCCCCCTCAGGCTAGCTGTCTCAGTCTGGCAGGGAATAATAGTTTATGGCCAGTAAAAATGTTAGCTGAAAATATCCATCAAAACTTTGCATGTATATAATAAGATTATGGTTTTAAAGTCACTAGATCTGTTACCTGGAAAAGTGTCTTCCATTCTTAAAGACATTACTTGTTTCTGAGAGATTGCTTCTGATTAAATTTGACTTGTAATTAATTTAAAGTATGTTCATTGTATTTTGGGAATTTCTAGAAGGGAAATGGGCAGTAAAGAATTTGCATCTTTCACTGATGTCTGATCTCAGCTCTGAGTAAATTCTAATTCAAAGTGCCAATTTTCAGCTTGTGCGTGGTGGATTACTGGATATTCTGTATTGCCTGGCCTCTGTGGCACGGTGAGACACTGAAATGGGAAAAAGAAAATCTTGTCAGGTAGTTATTTTGCTCTGTATTTGTATGGCTGTCAACATTAAATTTAGGTATTAATGCTGTGTTAGTCAATTATTGTAGAAAGAGCAGGTGAGGCAGTCAGAATAAAATGGCTTACTTCATGTTGCATTATTATGCAGTATCGGCCTTTTTCCTCTGTAACCACAAAACATGCTCAGAAATCAATTAATCAGCACAAATATTTGTGTTTAATTTTTATGTACATATATATATACACATGTAAACATGTATATCTCCCTACAATTGGAGATGTATGCATATGTACCTATTTATAAATGTGCACAATTCATGTCTATAATATGAATTGAATTATGAACTCCATAACTGGTAATATGTTTACCTATGCCATCGCTATTGCTTTAGGTTAGCTTACTTGCTTTTCCATGATGCAGGGCATAATTTTTAACAAACTCACCTTTCTCTACCATTTCTGCTTCAAAAACTCTCAAAAACTGTTTGTCAAGTTCCATTGAAGAGAAATGCTCCTGGCTGAAACCAAGTTTCTGGTACATATTCTTGAACTGGGCACTACAGTGAAGTGAGTGGTAACCAAAATTTCACATTCCAGGCATAGCAAATCTTTCCATTGGTGGCAAAGAGGCTGAGAAAAAACCCAAGTGGTAATTGGGGGAAATAGCTTAAAACTAGAACAAATTGCTGGATGACTCTATTGTCAAAAGGTCACATTCTTTCTGTAGGCAAATGTGTGCAGCTCTGCTGAGGTCAGAAGAAAGAGTATGAGGAAGAGGAAGGCATACTGAGGAAATAATCCTTCCTGTATGACCTCTGGGAGCTGCTGCTTGACGTATGTGGAAGCACAGAAGAAGGAAAGAACAGGAAGGGAGCACACACAGCACTCGCAAGTGGAGAATTTTTCTGTGACACTTTCAGCCTCCCACAGAAATGCTGGTTGGAAGGGACCTCTTCATCTCATCCAGTCCAACTGCCTGCTTAGAGCAGGAAAGTCGCTGGTTCTTGGTTAGCTTGGTTGGCTTTCTTCAGTCAAGCCTTGAAGTCTGCCCAAGATGGAAACCCCAGAACTTCTCTCAATAACCTGTTCCAGCACTGCATGCCCTGCCTAGTTGATTAAGCCTTCCTACTTGAACCTCCCAATCTGTGCTTCTTGTTTGTGACCCCTCTTGCTGCCATCTGCCACTACTAAAAGCAGTTTTGCTCCATCATCTTGGCAGCTGTCCTTCCAGCAGGTGGATTTTGGATTGTCTCTTAGCCCTCTCCTGGAAATGGCTGCTGTAGGTGAGTGCCGAAGGAAGTTGTGGGGGCACTCTCAGCTGTGGCCTGTGTAATAACCATTCCTGTCAGCAGGTCATTGCTGCAACTGAACTCTTCTCAAGTCGTGCTTTGTGTGTCAATTCAACTGGGCTCACCTACCCCATGAGCTTAAATGCAAATAGAAGAGAATGATGGCTGGCACCAACAGAAGGGATCACAACCATTGATTTCTTCCAGGAAGTCCTGTCCAAGGTGTGTCAGCTGGCAAAAAAGTAATTCATTAACAGCAGTAATCTGACTCAGCAGCGTGTTCTCCAAAATAATCATCTGTATTCCCTTTGCAATCAAGAGATATGTGTATCTCCAGGGGGTGGATCATCATTCCCTAAATGGTGTCTAATAGAGACAGAACGAACTACCTTCTTATAGTATTTATTTCTCTCCATCATCTGCAGAAACTTTTGTTCAATCACACGCTGAAAGTAGCTACTTAACTTTTAGGGTACTAGCATTAAAGTGAAACTGGTCTCTCCCAGTAGAGCTGGATGTATACCAAAGAAAATATTTATAGACAAAGACTTGCAGACTTGCTTTGGCTTTCAGAACACCTTTTATCTGGTTTCCTGAAACACTATTTCAAGTAATATTTTATATGAGAATATTTTACAAGCAAACGTGTTATTTTAGCGCACGTACTCGTGTGATCCCTGCCAAACTGCAGGTGAAAGCTTGGCAGGTGGTGAAGTCTGCAAACTCTGATGCTGTCTCTAAGAAATTGGTTTCAGTCCTACCCCCTGAAGAACTCTGGAGTTGTTATCATTCAGGTCAGGGAGTGGGAAGACCATTGTATGTCTCTGAAGACCAGTCACTCTCTTCAGTTTGCTCATACTGAATTCTTACATCCTTATCCACGGAGAGCAGGCTGGCATTGGTTTATGGAAAATATTTGCTGGGATGTTACAGACAACGTGCTATTTTCCAAAAATCTATGCCCTTTTAGTGATTGCAATTCAGGCAGAAGAAGAGGATGGCTTGGTTAGATAGTATGCAAGTGGCTCGCTTCACTCTTGTTCTTGACAACCTCAATTCTGTCTGAAGTAGTTACTGGAAAAAGATGACTATTTCATTGACTTCTAAGCCATCTGTCCTTAATCCTCCAGCTAGTATTTTTATTAGCACATTTTATTTTAATCTATTTAAGTTTATTCTATTTTATTGCATTTCAAAGCAAGTGAGTTAAAATCTTTGTCAAAGAGATTGTTCTCAAAAATTGATTATTAAAAATTGATTGTCTCTATCACTCAAACAAGCTGGAATTTAAAGAACCTTCCATACTTAGGATTAATTAATAAAATTTTTATGATTTCTGAATGCATGTTAGTGCTGTAACAACAACCTAGGAAACATGACTGTTTCCACTACTACAATCACCACCACTGCTTATGTACTTTGCTGTAACTAGCTCACATGGCTATCTACCTGGGTTTTCATTATGTTCTTATTACAGTCATGGAAATAGCTCATGCACAGAGAGCTCAGCTTGTAAATGACATTAAAATCATCACTATTAGAATCAGTTTAGAAAAGAGATTTCATCTGAATTGTGACCAAAAAAAAAAAAAAACAAAAACCAAAAACCCAAGAACCAACAAACCAAACCATGAAAAAAGTGTAGTCTCTTGACTTCTGAAAAATTTTTAACTGCTGTTGAAACCCCAAAAACCAAATACCAGCATATTCTTATTCTGAGCTGTTGAAACTTCTTTCTCATTCTTTTTGCAATCAACATTGCTTTCTTTTTGGGAATTATGTACACTTTCCATGTAAGATCTGACAGGTTTTGAGGAAAATCTTCTCAGATATGTTTTCTTGGACTTGTCAAGTTTTATTCCAGTGAAAAATAATGTAAAAGAAACTTAGTGTGGGTACTTGAAAATAAATATTACTATTTTATAAGAGGTGCTCATCTTGCTTCCCATTTTTCTTAAGCTGTGCACACTGAAAGCTATTTTCTAGCAAATTGAAACTGTGTTAACTTCCTTAGCCACATATTTCTTCTGTGTTCTTTTTATTCCTCTTCTTTTTCCCTACTTGTTATCTTGCCTCTTGGCTATTTCAGATAACCAGTGTAATCCTGCTCATTCAAAAGAAATAATTTTTCAAAAGCAGTGAAAAATCTCAGGTTTTTCAGTCTTCCAGTAGGAAGCCTTATAGTACACGAAACTTCTGGATCTCCTCAGCTTCAGAGTCACCTGCCTACCATCCTGCCACTTCCATGGTCGTACTCCTTTCCAGGATCTCCAGTTTTGAGGAGGTTCATGCCCTAACAGGTCCCAGTAGCCCAGTGGCCCTTTTCTTTTGAGATGAAGATTTTTTGGTGTTCTTCTCTATCCCAATCCCTGTGGTGTCCTCCTCCTCTTTTTCAGTCCTGCTTCTTCTTGCAGGGGCTTCATCCACGCGGTGCACACCGAAGGCGCTCTGTGGACCCAGATCTGTGCTCAGTGTTCGAAGTGCCATAGCAGCAGCTCTCTAAATGTGGGATGGGAAAGCTACTGGCTGATCATATTCCATGAATTAAGAAAAGCCCGAAACATGTCTGAGAATTTTTCACAGACGGCATTTTAGTCTTCCAACAACTAATCTGCGCTTGAGGCAGATAAAAAGACATGAGTCTCATGTTTTTAGTTTCTGCCAGCTTCCTCTTACTACTTAGTATGCTTTAGGAAAAAAACCAAAACCATCACAAAACCCCAAACACTAACAAGAGAGGTTCAGAATAGTAGCTTCACAATATTGAGGTTTTTAGTGGTAATCTCTGTAGACAGTTCCTTCCATAGCCACTCCTTCTTTCACCAAAGCTTTCCTCCCCTTTTGCCACTTTCATCCCTAAAATCCAAAAGCAGGGAAAAAGCAAAGAAGGCAGTTTAACCTGAATTATGTCATTTATCCAGGGCATCACACTGTTTTACAAATAGTTGTGCTGCTACAACCGAGAGGTCAGTGACCTGCATGGCAAAAGCAGGAGAGAGGAGAGAATTTCTTAAGCTGATTCTGCTGCCAGAATCAAAGTATTGTGAAACTGTCACACTGTCATATTCTGTAAACACTTTCTTCCAAACATTAACAAGTGGTGAAAATCAGTGGCGGAGGCAGCTCCAGACCAGAATGCTTTTGGAGGCTTGATGGTAGCTGCAAAGGCTTGTGAGAATCACCCCTAAGCCTCAGCCATAGGTAGTCTTTCAGTACTGTATTAAGACAACAGATTCTGATTCTTTCAGAGCAAAGTCATGGCTCACACCAGTTCAACAGCTGCAAAACTGAAAATGTGAATTATATATTCTTTGATACACACATGACCACCCAAGTGCAGTAATCCTACTGGTTGGAACTGTGCAAATGAGGCTAACATCTGACCACAAGGGCATAAGAACTGCCAGCATATCCAATTAGGAGGATAAAAGTAACTGCCCTCCTGGATCACTAATTATTTTCAGTGCACACTGCGTGATGAAAACCCTTCCAAAAGTCAATTCTGTATTACAGAAATTTGACTTACAGGTGGTGCAGAATGGAACGTTACCAAGTGCATTGCAATTAATTACGCTTTCAAATGCACCGACTAAATCTGGCTGTGCAATTAGATAAATAATAACTGAAGGGAAAGGTTATATTTTGGAATTACACGTTAGAATAGATAAATACACCTTTTGCCTTAGCAGCTTGTTCCTGTGTCATGGCAGGCATCTAGTTATGGAGCCCTGTCTGTTGCAGATAAAATGCTTGTGTAAATGCAGTTTCTACATCCATTTCAATGCACAAGTGCCATTTTCATGCACTCAGCATAAATAAGCCCTTCCTTTAATTTATTTGCGTATCTGCCTCAAATGTCAAAGGGAATGACATTTCAACAAGATAATGACCAAGCAGTAACATCAAAGAGCCTGAGTTGGTAGCCTCTGTTCTTTTCAAAGAATATTGACTCAAGCTGTGGATGTCACTGATTGCAGTCCAGGTGTGCCAAAGTGACCCCTGCACGCTGAGAAAGTGGGTAAGTGTGACTGACACATTCACAAAAATTTGAAAAATTTCTTTTTCTGGTCTCCAAATTACCTTTCCATTTATTCCACATAAACCTAGCCAATATTTAAAAACGTCCCACAGATTTTCAACAAATTGCCTTGAAAATATAATTTGAAATTATTGGTTTAGCTCACGCAGTTTGAAGCAGTCAGAGTAGTTGGGTATCCTTGGGTAGAGGGAATGCTGCAATAATGGGAAATTATATCCCTATCACCAGGCCAGGTCCTTTGTTGGTGGATTCCCACAAGAACAATTCCTTTTCTTAACTTTTTTTTTAATTTTCAGAATGTGAGCAGCTATGTCAACTTTAATCCAAGTGCTAGCAACAAGGGATTGACACCAGTGCCTTTCCTGTCACCCTGGTAGCCTTGTGTCTTGGAAGGGCTCAGCCACAAGTTGGCTGAAGATGAGTTTGAGCAGGCAGGAAGATTGGTGAGCAGAGGGGCCTATATTCCTGTAGCTAAAAAATGCTCTTGAATTCCTGCCTACTCAAAGCAGCATCAGTGGATAACTGCAGAAACACTGGAGCAGGTGGCCCAGAGTGGTCGTAGATATTTGTTCCCTGGAAACATTCCAGGTGAGACTACTAAACAACCTGATCTTGTTGAAGATGTCTCTGCTCATTGCAGGGGTAGTTGGTCTAGATGGCCTTCAAAGGTTGCTTGCAACTCTAACTATTCCATGATTCCATGAAAAACACTCCCCATGGGCTCTGGGTGGATCCAGAGTCCAGATCCTACCTTTAATAATAAACTTAATTCAGTTATCCATGCTTTCACCATGCCTTGGATGGAATGTGGCAATTCAGAGGGTCTAGAAATAGAGGCCTCTAGCCCTTTACAGAACAGAGCCTCTGCAGCAGCACAGGCTGTGCAGAGCACTTTGGACTTCCTCTTCCCATTCTCCGCCATGTCTTTGCATGGATCATCAAATCAAAATATCCTGCTGAGGCTCAAAAGAGTACTGAGATAATTGACTCCTATGGAGTGCCTACTGCCCACTGACTTCAAGCATGAGATTTATTGTTCCTCTCTTTAGCTTCCTAACAACCAGGCATCTGAAAAAAGCCAACTCTTTGTAGTTAGTGGGGAGAGAAAGAGGCATCAGCTCTCTTTGTTCCCAAAGAAATCTGTCTCTCCCTATGGGCAGTTGAAAGAGCTCGGCATAGGTACCAAGATTTTACATGGAGGAAGTGAGGAGAGAGGATGGAATCCCAACAGAAGTCAGTGTGAATGAAGTGCCTAAGCTTGCCCTTTCTGGGTGTTCCTGAAGGTTGTTTGAATTGCTGAAGTTCCTGAGTGGTCACCCTTGTTCCAGATTTCACTCTGATGGAATAATATAATTCCCGGTCATTGAAACAAGCTTCAGCTTGCTATCTGAACATCTGGAATGAATTCCTCCAGGAATTAGGGCAAGTCATGAATCACACCTCCTTCTGCTCCAAGTGTATGGTCCAGTTCTTTGCTAGGTCATTTCTTTGGCCATCCCTATCATAAATACACAGCAGCGTGCCGATTAAAAAAATAAACAGCTTGTAAAAGTGCCTGTGCAAGAGCAACCAAACAAGAGCAAGACAGAAACCTTCAAGCCCAACAAACAAAAAGTCACAGATTTCCAGTGTGAGACACTCCACAGATTTCACCTGCAGAAGGGATGAAAAAGAAAACACCTCAGGACAGGTATTCGTGACAGTAAAGGTCTGATGGGGAGTTACGCATGTGCAACAGAAGAACCAGTAAAAATGGAAGAGGTACTGAAGATGGCAAGCGGCTTGACATCTTTCCAAAAAATGTGAACTGACCTGGAATTTGCATGAATAGTTGCAGAGAATGTTTTTCTTTACTTCCAGGGCTAGAAGCTGTCTCAAGATCTTATATTTACAGCAGATTTGGGTTTTTTTGGTTGACATTTTTTTGTTTGTTTTCAAACTAATTCTTCTTTATTCAGAAGATTAACGGATGTCTGTGTGGTTTTGCACTTGTGGAATACACTTGCAGGATGAAAGGTCTGGAAATGTATATAAGAACCTTTTGGTTGCAATGGTAGCATTTACCATTCTCTACGCAACTGCAGAGAAATCTGAATGTTTCTAATATTGCAATGAGCAGAAAGCTCTGGCTGTATAACTGCCACTGAGCACTTCACTTTAAAAACTGATAGATTTGGAGCATTTCCCAGATGTCGCGTTGTCACTTCTGATTGACACACTGGAAGAGGAAGTCAAACGAGGAAGTGAGTTCAGGAATGGTGAGGGTGTAGTGGGTCCCTCTTGCTTGCAGGGAGCAGCCAGGAATCTAGCAGCTGGCTGGGGGTCTGTGTGTGGGGAGTAGTCAGCCTGTTGGTTTTGGGTGCCTAATTTAGATGCCTACTTCTTTCCATTGCCTATATAAGGAATAGAGTCTGGCAGCCATGGAGCGTGGGGAGCCCGAATTGCCCATCAGTGTCTTACTAGTTGTCATGGCAACACAGGCAGGCACCTAGAGGAGATGGTCTGAACGTGGTCCCGACTGACTTGCAAATACACACCACAGCTTGTGTGCAAGTGAGACAGCTGTACTGAACGTATCCTGGCTGGAGTTCACGCTCCAGCACGCTGACAACTGGAAGGAGCTGTGGTTTGAAGCTGCCCTTGCGAGCCCCAAACAACAAATCTTTGTCTTTCCATCTGGTTTAAGGCAAACTTAAGCATGGGGGACACATGGTGCTGCAGGAGGCAAATTCTCCACCCGCATGCCTCTGAAGCTGTGTCAGTGCTGGGAGAGAAATGAAACTGCTTTGTTCATGAGACACACTCCAACACAGGGAGATACCCTCCTGAAGACAGTACTGCATCCCACGCCTTCCTTTGTAAAATTACAATATATGCTTTAAGCTCCTTATGGAATTGATTAGTTAATTAATCAGTTTATCTGCCTCTGCCCTACATTTAAATTTAAATCTTCATGGCAATTCCATCCAAATCTCTTAAGCTGTGCTGAAAAAAATCAGTAAGCAGAAGAACCACTACCCTGTACATTGCTACTTGTACAATAAGGTCCATTTCCTTTATTGAATTTTTTGTGTTATTTGGAGATGCTCTTGCACCTGCAAAAACTAAGTGCACTCTTATTGGAACAATTGTGCAAGTGAAGGAATTGAGTAATCTCATAGTGATGCAAACTATGTAGTTTTCTATGGAGGCATTAGCAAAGAGTTGCAAACATTCAGAATTAATTCCAATAATGAGCTGGGATTTAAAATCTAAATACTCAGTTTCTAGCTGCACGGCAAATTCATCCCCAGAATCCACTCTGTATTACTCACCACCTTTTGCACCCTTTGACAATGGCAATGGATTTTTGAATACACTCAAAAAAAAAGTAGAAAAATACTTGCATTTCAAGTACTGTTAGCAATGTGCTTGAGCTCAGCTAGGAGCCTAACATATGGAAGCTGCTAAAACCCCATAGTTTTATTTTGTGCAATTGTATATTCAAGGACAGCTCTGAAATTCAGAGCACAGGCTCAGGTCAAGGCAGAATTGCTGGAGTAGGTCTTGAGCTCTGATCTGTGCTTGTAGCTGTTGAGGAGCCTGCATGGGTCTAGACGATGCTGTAAACTTTGCCTTGCTGCTTGCTTTGGACCTCACTGTCTTCTTGCCTTGTTTTAAGCCTCTACAAGAACTACATTCATCTGAACCAAAAAAGTAGTCTCTAGTTATAAAGTCTGAAATTTATATGCCTTTCAGAATAGTTTTTCAGCTATTAATTTTCAGATGATTATTTCCAAAGCCCTACAACATCATGCATGGATCAGATGGATATATTGCTGTAGAATGAGATGCAGTTTGACATTTCTCAGTTCAGGAAACAGGGATTAAACTTGTTCACGTTAGTACATGTAGAACTTTATAAACCTATGAAAGATTTTTGTCTCTTTCCTGCATATAGATACCAGTTTTGATGTTAGCAATTTGGCTTATTAATAACTGATTTACATTTCCCAGACAGAAAATTGCTATCTGCCACAAATTTATAAGAATTTCATATTGTAAAATTCTCTAGCACAGTGAATCCTTTGTGATTTAAACACAAGAAATTTGTGATTAAAATTTTAATATGATCACTGCAGTCTCCTGAGATGCTTAAGTACGAGAAATTGTTATTTCCTGCATCTTAGAGTTCATTGTGATGGATGCATTTAAATGCCATCACTGGGATTCTATCTGCTCCAAAAACTAAACAAAACAGAAAGTCCTGCAAAGCAAGTAAAGAAACTGAAGAATTTGTGGTCTCTGCTGAAGAATGAAGACTAACCCACTACACAGTATTGTTTCAGTTCGACTCTGAATTGTCAGAGCAGGCTCTACAGTTCACTACAGAAACTAAAGATAGGAGGGGTAAGAAAAAGACAGATGTACAGCTCCATTCTGTTCCACGAAAAAGCAAGGTTTGCTGGATATTGTCCAGCTTACTTGAATAAAATGATGAGTTGGATTGCTGCTTATATCAGCTGTTAACTCAGAAGAGGGCCAGTAGCTGGGGCTGATGGGTGGTCTTGCTGCCCTGCCTTCCTCACAGCCCTGCTCTGTGCAGAGGGGTTGGTATGGGAGCTGTCACTGGAGGTCATCCTTCCTAAGGGAAGGTCTCCAGCAGGCAGAACTGAAGCCTTTGCATTGCTGAAGCCATGCTGGTGCTCTGAGAACATGCCAATAAAGGAAGGCCAGTTAAAGAAACTGAGTACTATTATTCAATCTACAATGCCTTTTCTCTACTCATCCATATCTCTGTATTAGTCCTGTTGTGACTGGCTCAAATTTAGCCTTTCTGGGAAACTGTTGGAGGATTTCCTATCCACATCTTATTCTTGGTGAGTACATGTTGTTCAAAAGCAAAGAAGATTTGGCTAGCCTTCAGCAACGTTGTCCTGCCTGTTAGGAGATGGTTGGAGACAACATTTCGGTGCACATTCAATGCTGTTATTGGCTGTGGCAGCACCCACAGGTGTTGGCCAGGACTTGCAAAGTTGATATGTAAGTGCACAGAAAACTGAGCAGGTTCCTGTTGCCAGGCCTGGCAGGCCTGTGCTCCAGGGTGAAGGCACAGTTTTTGGTGACTGTCCTTACAGCTAAACTATGGGCATCTTCCCTTGTCATGGGTTTGGCTGGCTCTCACAAGTGGGGTCCCCACAAATTCCAGAGTATGACTCACGGGGCAGCAGAGGCTGCTATGCATGAAGCCCTTAGGGAAGGGTGTTTTGCTTGATAAAAGCAAAATCTTCTCTGTCATTTGCTTTTAGAGCTGCAGATAAATTCTGGGCCTTTTTCTTTACTAATAGAATCCAAGACCTTCAGGATAGTTTCAAAGCCTCATTTAGACAACTGTGATCACTGTTGAGTCCCTGCTCCTGTGTAACAGCTATAACCAGCTCAAATCTTTTGATGAAACCAGTCTTGTAGGAAATGTATTTTTCTTTTCCTTTTCCCAAGTAAAAAGCACCTGTCATGTTTCAGATGAAAATAACTCTCTGAAGTTCAAAGTCCCTTTTTCCCCACTCTTTTTCCCTTTCTTCCTGCAATGGCAGATGGCAACAGGATGAGGAGAGGTGTAACCAAGAAGGCTTTTCAGGTTTTGCCTCTTGGTCAAATCAGTGTGGCCCACAGTGCAGTCCTCTTAACATTTTTGACTAGTTCTCCAAGTAGTGCCTACTGTAGGACCATGATGCAGACTTGTGGAGTCACCTTGAGGAAGGTCAGGAGCAACATTTCTCAGGCACAGAAAGATAATGTGGGTAGGGAAGGGACTGCCTGTCCCTGTTCTCTCTTCACGTGAGCTATGGCAGGGTGGTGCACAGGATCAGGCTAAGCTGTCCTGATTGCTGATCGGCTAATGGTCATATATAAAAAAATGTTAATTTCCACAGGCTTATGGACTTTCTACAGCACGGATGAACTTGCAAAGATGAACTTACGCATGCAAAATTACGTTGTTTTCTTCATCAGACGAGTTTTTTAACAGACTTCTTAAGTCATCTTAATGAACTAAAATGGAAAAATAATAATCTTCAGCTTGGAATCTGGTGGTATCTAAACTGAAAATTGGCACCAGATATTACCTGTTGACCACATTTGAAGAACATGAACATGGTTCTTGTTAACTTCAAGTATGCTGAAAATAAGCCAAGGGTTTAATTTTCAAGTTGCATTATCATGGTCATGTCACTCTCCAAAGTATCGCTAAATTGTTCCTTTATTTTTTCCTTTGCCAAAGAGGTAGGAGAGTGTTTTGCTGTCTGGAAAAATGCCTGCCTGGAAGTAGAGGTCCAGATCTTTAACAAGGGTAAATTGGCAAAACCCCACTGATTGTAATGGAGCAATGCCGATTTTTGTCAGTTCAGTATCTGGCCCATCAGATTTTCAACTGTTATCACCACAGGCAGAATTCAAATTGACACGGCGTGGGCTAACATGATTGAGTGCAGAACAGGCTTCCTGGTTTCCTAAATTATTTTAATAACAGAAAGAATGTAGATGGAATGCCAGGCTAAGATCTCTACCTGGATAAGGGCCCAGATTTTATTCAATTTTTTTTTCAAATAAGCCTATTCCAAAGTCATTACTTTTCCATTATAGAGTTTGTCATTACATGGTCCTCAGGAACAAAACTCAGATTCCCTTCAGAGCTGCAAAATCCTACAGCTTTAGGTAGGAAGTATTGTCTTGAATAGGTCCTGTAGGATAAGAGGTTTATGGAAAGAGAGAAGGAACATACACCTCTCCAGAACCTGTAATAGATGAGCTTCTAAATCCATCTCTGGTGGGACAGAAGGAGGAAGCATTATCCACTCTGAGCTTCAGGCAGAGGTGCCATGGCAGAGCAACCGCGAGCCAAGCCCTGGTACGAACAGTGTGGGCTCCAAAGAGTGTGGGCTGAAATGTCTGTAGGAATGGTGGTGATCTACACATAAATAAATTTGCTCATCGAAGGAGCCAAATTAAAAACAAAAACATAACAATTTTATTTTTCCCCCTAGGGAAAGGAGTTGTGTTTTTCCTCACTTGAAAGGATACTGACATTTTACTTTCATCTGCCCTTGTGTCTGAACAAAGGTAGCTGATTACTCGATATCTCATCTCTGATTTGGGGTATATTTTTTATTCCTCTTAGAGATTCAGAGGGTGGTAAAAAGTCTCTTTCATTAACTATTATGTCTTCTTCTTCTTTTGACCAGGAGTACAAGGGCATCCTTTTCTGTGAATGCCATTTTCTCTCTGGACTCTTGTACTTTAATTTCCTAGATGTGAAAAAACGAATACAAGACGAATTAGGTATTGAAACAAGAGGATATGAACATGACTCTTCTCCTATAGAGCTTATTCTCTCAAAGAGAAAAAAAAAACATTTGTATCTCAGAAAAGCAGAATAAACTACTTTATAATTCAATTTTAATAAATAAAATGTTTTTATAATTCAAAAACTTTATTTGGGAGAACAAATTTAGTTGAAAGACAATTCAAAGTCTTGGTGCACTTACTGTTCCCATGTATTTTCTGTTCTCCTGCATACTATCCCAGCAATCTGGCTTTACTTCTCAAGTTATTAATCTAGGGTTTGTGGTTTTGGCGGATAACTAACTATTTTTTTATGCCTAATACAGCAGTGCCTTGATGTTTAATATCTTGCCGATACACAAATATTAATTTACAAAGGCAATGTTTGGTATCTAGATGAAGGGGTCTTGGATGAGATGGGCTTGTCTACCTCTGCTTTCAAATTCACAAGGATTAGTGTGAAAAAATAAAGAAAACTCTCTTCTTGATGAAGGAGGGAACTCATATATTGCTAACATTATTCTTTATTAGTTGTGGTTTTTTTTTTCTTAAGGGTTAATTCTACTAGTCATTCTTAAAGGCATTCTACTATGCCTGATGGCACAGGGGGTTTTGTTTCATCCAAGTTTTGTCAGCGTATTTCTTTCCTACCTCCTGTTCAATGATCGCTGAGCTGTTCTGAGGTTAAAATGATCAGTGCTAAAATGCTACTAGTGGTGTGGGAGTGGGACACACACGTGCCTTGGCACTGCTGACCTGCCATCTGCTCCTTCACTGGCCTCCTACACTACCAGGCAGGTGTAGTCACCTTGGCTGGTGTTTGCACTGCTAAAGGATCATGTTATTTTGTAGTAATTCTTCACTTCCCTGAACCACGATGAGTGCTTTCTGATGGTGGTAGCATTGCCTGTCGTAGCAGAGATCATCTTTGTGAAGGAGTCAGGCCATTCTCAGGGGTACCCCAAAGAATGTGGAACTTAGCCCAGAATGACTGCAAACCTGCTTTTCAGCATGTAAAGATGATAAGTTTTCACCCTCCCAACCTCTGAGATCAACAGATTTATGATTTTTTTCTTTCCAAAGGTTGGGCTTGGATCTGGCCAGTGTTCATCAATTCTTCAATTTTCTCCTTTGGAAGGTGCTCACATAGGGTGTGAAGACCTGAGCAGATGATGGGGAAAGGCACAATTGGCTGCACACTACTTGGAGGCCCCTGTGAGTGCTGGACGCCCGGATGCCAGGAGCTGTGCTACTCATCCCAAGTCCAGCGTTTGTCCCACTCATCCAAGGGCTTCTTGTGACATCTTCCCTAATAGCCAGAGCAGGGAGTGTTCACTGAGCAATGCTGCTCAGTAAACACACATTTCATGGAAAAAAAACGGAGAGACTTTTGTTGGAAATTTTTCATGAATTATTTTTATTTGGGAAAACATGATATCATTCTGATGGCAAGAAAACAAACTGACAGGCCAGCTTTCTGTAACTCCTAAAATATCACCTCTTATTTTTCATCTAGTAATATAAATGAAGAAAGTGAAAAATGGAATAGCCAAGACCAAACCCCATGTCTACTTCTTAGCTTTTGTTTCTTTTTCTGCCTTTGGCCAGGGCTTCTAAAACAAGAAAGATGAAAAGAGTGTGCAGAGGAGCATGTTTTCCCCTTGCAGTGTGAAAACTCAGAAACTAAAAAAGAGTAGCTAAGGTTTTTTCTGATTTTAAAAATTAGGTTTTCTGGGGGAAAATGTCTTTTAAACCAACCCTCTATTTTTCAGTGAAGACATGCAAACCGGTTGGCTCACCACATTTCATGGCTCAGCCTTCTCAGACCACAAATTATAGATGTCACAACAAATGTCAAAAATACAGCAGAACATAATAAATAATATATGCAGAGACACAAGTGCAGTCAGTCATATATACACAGGCATCCATGTGTGTATATATAGTCACCTGTGTGCGTATGAATATGTCTGTATAAATATATCTCTGCATGTGCACAGCTAAGTGAGTCTGAGCACAGATGTAAAGTAGATGTGTCTCTGCTTGCAAGCCAAGGAAGTCACGGAGAGGTTCTGCTTCAGGAAGGTCTCCTTTGTCTGTTGGGGAGATACATTTCCATGCAATGTTTACCTGTGGCTGTTTCTGTTTTTACTGGCCCTGTAAAGATGTTTTGACCAGAATAAAATCTACCCAGCAGCATCGCGAACCTGCGTTTCCACCAGCTGTTTGGCATATTTGTTACCTGTCTGAGGAAATCTTGAAAGCTTTGCCTGTTTCATAAGAGTGTGGCAATACAGCCTAGGAATCACTCTTGGGTTGTGATACAAAAACTCAGTCCTTAGAAGTGACCTTTTCAGGTAAGAGTGGAAATCTTTCACACATGCCAGTACATTTCATCAGCCATGAGGAGACCAGACAAAGGAGGGAGGACATGTAAGCAGCAAGTTCCTCCCATTGAGAAATGCCACAAAAGCTGGAGTTATGTTCTGTGCAATGCTGTACAGCAGACAAGCAGAGACAGTAAAGAGGAATTCTTTATTTTGTGGGAAAATAAATTTAAGTGAGTTGAATTGTCCAGTTGAATTTATGTTTTGGTTGTTTTAGCAGTTAACCAGTGCCCATAAAAAGTCTTGAAAAAAAGTCTAAGTTAGTCTTGCATGCAAGGTGGTCTCTCACAGTGCCCCCAATACCAGAGCAGCAGTTCAGCACTAATTCAGACACCTTTCTTTCTTGGCTCAAGGCAGAGGGAGGGCTCAGGTCCTGGCCCCTGCCCTCCTCACCAGCTCCTCTCTATGTTGCACATGTCTCAATTCCTCGCCTCCCAGATGTGCTCTGGATGCTGGCACGTGCTGGTAAAAGCTCTGTATTTTATGAAAAGTCTCTATGGGTTTTGTTGCAGGCAGGTAACTCCTTGTCAAATGGACAGGGGGGTTTCTTCAGCCTGCAGCCCCCACGCATGAGATGTGTCCTGAAGAACAAGTTTCCCTGCCCCTCTGCCTACAGCTGTGCTGACAGCAAATGCCACATCCTCCTCCTCATCCTCATTTTCCTAATTGCTCCATGGGACAGCCAAGCAAAATGTGATGTGGAAATCTTTGGCTGAACACCGAGTGACCCTCTGTGTCCTCCCAGCAGGACTCTGGACTCATGGGTCTCTTGGCAGGGCGCTTTCTCTCTGGTAGTGATGTGTTTACACTGCCCCAGTTCCAGTGCAACTTCAAAGGCAGCTAGTTTTGGGATGTCTGCTTTGCTTTGGGATGTTTGCTTTTGCTTTGCATCTCAATCCCACCCTGCTTCTTTGCAGCCACTGTTTAAACTCAGGCTAATTGTAATCCCAAACATACTGCTCTTAAAACAGCAGCTGCATCTCCTTTTATCACTGCAGGGATGTCTCACTCCTGAGGTAATGCCTTCCTAGATGGGTTTCAAAGAGGCAGCTCAAGGATCAAGAGAAGACTTTATGAAGCACGAGCAGAGTATGCCCTCAAACAGTGTGATTTCAGTCTTCCCTGCTACTCCCAGTTTTGAAGCAGTTCATTTGGTTTTCAGTCTGGGGCTGTGATAGCTGACCTCCTTTCCACTCTGCCACCCCTCTGACTAACATAAGCTCTGCAGACAACAACAGATTGGGAATGCTGGTCTCTCTATGTCTGGATCCTCCCTTAGCACCCAGCAAAAGGTGAGATGCACTTTGCAATGTGATCTGAATATGCCTGGCCTCCAACAGCTCAAAAGGAAGTGGACGGATGAATGATCTATCCACAAACGTGTTAAATTCCAGAGGCCACAAGTCCCTTTACAGGTACATCTGTTTTGATAGGGGATGGACTGGATGACCTTTAAGGATCCCTTACAATGCAAACTGTTCTATGATTCTATGAATGCACCTCTAGAATGAAAGGCCTTCATGCACAGACTGGTTTGTTATGCTGTTATGGTGTGAAAAGTTCCTGTGTCAAAAAAGGTTCCCTTGATTAATTGTATTTCTGCATGATGTTTGTTTTGTATTTTTTTGTGCAATCATCCCATGTCAGACATTGTCAGTGCATTTGGGGTTCCCACACTAAGAGGTGGTCAAGCCCAGTACTTTTTATCCCAGTTAAGTATCAAAGAGGAATGTGAAATTCTATCTGTTTTTAAGACACTCGTTGAGATCTATTCTAGTTGCTGCTAAAAATATGTCTTTATTTTGTGGTAGGAAAGAACTTCTTCTGGCTGAGCAGCTGCTCCAAGTGATCTGTAAATGTGCTCTCAGCCTCAGGTACAGAGCAGTGTCCCATGGCCCCTGGTGTGACCATGCAGAAAGCAGTGAAACAGCTGTTGGCAAGCCTGACATACAGTTATGACATTTTTCCTTCCAGACAGTTATTTTAGCTACTGAAAAGGAGTTCCTGTTCCCAGGCAAATGCTACAGCCACCAGTCTACCCTGCCATGTGTAAGATAGGTACAAATCTACTGGAATAAATCCGAATGGCCTAGGAGCAGCAAGGCAGGTTAATCCCAGACTCAGGACTGAGACAGCTGTGTGGGTCAAGAAAACAGGAGTTCATAGCTTCAAGAAAAAAATGAAAATAATATTCATCCTCATCTGACATGCAAAGTAAGCCTCCCTTAGAAATGCAGGTCAGCTGAGTTTTCAGGAAAGTCTCTGTAAGGATCTTCATGAAGTGGCTGAAGAGGGCTTTCCTCCACAAGAGAGCACATGGAGCAGCTGTGTGCTGCACCAGACCAGGCTCTCTGGAGAATGGGGAATCTGACTATTTCCACTTTTCTGACTTATTCTTTCTAGCAGGTGTCTACCCTGGCTTCTGTCTACCCCCACAATTCACAGAGCGGGTACATCTGCAGACACCAGTGGCAGCACTGGAGGGACTCCCACAAGGATTTGCAGTTTGCCTTGTTACCCAGCTATCCTTCAGGATTATCCAGAAATCCAGCCCAGTCAGGTAATCTATGGGTCCCATGAGAACACTTCCATTCCCTGCTCTTAATAAATCAGAAATTTAGAGTACAGTCAGATACCGGCAAAGAGGCAATGCTGGTACTTACCCGAAATCATGCATGATGCAGTCAACTTCTTAGGTCTGTAGGAAGAATTTTCATTTGATCAAAAGGTGCTTTATTGCTATTACTGGCTGGTAGAACACTAGTTTTATTAGTGGAATAATCAGACTGTAGAGTCTCACAAAAGCAGAAAAAATACTTAGAGCCCTCTTCACTGAGGGCCAGTTTGGAATGTGATGTAAGTGCTGGGTCACACTTGGAAATCGCTCAGTTTATCACACATGCTGGATGTGCCAAATTTGTAAAGTCAGCTGGAATGGGTGGTGCTCTAAATTAACTTAATGCTACAGTTCTCTCCAAAACAAAAAGGTAGTTTTACTCAATTGAAAGTGTTCCTAAGTACCATAGGCTAAGCAAAGATACCTTTGTAAATATTCCTTTGTTGAAAAATCTCTAAGCAACTCCCAGCTCCATTTAAACTGCTTATATAGGTTAGGTGGGAAACACTGCTTGTGGCGCTGAAAATTAGATTTTAAGATTTCTCATTAGGTCTGTAACACTCGTGTTTCTAGAGATTTAAAACAGTTTGCTGTTTCTAGTTTTGCATTCTGAAGGGGATGAACCTGCATAGGAAAGTCATTTGTGTCGTTATGTGGCTGGACCATGAACCTTACAACACATAATTTGCTCCACATTTCAGTGACAGCTCTGATGCAATAGAAAAGTCAGAGGGCAATACACACATTGTATGCAAACAGGAAAATAACTTCTCCTGGGATCTGTTAATAAATGGTAAATGGCTTTGCTACAGCCTGTGTTCAGTGATAACAGGGTGCTGTAACAAGAATGGTACTCAGAGAAAGGTTCTTGGTTAAATTAAGTCTTTGTGAGTAGGGACAGACTGAAGGCTCTACCTGCCTGCTTGAAGACAGAAACTTATCAAAAAGGAAAAATGGGAAATAAAGAGCATGAATGAGCAGCCCATGTTGTCCAAGATTAAGGAGTGGTGACAAGCCTGATGTAGAACAAAAGCTACTTCGGTTTATACCTGTTTATAAATTAAGTTTCTTACAAAGTACAGATAGAGGGAAAAATAAACCAAATCCTGGCTTGAGCAAATCTCAGTGCTTCAGTGTGAGGAGTTCTTATCTTTGGATATTGGGAAGATTATTACTGTTTACACAGTTCCCCTTGCTTCTGGATCATGCTATTTAGTGACCTCTGAGGTGGCACGCAGTCCCTGAGAGGGTTCTCCAGCATCCCTGAACTAAAGAAGGCAGGGAGTAAACTAAGGATCAGGCTGGCCACCCACACTGCAGAGAACAATCTGGGAGCAGCTTTCCCTAGGACTGCTCCCAGCCAGACCCACAAGTGTACCAGTGTTGGGTAAGGCTCCCCCCCACCTCCCATACTATCCATCCCAGCCAACACCACCCCTTCAGCACCTGCAGCACCTTCCTTGCCTCTGGGCATGCAACACCCTCCATCCACCAGGTCTGTGAGATAGAAGCACCACTCTTCTGGCATTCAGGACAACCCTTGTGTTATCCAGAAACAATAGTTTTATCTTAGGGCCAGTGGGGAACCAGATAGAGCCCAGGAGAAGCTCATGGCCAAGCACTCCCTGGGGTGGTGACAGGCAGGCTGTTTAGGGGGCAGGGGCTGTTAGCAGCCTCTTCATGAGCCAGACTGTGCCTCTTGGCCTGGTAGGAGGCAGAGATGTCCCTCATGAATTTATTGGTATAAGCATAAACTTTCTGTTTGGTCCTAGCTTTTGTCTGTCATTCTTGTGTCTCGTTTGAGCTCTCTGGCATGGCTTTCCTCCTATAAGATGAAGAAGATCTGTCATCTGCTGCATAGGCAAGGGTAAACCTGGTTCCATGCATCAGAGAGTTGAATGAGAAAGGAAAGGGTTAAAGTTGCTCAAGCAAAGATAAATCTGTCATTTTTGAATTTTACAAGTGAAACACTGTTCTTGTGATATAAGCATTGCTGTCACAAATGCTTTCCCAAGCAAGAGTTGAGTATGAGACCAGGTCATACACTGCTTGACCAGGCAACGCTTTGTCTTTGATGAGCAAGTGCTGTTGCTTGAGTCATTCTGAAACAGACAAAGGAAGCAAGAGAGAAATCATGAGGGAGGATGCAAATAAAGGGTATGGGTCACTGCTGGGTTCCCACAGACTCTGTGCTCTTGGGCAGGTGGCTTTTGTATACCCTTTTCTAGAAATGTACCTTTCATGCCTGCTACAGCTTACCTGGGGATTTGGGACCCAAATAACGCTGAAGTGCTCCCTCTTTTCCATGGAAACCATAGTGGGGAGGGCAGAAGAGACTTGCTGCACACTCCACTCTTGCCCCAGTGTAGTGCGAGGATGTAGCTGGGGTGTATGTTTGAGTCTGGGTACTGTGGAGAGACACATTTGGTATGACAGGGGGAAGCAGGAAAAATAGCCAACTGGTTTTTGCTGAGCCTCTAGCTGTGGTTCAGCAAAACCCAACCTTCCTTAGACAAGTTTAGTGTCAGTGATGGACACAAACTTGGGAAAATTTGCTTTAGCATAAAACCTACACTAACAGCAATCTGTGCTTTCTGCTTCCTTCCTTTACTGCTTTGTTAAAAGATCAAGGACAAATGTTAAACCCTGAAGAGTGTGCAACAAGTGTTTCCTTTGCTCAATTTCACCCTTTCAGAGTGTTTAGACCCTTTTGTGTTAACCTGAACAACTTGCCAGAAGATGCTGCAGTTACTGTGAGTAATGGAAGAGCTGCTTAGAACTGATTTGTGCTTTTTGGTTTAAATTGAACAAATGAAAGTAACATAATTTATTTTTATCAGCTTTGACAAAAATAAAAGCAACATTTATAGTGTTTATTTGGTAAAGAAGTTCTGGGTTTGGACTAAGGACACTTAGGTTTTGGCAGTTTTGAGGTTGCAGTTTTTCTGTTCTTGAACCTTCAGTTTTTCATTGGGAAAGTAGATGTCCTCTGTGCAAATTTTTGTTAGGCTGAAAAATCCCCTTTCCTGGGGCAACAATTTCTTGGATGGTCTTCCTCAGAGGGGATCTGTGGTAGGTGCTCTGACATGAGGCAGAAGGACGGGAAACTCTGAAGGAAATACTGGTGTCTCAGATGTCAGCAAGTGAAAAAAACCCCTAAAATATCACAGAATTATAGATTAGTTTGGGTTGGAGGGGACCTCTAAAGATCATTTAGTCTAACCTTCCCTGCAATGTGCAGGAACACCTTCAGTTACATCAGGTACCTCAGAACCCCATCCATCCTGACCTTGAATGTTTCCAGGGATGGGATATTCACAGTCTCTCTGGGAAACATGTTCCAGTACTCCTCTTAATTAAAAATATCTTCTTTATATCTAGTCTAAATCTGCCCTCTTTTATTCTAAAACCATTGCCCATTATTCTACAGCAACCTGTCCTGACAAAAATTTGTCCCCATCTTTTTTATAAATCCCCATTAATTATTGAAAAGACATCCAATGCTTCCATCTTTTCACCTGACAGACAGTACATTATTCTGTTCCCTGTTTTTCAGCTGCTCCACCATGGCAGGTAGGTAAATACAACCTGTTCCAGTACTTCACCACCCACACAGTAAAGAATTTCTTTCTAATATCTCACCTAAACCTATACTCTGTCTGTCTAAAACCATTCCCCCTGTCCTGTCACTATAAAAGTTGTAAGAAGTCTCTCTCCATCTTTCTTGTAAGGTCCCTTCAGAGAGGCCACAATTAGGTCACTCCAAAGCCTTCTCTTCTCCAGGCTAAAGAATCTCAATTCTCTTACCCTTTCCTCACAGGAGAGGTGTTCCAGCACTCTAATAATCCCAGTGATCCTTCTATGGACTCACTCCAATAGGTCCATGTCGTTCCTGCGTTGAGGACCCCAGAGCTGGATGCAGCACTGCAGGTGGGGTCTCACCAGAGCAGAGCAGAGCAGAGCAGCAGAATCCCCTCTGTGGAGAACCTGTTTTAGGGAATCACAAGAAGCTTCTCTCAAAAAGCTGTTAAGACTCCATTGGCTCCTTCCCCTGTTCCAAATTCTGTTCCTATGTCCCTGAGCCACTCCCTCCCTATTCCCTGCTTGGCCCTTATCTTTGTACTGCCCTGAGACCAGGTTCACCCCCTACCCCTTGAGATTGAGTAACCTAGACCCTCCACATGTGTGTGCCTTGGGAACTCTGAATATCTCATCGTGTGGATGAATTAAACATCAGTGGATACTATGCAAAGACCCTTTTTGCTTCTGTACCCTGGGCTTTACTAGCATCAATTCAGGCTACAACAACCCTCCCTCACTCTGCTGGCTCCACTGCTTTGGATGCAGCCCAGGACACGTTTGGCTACCTGGGCTGTGGGTGCACGTTGCTGGGTCATGTCCAGCCTCTCACCCACCAGCACCCCAAATTCCTCTCTGCAGGGCTGCTCTTGATCTGTTTATGCCCCAGCTTGTCTTGATACCAGGGGGTGCCACACTTTGCACTTGTTCTGGTCAACCCACATGATATTTTTTCCTATGGGTCCACTTCTCCAGGTCAAGAAGAGAGATCCCTCCTGGTTTCTAGACTACTGTTAACTTTATGCAGGCCGCTTCAAAGGGAAGAGGACTAAATCAGTCATTCCAGGTTTTCTGCTAAGCTTGCCTGTACTCACTTTTTTCCATGATCTTTTCAGATATTCAACATAACCCCCTGCAATGAGGTTGGATCTGGCTTGCACCTCTTTTTATGCCCTCTCCCCTGTCTCCATTTCATCCCTTTGGGCCTCCATTGTCCCACACATTGTCCCTCCATTGTCCAGGGTGTGGAACAAGAGAGATCCAAAGATGGTCTGAAAGGTCTTGGCTGCTGGGAGAGATAAACCCAGACTGGGCATGATTTAGAAAATATCGTGGAATAAAAAGACAGGGACAGGGCTGAAAACCACACCTACAACCAAGGGGCTGTTCTAGTGAAGAAGAAGAGTTTGTCCCTTTTTGGGTGAGGTCTGCATGGTTTTCACTTCTTCTTTTTCTAATTTTTCAATTCATAGTATCTATCTGGGTTGAGATACAGTCCCAGCATTCAGATCCCAGTTCCATTTTTATGTGCTGCCTCAGATTCACCACTTCTGGTGTAGATAGACTGTTGTCAGTGGGATTTTGGGTTGGCCTTAGTGGTCAAGGAAACCAGTGCTCTCCCTGGTTTTGTTCAGATGTCATCTGTTGTTTCTTTGGTACTTACTTCAGAGATGATTGTGGCATATGACTCAGACAGCAAGGTCAGTATCCTCTTGTTTAAGGGTTTTAGGGAGTAAAGAGGTGTTAGATTTAGAGAAAGAACTGAAAACAATTTTTATCTACACTACACTTTTTCTACTTTCTCTCCCTTTCTTATTTTTCAGTGATTTTCAACATTTTGCTTTATCCCTGGTTTTGTCTGATCATGCATTTACCCTAAAGCCAAGCAGCCCCTTACCAACAGACACGTGTGACATCTGTGTGTCTTTTATCACCCAGTGCCAAACAGGCAGCAATGTGAATCCGCTTGCTATGAGAAGGGCCTCTCCTCACCTGGATGATCACAAGTGCAAGGGAGCATTCTCAGCCAGTACACGTTGCTTCTCAGGAGGACTGGGGAGCATGTGGTGTTAGCTTGTACCTTGTACATCATGACAGCTGAGCCATCTTGCGTTGTGTTTCCAAGTGCAGCTGGTTGCCTTGTTAGCCTGTGGAAATGTGCTGTCTTCAAGAGGATTTAGGATAGCAGTGGTTACTTCCAGGTTCTAGCTATTGCCTCAGATCTTTGATGTGTTTGGGAGCAATAAATTGACTGGATATTTCTGCTGTCTGCTGGATGGCAATCAAATGATACTGCACTTTGATCATGTCGAATGTGATTTTGTCCACTTGACTTTGAATGTATTTACAGACACAGGTTTCATCTCTGCCTAGTGTGGCATTAGCATTTCCAAACTGTCTGATTTTGAGATGGGAAATCTACATGTGTCCTTTAAGTAAGAAAGAGTCTAGGCTTGGCTCTCTGTCTTACCATGGAGATAGTCCTGCAGCAGAAAAATTCATGGAGTAAAGTGTAGGCTAGGAAGGAGGATGAGGGCAGCAAGCCCCTAGGGACTCACAAGGAGGAAATTGAGCCTATGTGCAAAGCACACAATGCAAACCTGTGCTGTGCCCTTGAGGACCATGTAACTGGCTCCTGCCCTGTGTACCTCAGCCTGAAGTTCGTGTATTTGCAGCACAGCCTCTCCGTCATCATTTCATGCTAAGGCAGCTGCTGTCTTGAATCATCACCTACCATTTAAGATCAATTGAAAAAGTCCATCCAGAGATATCTTTTAAGGATTTAAGGAGACTTTGGTACTTGTGTGCAGGTGAAGATGAGTGGCTTGGCTGCCAGTCTTTACCAGCCACCTTCTGCTACTTAGTCCTGTTGCATGATCTGAAGCACAGAAAATGCATCCACAGTGCTGCATGGGGTACAGGGAACAGGCAACTCAGACACTGTGAAATTTGAGAGGTCTCAAGGGTCTTTAGGTAGCCCCCACTTTCTTCCCCATTCAGGTATTTTGCTCTGCTTGGTTGCTCCTTTAGCATCCATGCCTGGAAAAGAATGAGTTCAATTCAACCAAAATGTCTTTCTAGACACCCCTTTCAGAGGAACTTTTGGGTGCAGTTAATGAGGAGAGAAAGATATTATTATGGTAAGTTTTTATTTTTCAGAAAAACACAGTTCTCTTAAAAAAAGAGAAGAAAACACAGGCCGACTATCACAGGGGGAAAAAAATCCTGGCCATGAAACTTATCTAATCTTCCAAGGGAAATGGTGGAAACCTTATCACACAGGACATTAAAATAGGCAATACAGATCACTAGAAAAAATGTTGTTATGAAATTCCCTTCAGTGGCAAGTAGGTGGACTGTTATTACTTTATGTATCTTTTACATTTATCAATCCTTCTCAGAGCTATCCTCTGCATCCTAAAGAAATATCCTTTGGCTGCTTTGTCTCACAAGTAATTAAGTAGAAATGAGTATATCACTAAGTACATTTCAATATGTGTCCTCAGCTGGCTGGAACTCAACCCGGGGATTCAGGATCTGCTTGTAATTAACATTCCATAGTAAGACTCCACACCCTCTTTTTGTCTCTTCCTAATTATGTGTTGGAAATACACATTTCTCCTACCATTAGTGATTTCAGCAGAGAAGTTTTAGCTGGGCTTTAAATTGCCCTCCACCTCAATTTAAATATTCTCTGTTATTTTAGGTTTGTAGACATTACACAAATAAACCTTTTCTCAAGGCGTCACAGGGAAACAAGCCACTGACTCAAAAAAACACCAAAAAACAAAAACAACCCCAAACCCAACTGCTGATCTGCCTTCTGGGTTGACAATATCACGGATTTAGGCTGTGATCTGTTGGCCCTTGAGGGTTTCAATACTGATAATTAAAGGTGTCACTCCTAATTAGCATGAGAGCCTGTGGATGTGAAGAGTAATTGTGAATTGGGCTGCTCAGAGATCTTCTTTCTGTGAAACTGTCTTTCCTGCCAGGCCATTAGAGCAATATTTTCATGGCAATACCTCTGCTGGGGGTGCTTTTCATCGCAAAGGTTTGATGCATTGGAAAAGGGAGGAACAAAATGCTTCAGCTGAGGATGAATGAGGGCTTTAACTTGGGTCTGTCAGCAAGGGACTGAGTGGCTGCATCTCCAGGTGTGAGAACAAAGTTGTGTCCATTGTGAACTTGTCTTTAACAAATTTGCCAGTGATCACACTGCTTGCCTGTTCTGTCTTTCCTTCAGCTTATCCAAAGGCTCGTGTTCCCTGAGGCTGCTGTGCCCCAGGTGAGGCACAGCTCTCACTGTCTAGGGACAGACAGCAACAGCATCCAGACTGAACTTAGAAAGAAGCCAGAACATGCAACCCTGGATTTCCAGGGAGATACATCAATCCCTGTGAGGGTCCTAAGAGAGTGCCCAGGGATAGGTGAGGAAGCTGAAGTGTCAGTCTCCCCTCTGGTAGGTAGGAAGTGGATGAGGTTCCCCCTGCTGAAGCCCCCTGGCTCTGGTCCCACTGGAGCTCCTCCGGCTGGGTACCGCTACCATGCTCCTTGCAGGGCTCTGCTGGGATAATGTGTGTCTGAGGGCAACCAAAGCAGTTTGTTCCCAGACTCCACAGAGTTTTTAGTGCCCTTGACTGTAATGGTAATTAAAAACAAACAAATCTGGATGAGTTCTGTGGGGCTGCCAGATCCCACAGAGATACCTCAGCTTTCCTTTATGTTTTGTATGGTAATGGCAGGCCTGGTGGTGAACTCTGTGCTGCTACTAGTAAATGGTGACATATGAGATGTCACTCTGGAGACAGTGGGTGAAAATGTGGCTCTGTTGGAAACCAGTGGCAAAACTCCTGTTGACTTCAGTAGAGCCAGAGCATTTTGTGCAGTTGTTTTCCATGCATAATTCACACAGGCAGGGGCAGGGGGTGGAGGGGGGGGGAACGACTGACATCTACCCTCCCAATATTTCTCTTCTTCTCTAATGATTAATAAATTAACAGTAAGAAAAATACTTTTTTTTTTTTTTTCTGGAATGGTTCATATTTGAGAAATCCAATTCTGACCTACTAAGCCTGCTCTGACTGTTTTAGCCTTGAGGCAAATTTGCAAACTGGCCTAGGGAAGCTGGTACTTGTTATTGTTGCTTCAAAGACTGTCTATGTGGGAGAGGGAATGAGATGTGTTGGGATTAAAATACCCTAGCTGTAAAAAGCAGTAATAATTACTGTCTACATGTGGGCAAGTCAAAAGGGGTTATTACCAAAAGAAATTTAAACTCCTGTTTGCAGAGAAAACTGCCTGAAATCCAACATTATTCATCTGTTCTGTGTGGATTGTTTTTAAACAGTTTTCTTCAAACACCACTTTTGTAAGGCAGAGTTTAAACGGATCAAGACAATGTTAAGAGGCTTGGCATCAGGTAAGTGATGGTGTAATGGGAATTACAGAAGACAGGTGTGCTCCCAGGAGCCCTGGGGTCAGGGGGGCCGGCAGAGCTGCCTCCCATCAGAGTGCACAGCACACACCCTCCAGTCAGGCTGTGTGCTACTCATCTGGTCTTGCTCTGGCTGCTTGAGAGCATCAGTGTGCTCACAGAGCAGCTGATCTTTTTAATAGAGCATTTTGCTGTACTTTCCTGAAACAATTAATAGATTAATAGGTTTGAAAAGCATTATCAAATCATCTAATGTGATTTTATATAGATACTTCCATGTATTTACACCTGCATTCCAGTAACTTGTGATACACTAGTTCATACTTTCCCAAAATGCATTTGACCTTCTTCTGAGAATATTGCTGTTCAGTACATTACATAATTTCATGTTAATTATTTTCACTCAGTCTATTCTCATTTACTTTAATGAAAATCCTCTTCAGACTTGTTCATGAAAATGGGAGGAGAATCAGTCCGCCCTGATGTCTGTGAGGATAACTTCTAATGGAGAACAGTTGGCTTGCTGCTCTCTGGTCTTCTGCTTTCACGGGCTTTCACAGAAAGGCATGAGAGGTCTATAATTTTTGTGGGGCTTGAGCTGCTCTGCTTTTTCATAAATTCACCAGTTCAATCCCAATCATGAAGATTGTCCTGTGTTGTTGAAAATACTCATTGAAAAAGTTTGGAGTATGAAGAGAAGTGCTTCTCCATCTGCTATAATTAATAAGAGAGTTTCCTAACCTACAGTTGGATGTGTGAGAAAATTCCTGTGCCTGTAAAACACTGGCTGATGATGCCGCATGCCATTCCTTCAGCCTCCAGTTTTGTGTTAGAAGTTCAAAGAAGTAATGTGTGTGTAATACCACTGCCTCATTATAGCTTCTACTGACAGAACACCATGCCACAATTCTGTCAGCTCCAAGATTAAGATATTTAATAGCGTCATTTGTGTTGTCTTACAGCAAGATTCAATCAGTTTTTCATTGCATACATTGTTGGCTATCATTTGATTGGGCAATGCCTAAATGTACATTCAGTTTGGAAAAGCTGTTGCACAATGCCATATTCCCTGTTGCTTCATGGAAACTTGGACTTCCTCTTAGCTTCACTTTCTGTGAGTTATACTCTGCTGGGGAACTGTCTTTGAATCAGAAACCAGTCATGATGAGAGCATCTGTTTTATTTGTGGTTTTGGGTTTTTTCTCTATTCCAGGTCCATAAACTCAATCCAGTGGCACATGGTTTTAATTTATATGGTTATCAAAGCCTATTTCTTCATTCGCAAGGCAGAAGGAAGAACATTTTCCTTCCTTAAGGTCCTTGTGTGTAAGTCTGGCAAATAGCTGCCTTTTATTTTACTGTTATGCATTCCTTTTTCTTACCATCTGCTGAAAAGATTTAGCTTGTATAACAACTGTTTTCACAATTTTTATCACCACAAATTAAAAATCACCTATAGACAGAGATTTTCTTGCAGTCTCTACTTCACACCCACCTGTATATGAAGTGTCTTCAGTGCATGTAACCTTGGCAGCTCATGGATCCAAAAATATCCAGCTGCTTTACCAATCTAATGAGAGCTGTATTTGTAGACATGAAGAAATACCGCCCACAAATTTTGCTAAATTTTCACAGATTCTGCTGATTCACACTGGGATGACCAAAGAGGTTTCACAGAGTGGCTGCCTTCCTCTCCATTCAGCACTGGGGGATGGATAGGCAGTGCTCCTGCTTTTCTATTCCTATGAGCACCACTGCCTTCTCTGCTCCTGTCCATGAAGAGAAATAGCAGCTCTTGGGTTCAGTTTATCATATCCTCACAGAAATGACCAAAGACATCCAGATGACTTGCCTGCTAAAAAATTATCTATTTCCCTACCAGTGATTATAAAGGGGTGTTGGGTCACTGCCTCACAGTTAGGTGTCTTTGGTGTTGACATGTTAAGAAGTGGAGACAAATCCTACCCAAGCATCCCAGCTGAGTAGACTACAAGTGCCTGTCTATTCTTTATACTACTGCTAGAAAAGTCCTGGGTGCCCCTTGTTCTGTGGGGCCATGGAACCTCTGGAGTTCACAGTCTGCCTCATAGCAATTAATGAAGAGCAAGGGTGGAACCATGAAGCCAGGAGCATGGAAAGAAGGTAATTTCAAGTTGGTGACTGAGGCAGTCTGCACTGTGCTGACTCCAAATGACCCTATAGAGATTTTGCTGAAAGCAAACTAGGCAGCTGTCCTTCTGAACTTCTCCTGACCAGGTTCTCATACAAAATCAATTAGGTTGGAAAAGACCTCTGAGGACATAGAGTCCAGATTTTGACTGAACACCACCATGTCAACAAGACCATGGCACTAAGTGCCATGCTTAGTCTTTCCTTAAAAACCTTCAGGGACAGTGACTCCACCACATTCCTGGGCAGTTCATTCTAATACCTAATCTTCCTTTCTGTGAAGAAATTCTTCCTTATATTCAACCTAAACCCCCACTGGTGCAGCTTAAGACTATGTCCTTTGTCCTATCACTAGTTTAATGGGAGAAGAGACTGAGTCCCACCTGGCAACACCTTCCTTTCTGCTGTTTGTAAAGAGCAGTAAGGTCTCCCCTGAACCTCCTCCAGGCTAAGCACCTCCAGGTCCCTCAGCCATTCCTTGAAGGAACTGTGCTCCTGACCTTTCCCCAGCTCTGTTGCCTTTCCCTGGACATACTCCAGCCCATCAATGTCCTTATGTAGTGAGTGGCACATGACTGAACACAGGATTCAACCTGTGGCTTTATCAGCGCTGAGTACAGAGGGACAATCCCTGTCCTGGTCCTGCTGGCCACACTATTGCTGATCCAGGCCAGGATGCCACTGGCCTTCTTGGCCACCTGGGCACACTCTGGCTCGTGTTCAGTTGTTGTCAAACAGCACCCCCAGGTCCTTTTCCGTCAGGCAGCTCTCCAGCCACTCTGCCCCAGCCTGTAGCAGTGCGTGGGTTTGGTGTGGCCAAAGTGTAGAACCCCGCACTCGGTCTTGTTGCACCTCATGCTGTTGGGTCTCGGCCCATCAATCCAGCCTGTCCAGATCCCACTGCAGAGCCTTCCTGCCCTCCAGCAGACTGACACTCTGACCCAACTTGGTGTAGTCTGAAAATTTCCTTCATGGTGTGTATTATCTCAAGGTGGCTCTGTTTTGCAGTGGGCCCTGCTCTGAATGGCATTGGACTTCCTCCTCCAGGGACCAGATGGCCAGTCGTGGCAGTCCAGTTGATCTGTAAAATACTGCAGCCACTCATTTAGCTCTGGGTGTAAAGTATAGGTAGCAGTTCTCTCATATAGCCTTGACCTTCTGAGGCTTTCTTTCCTCTCGTGAATGCCACAGTGTGTGTGAACATGGTGAACTGGGTTTTCTCTTGTCCCAGCATCCTTGTCATAGGTCTGTCCCTTTTGCAATCTGACTGTACTCTGCAAAGACTTTACTCTGGTTGTCACCTGCAGTGTCTCTTGTCTGAGTAAGTGATCCCTTACGATACTGGAAAATTGCCAGTAGGCCCTCAAGGGAATTGATGTTTGTGTCATCATCTGAAGATTGCTTAAATGGCCCAGATATCAACACTTGCTGCCAGCTGGTCACTTCGAAATCAGCGGGGCCTTTAAATCAACAAGCATTTACTGTCTCTAGTGTTTGCCCTACGGCATGAACTGAGAAGCAGTTGTTTGTTTTTCCTGCTTTCTTCCCACTTGCAATTGTGCCCTAGCTGTGCAGTTGTTTACTGTCTCCAGTGTTTGCCCTACGCCATGAACTGAGAAGCAGTTGTTTGTTTTTCCTGCTTTCTTCCCAGCTTGCAATTGTGCCCTAGCTGTGCCACTTGCACTACAGCTGTATGAATTTCTTCACTGTCACAATGGGGCAGCTTTCCTGGCTACTGGTGGCTGGGCTGCTGCGAGTAAGGCAGAAGTGGTGCAGTTGTTGTGCCACTTGCACTACAGCTGTATGAATTTCTTCACTGTCACAATGGGGCAGCTTTCCTGGCTACTGGTGGCTGGGCTGCTGCGAGTGGCTGACAGGTTGGAGAGTACCTCCTGCTGTAGGCAGGAGGCAATTCTGTGAGTAAGGCAGAAGTAAATTATTCCTTGGTGTCCACCCCTGTGGTATTAATGTGTTCTTCAATTAGAGAGAAATCTGCTGGGAAGGGGTGATATATATACAAGATCCTGTACTGGGCAATGGGTGTTGTTGGATCAGATGATCTTTCTCTACCTCCTTATGTACTCTGTGGTTCAGAACCATGCTAATGACTGTATTATATGTGATCTTCTCTTATTGATGGTCACAAATTGCTAAAAATAGAGCAGAGATGGAAAAAAACAGCCATTACTTTAATATTCAGTACTCCTAACTTGAAACCTTTGTCTGATGAAAACAAAAGCATATGCCACAGCTCTTACTCTGTATGTTCTGCAAAGTCAGGGTATCCCTGGCATAGATTGCTGAAGGCCAGGTTGTTTTAGTTAAAAATAAACCCAGAGCAACTGTGACAGGCCTGTAAATTAATGTGGTGCTTTCTCTGAGCACCAGCTCCCATCAGGGTTACTCTGGAGGTCTCTCAGTGTCGTCCATCATCAGAGTTCTATAGCTCTAATGATGCATTTCATGTTAAAGTGGCTCCAGTTGCTGGGAAGAGATTCTGCATGTTCAAATTGTAAAAAGTATTATTGTTGTTAACCTCAGGTGTTCTCTCTCTTCTTATCTATGGTGCCCTGGAGAATAGGCCAAATAGCTTCCACAGAGAAATCCTATTTCATCCTTTGGCTGCATTCGAAACAAAATGTTTTCCTTCACTGCAGTCTTTAAAACTCAGTCAAGATCTTATGATGGTGTTTAACAATGAACAAGTTTTATAAAGCTGACATTCCCATCCATATTAACCTTTATTAAAAGGTTTTTAGGCTGGCCTTAAATAATGCAATCTGCCCTTGAGACAGAGGTAACCCTGTGGTTGCCTTGGCCAGCAGCACCATGGGAAAAGAGCTCTGACTCAGTCTCACTTCAGTGGCTCGTTCCTCTTTGGTCCAAGGGGAATTCCTATACATGAACTCCTTCCCAGACGTAGGTTATTTCCCTCTTCACATGGGGTCAGCACTGCTCCCTTGCTGACTTGGCTGTGTTTTTGCACTCTTCCCCTTCTCCTGGGCCCTGTGCTCCTCTGTCCTGGTGTATGAGGCTTTATACCAGTGTAAACTGTTACCACTCCTTTAGAGAAAAACATCTCCTCTGTACATGCAGAAGCAGGAAGTCAGATGTCTGAATAGTCTACCCACAAATTTCAAGAATTATTCACATTCATTGTCATCTTCTCTGGGCTGCACTGCCTGGGGCATCTGTGGGTTCTGACGAGAGCTGGGGTCACACCCATCGACTTGAGGAATAGCTGAAACCTGTTTAACCCAGGGCACACACCTGACACTTGTCATCTGCACACCTTGAATTTTGTCCCTGCCTCCCATGCCCCACGAGGTCCTGAGCATCCTCCCACCCCACCTCTCACACCTATCTACCACTTTGTGGGGTAAAGGGCCTGAGGGCAGGCTTAGATGTGTTTAAAGGGATTGCCCTTGTGTTTTCTGCCTGCGTGGCTGGCATTGGGTTGGCCACAGCTTGTCTGCCTTCATGGTTTAATTGTGTAGTGTTCCTCTGTGTGCTGGGAAAAACCCAGCTCTGCTTTGCCATAGAGGACACGAGGCCATGATCAAAATGGGCATGCAGGAGTGAGTCTGTGTTTGACCCCTGCAGGCTGACTGTATGGGAAAGCATGGATCCGCACCAGGGGTAGACATGCTTTGGCTCCTTACCTTCAATGATCCCTGCGTGGGGCTGGTCCTCAGAGCAGGCTTGGATCAGCACCTTTGGGTTTTGTGGAACCACTCAACCTTGTGGGCTTCACTGTAAATGTCTGCCTGCTCTGATCAATTTGAATCATGCCTGCCCTCTTACCTCTGAATTGGCCAGCAACCTCAATCACCCTCTTCTGAACGCACTTGTGATGCTTCAGAAGAAATACCTGGTTCAGTTATTGCAGATCTTCCTGCTGTCCCTGCTGGGTCCCTACTGGTTGGTATAGGTCCAGCCATAGGAAATCCTTAGTGGATGTAGCCTGAGTTTCCACAGTGGTCTGTACCAGAGATCTTGAAAACATGCACCTGATCATGGTTCTTCATACCAGAGGCACATTCCCTAGCGTGGGAGGATCATCCTTCAGAGAGAAGGTTAACTTCAGACCTGCTGCGTATAAGGCAGCAGGCACATGCTGAGTAGCGTGTGCTGCAGTCTGACAGCAAAGAATCATCAACTGAGCATCACCGTGCCAACTAAATCATAGCACTAAGTGCCATGTCCAGTCATTTCTTGAACACTTCCAGGGATGGCGACTCCACACTTCCTTGGGCACCCTGTTCCAATCCTTGACCACCCCTTCCATGGAGAAATTCCTCCTGATGTCCAACCTGATCCTCTTCTGGTGCAGCTTGAGTCCATTGCCTCTTGTCCTGCTACTTGTTGCCTGGGAGAAGGGGCTGATCCCCACCTTGATATAGCATCCTTTCAGTCACTTGTAGTGAGCAATAGGTCTCCCCTGAACTTCCTTTTCTCCAGCCTAAACAACTCAGATTCTCTCAGCCACTCCCCATATGGCTTACTCTCCAAGCAGTTTGTCTTTTACATCATAGAATTAAGGCCAGAAATTCCTCAGCTCTGTCCTCCAGGCTGCCTTCCTGGAGCATTCTTGTATTTCAAACTTCTGACAAACACAGTGATGGTGGGAGTGGATGGTGGCTCAAGCTGTCTCTGAACATCGTGCTGTCCCTCTGTTACCTTTTGCATGAGAAGCTGCTGTAACATACATTATTTGGAATGCAAGGCATCTTTGTTCCCCATCCAGTGCAACGACCCTGCCCAAGGCCAGAACACAGGCACTGACCCATGTTGTTAGAGTAGTATAAGTAATAATTATTTGAAGTTTGTGAACCCACAGGATGAAAACCACATGCAGTATTTGCTACAAAACTGTTTTGATTTGAGAGATTCAGTTAAATACTGACTCAGTGGTTAGGATATGTAGGCTGGGATTATGGCAATAAACAGTTCAGCATTACATCAGTTAGTCAGAAGCAGCAATGAAAAAGGGCCCACACTATTTGTAATGCCTCCCTGATGTCATTTAATTGGAAGGACCTGGGTTGCCAGAATGCATGTTGAGATGGCCCATGCATAATCTCTGGTGGGTGGGGGGCAGATTTCTACTTTTATGCCATTGTTTTTGCCACAAGTAATATTATAAGTGACTCCTTTATCCTTGTCTATCAGTTATATTTTGCATAATGAAGTTTAATTATTAGGTATGCATAAATCTGATTCTGGTGGGAATAAGTTGTACTTACCATATTTACTCCCTCCATGACTACTAACCTTTTCTGTGAAAGGCTTCAGAAAAAAGGTGTGCTTGCCCCTGTGCAGAATGGTTTGTTGTGCAGTCCAACACACTTCCAATTAGTCACTAGAGTATAAAAATCTCCTGTTGACTTCAGGCCTTAAAAGAGAAGAAGGATGAAGTTTTTACAACACTGAGGCACATGGTGTGATTCTTGGGGTTGTGCAGGGCCAGGAGTTTGACTACTTTTGTGTCCCTTCCAACTCAAGACGTTCCACGCTTCTATGAAAGGAGACACATGGTTCTGGTTTACATGCTGCCCATCACCTCACTGGTTGATACAGAAGAAGGACCTTTAGCTGCCAGCTTAGGAAGCAAGGCTAGTCTGCCAAAGACATTCTAATTGTTCATATGTCTGCTTTCCATTTCCAGCTATTAAACAACATGAAAAGACAACTGTCAACAGTGCAAGTATTTCCCTTGTTTAGTGCTGCATGTCGTCCTGGGCTGTTGACATCACTGGGATGTTATCCCTTCAGAGGGCTGTGACTCCTGGAAGAAGCTGGCATCGTCGAAGAGAATTCTCTGTGAGATGTTGTCTTTTTTAAAAGATATTCTTACACCTGATGTCTGTGAAAGAAAGTGCAGCTATGAGGGCTACTTCTCACCAATGCTGCCAGAGTCTGTGGTCAGTGTGGATCAGCAGCATTTGCCTCTCTCTGAGATAAGTCTCTTGGCTATTTGGCCAGATCCACTTGGACTCAGAGGGAAAGTGGTACCACATGGCTTACATGTGGCTGTCTAGATGGCTAAACTTCTTTGCTGTCAGAAGCTGGGTGGTCTCACCCATGTTCCCTATTAGCAAGGATGCTTAGTATGTGCCTAAATTATGCCCAGGCACTGCCTGAGAAATCAAGCAAACTGTAGTAGGGAGGATGGGAGCCTTTAAACTCTTTTGATGATTTCATGCTCATGTTTGAGCTATGCTCTGTCCTGGATTCGCTTCCCAACAGAGGTGTAGCCTCTGAGACCTGGGATGGCCTCATTCCTAATTCCAGCTTGCAGAATATAGCAAGAAGCTTGAAGAAGAGGGTGTTGGGTCTGCTCCACAAGCTAATCATATCTCATGTGACTGGGGCAAGTTTTGGTGAGATGCCCTTCTGGGAGGAAGGTGCTCTGTGATGCCTGACCTATTTTTGCCTCATCACCAAAGGGTGAAGTCTTTGCTGTACCCCATTAAAGATGAGAAGTCCGTGTGAGAGGAAAGGGAATGACCACATGGCTAAGGCTTTAAGCTAATTCCTATGAACATACATATTTTTACAGATTTTGGTCACAGAATATCCCCAAAGTGTCTTGAAATAGAGAGCTTGGAGTGAGACAGGAATTTCTGGAACTCCATTGCTTAGTGTTTGCCATTTTTCTGTACGAGACACCTCTATTTCCTAGTGCTTTCTGAACACTGTAAATAACCCTCAGGTGGAACAGACAACTGAACGTAGGAAAGATTGAGAAATACAGATTGGGTAAGCAAACTCCCAGTCCTCTCACCCACTCAGTTCACACTGTCTTTGAGGTGTCCTTTTCCCCTTCACCTATCCATTCTCATGTGGTTTCTCTGTGTGTTTAAGGATGAGACCCCAGCTGACCTTTGCTGTCTCTTAATTTAAACAGAGGTTCTGTGGTATGAAACTCCAAATTTGGTTAGTCATTAGAGGCATAAATGTGGAATTTTCATTATGTTTGATGGCCTGGTGGGCATGGATGTGTTCAGGAAAGTAGAGACAGTCTTATGGCTACTGGGTGAAATCTTGACTGGTCTCAGTGCTTGCTCTGCATAGCCTGGGAAGGAGTCTCCTTGCAGGCCCTGTACTGTGGTCAGGGTTGCATCTGACCTTGCAGCTTTGCCAGCCCCTGAAAGGTCCCAAGGACTGCTGGGCTGTGCCCTGGGACTGACTGTGCTTGTGAAAGTCATGAAAAGGCAGATCAGTGCTCCTCCAGCCTGTTTCGTTTACCATAATGAAGATTGCTCTGTAGGAAGAGAAGAAAGCCTCTTGCCTATTCAGGAGTTTCACAAGCGTGGTGCACTCATGTTTCTGGTGGTGGGAAAGCCCCAGAATGTGAGTTGGAGTTAAGGGACAGTGCAGGTGATTTTACAAAAGTCCTGTCCTTACCTCTTGGGTAAGCCTGAGTTGCACAAAAATCTATTTTCACTTGAAAGCTTCTAGCTACAGCATTTAGATATGTGATGACTACAAGGAATGACTCAGGTCTCTGTAACCACTACCCCACCTGGAATCTGAAGACTGTCTGAACAAAGAGGCGATCCGGGGTACTGTTTCCTGAGAAACATGCCAAAACTAGGTGGGAAATGGGGATGATCTGGGCTGGATGCAGTCACAGTGACAATGGCAGTGCCATGCAGGCCCTTTATCTTCCTCCCCTCTGCCCACCCATGGCAGTGAGTCTGCTTCTGACATACAGCACACATACTGACCACATGTGCCAGAGTAAGCCAACAGGGCAGCTGGGAAGAAGCAGGAGCTGGAGAAATAAAGATTTAATTTGAACACCTAGAAGCACTGGGCTGTGTAACATTATGACACAGGACGCACAATCCATTACCCATCCGGAGCAAACCTGTGTACACCAAGCCAAGCATGGAAGCTGTTCCAGCTGATGTCATCAAAATTGCCCATCCCTAGCACAGCCCACAGTGAGCTGGATTTGGGGCCGGAGGTATTCCCAGAGATTAACATGGCAGATGGAAATAACTGAGACTGCTATAAATAAAGAGCATATTTGATCTAGAGATGTCACTTTCCCTCACCTCCCTCTTTGAACAGTCTGGGGAAAAGGATGACTCTGAGCAGGAGCTGTGCAGAGCTGTAAGGTAATATGGAATTCCTGCCAAAGCTGCCTCTCACCCTTCATTGACTCCAAGGGAAACTTGTGGAGACTAGCCTTCCCAGGCTAATGTCAGCCTTCGTGATTGCTGCTCTAGGCTCCCTCCGTAGTCATTGAAGAGAGACAACAACCCACCCATGAGCTGCTGTTGCATGACCTTTGGAGACTTCATGTCTTTAGGTTAGGTACAGAGGGGAATGCCCAGTGAAGGCAACTAAGCAGGATCCTCTAAGATGGTAGTGTGGATCCTCCCTAAGATCTATTGTGGTGTCTTTGGATCTTTTCCATTCTGTAGATCATCCTCCAGATTAATTTAGGTGACTAAGAGAGCTGTGCATCTCTGTGGACCTTCTGATAATTTCAGGCCAGTAGAGCTTGACAGATACCAACATGAAGAAGAGTGGTTGTATAAAGCCGACTTTGCTTGGATGTATTCTTATTTTACTTTTCAGTCCAGAAGCAAACTTTTGGATCAGATCTTCTGGAAGAAAATTCAGAGATGTTCAAGATTCTCTATTTGTCATCCTGACAAGTGCAACTCAGTTTTTTCATCAATCAGATCAGTTTTCAGCCCCTGAGGGATGATTTTAGGCTCCAAAGCGTGGAACAGATTGTGCTGGCTGTGTGTGTAGGGCAAACTTACTCTCACCCTAGGGGATAGTCTTGGAAGACCTCAGAAGGATTTCCAGGAGGAAATGAGACACTGTCTCGTCTTGATTCAGCTCACATTCCGGGTCTGAAGGACATGGTACTTGATGTTATATCTGTGTGTTTTTCTTCTAGCTTTGGGAGGCTGGTGTTCTTGCAAGCTGTGGGGACAGCAGTATTTCTGTGTCCCAGAGATCAGTGGGGCCTCATGAAGGACAGGCAAGATTTTTTTGGGTGATCCTTCATGCCTTATGTGTATTAAGTCTGATTTCACTGCATAGCCTGCCACATACGTCTTGTGTTTATTTTCTGGTACGGCTCATTCCCAGCAGCCCACGTGCCTGCTTACACACTGCTGCAGAAGGCAGCTCACAGACAACAGAGGAAATATCTTTGTTGGCATATCTTTCCTATCTCATTTCCACCCTCAATTTTTTCCCTAGTTTTAATCCCTGTGGTCTGGATTCCTTAAGAGTCTCTAGAAAACCTCACCCTTTGGTACCTTCCAAGACTTCTCACCCAGTAGTCCAAGGGTTAATGTCCTTGGAGCATCGCGTTGGGAAGCAGTGCAAGTCTGTTCATGCAGTTGACAGTGCCCTTTTATTATTGCTTCTATCTCTTCTATCAGATGTCTCACTCTTAATAGAGCTGTTATTAAGATAATTAGTTAATGCGGGTTATTTTATTATTGTAGTCTTATTTGGTTTGATTGCACGGTCAGCTGACACATGCCATAAAAGCAACAAAAGCATTCAAAAGTCACATAATTGGCAAAACTGAACTGTCAGTGTTGCAGAATTCAGAGATTTGCAGAGAGAAGAAATATACAGACTCCATAGAGACATGGGTCCTTCTGTGAACCTTGGATTTCTCTTCCTGGCATTTATTAGTCAGGAAAATGATTGGCATTTCCTCTTCTGTGTTTTAATTTTCTCTGCTTGGGCTGTATTTTCTGATCTTTGCTTTAGCCTGCAGAGGAAGGCAGATCGGTCTTGTTTATCTTTGCCAGAGATTCCTTCGTTTTGGGAACCACATAGGAAATAACTTTGAATAAAGGCAGACAAGAGGCTTTAAAAAGCATCTATCAAGTAATCAAGTGGGTCCATGTGTCATATTTCCTGACTATCTATTGCCTTGGTATCTGCCATTGGCACACGTCCCAGTGCTGTCAGAGTAGTACAATCCTATTTTTATTTACATCCAGTGTTCCTCTATTCAAAAATTTCATCCAGCTTTGTCAATGCAAAATCCTAGCAATTTTCATCTTCTTAACCTTTTGAGTTTTCCTTGTGCACCCTCCTGACACATACACTTGTGAAAAATGTTTCTTTCTTCAGCCCTGGTCTGAAAAGCTGCTTTTCAGCCCATCCTAGCAAGACTGTTCTGAGACCTGTACAGTGTTGCCTTTGTTTGTGTTGGTCTTCTCTAGGCTCGGGTTGAAGCTGTGAGTGGAATATTCCCCAGGGTCCTAAATTCTGCCCAATTTGCAGCCATGTCGACCTGCAAATATTTCCTCTAGTTTGAGATTTTTGGCACCCCAAGTTTCCTGGATGTGCTTACATCATCCCTGTGCGGAGGAGGACTTGGCTGTATGGCTTAGAATGTGCTCTGTGTAATTGAACAAGTTCCCTCAAAAATACCCTAGCAATTTTACCAGTTCTTGTCTGGGGTTATGAGGTATGTGATGTAGCCCTGTGGGCAGGAAAGGAAAAAGCCCTCCCAAGAGGCTGCTCCTGAGCTGACTTGATAACTTTGGGGTTTGAAATAGTGGGGAAAGAAAAATCTGAAGCGAGAAACAAGTTGTTAAAGCAAAGACATGCACAGACATATAATAAATGATACATCTCAATTTTTTATAATGTGGCTAGAGAAATCAATCCCTAATGCAGTAAACAAGCTCCAGTGGGTTACCAGCAGACAACATCCAGAGTAACTGAGTTCCAAACATGGGCACTGCTGCAGTCAGAATTTGGCCTCGGAAATTTTGTATTGCAGTTGCTGCTCCAAAAGAGGGATTTTAGAAACAAGCCCTGTTGCATGCAAAGAATGCTTGAAAGTCCCTTCACACACACTGCCTTTTCAAGGTGCACTGCTAAAGCTCAAAGCACTGAAGAGGAAGGCTCCTGACAGCTTTCCAAGGCTCTGAACTTTGGACATAATGTTTTTAGGTCATTGCTTACAAGCCAAGAGCACCAAGCAGGGCAGACAAAGGCGTATTAGCTGGACCTCTTCTCAGTCTCCTGGGAGGGACAATGGGTGCAGTTCACAAGCAGAGGCACACAGCTGCAGCTTGCTGGTTGGGAGGCTGCACACAGAGGAGAGATCAGAATTCAGAGCAATTAAGCACGTCGCCTGATTGTTACTGACAGATTAAAAAACCCCCTCTGCCAGCTTTACACATTTGAGGCCTCTTGTCTTTGTGAGTCAGGAGGCAGTTCCCATCGTGAGACACGCTCTGTAGTACAGGATGATTTTTGGCAAAGTCTGGATGATTGTGAGCCAGGCGGGGCGGGGACAGCATTCCAGTTTTATAACACAGTTCCATAATAGGAGACAGCATTCTTTTCATATTAATGTTCATACAATAGGAATTTTAAACTCCAGCTTTTGGGTTATATGGGGGGGGGAAAAAAGCCTTTTTTAATTGCCACAACAACTTTATTCTATAATTCAATGAACAGGGCTGCTGGTGGACCAACCACAGAGAGTGCAGTGGGTATTTTGAAGGATGCTTTCATTCCAAGAAACAGCAAACTGAAAAGTACTGATGTAGTTATGCACTAGCTGATGTCACCCTGACCTCCTCTTTGGATGGGTAACAGGCCTTCAGTTTACCTGCTCTGACCCCAGGGGAAATTCATGTCACCACTCTGCACACTCCTTGTGAGCACAGTGAAGTACCTAGTGCTGCTTCTCTAGAGTTATCAGACCAAAAGATGTGTAGGCATTTCCATGTCTTTTAGCAGCAAAGGTTTGCAGAGTGCAATGTGGGGCTGCTCCCAGTCCATCCTTGCCATGCATTCCACCAGGGACATTTTCTGCCTTGCCTGTTCTGGTGGCGCAGAGAGGAACCTGAGGCTTTCAAGATGTTACTCATCTCCTGACTTACATCTTGCAGTGTCTTGCTGGGCAGGTAGAAGGTTTAAAGATAAATTTCTCCTACTGGGGTTTTGACTGGTCTTTGAGTTTTGCACCAAAAATAACCTCGTGGTTTCAAGAGCCTTTGCTGCTCTTAGCTTAAGGCTGCAATTTGGCCCCTCACTGTAGCTCAGACAAATACCTCACTGCTGGCATCATTGTTAAAGGGTGAGGAGGATGAAGGGACTCTAGGTTTTTCTCCTTTGGAGTGTGTAGTAAGAGAAAACACTTTAAGGCCCCTAGAAACTCCTTGGACCCTCCCTGGGTCTCATGGTGAAAAGGCACACTTCATTAAAACCTAGTTTTGGCCCTCAGGCTGACACCCCTTAAACTAGTGTTTGCCAGGATGCCTGGCTTTAAGCACTCCAGAGATACGAAGTGTGTTTCTCACTGTGGCATTTATAACTGAGATTTCACAGAGGGCTTTGCTGAGCCAGGCTGTCCAGAGCAGATACAGGGAGTGCCCTACTAGTCACTAGGAGTTCATATTGTCCTAACCTAAACTATAAAATTCAGCTTTAAGTGTGCAAAGACATGTGGTCTGAAAAGGGCAGAAGGCTATTTAGAGACAAATTGGAACACCCAAAAGAGCAGAAGAGAGCTTGGCCTACTGAGAGGTTGTTCTGTGCCTTGCCTGAACAGCCATGGGGCTGTGGGTATCAGTGAGGATTTACATGTATTGGGGATGAAATGACCCTTGGAAGAATGGTGGAGTGGCATTTGAAAACAGGAGAGGGAAAACCTCATTAAGCACACACGGGAAAATCTGGTGAATGCCAAGAGTGGTCTGGTATGTGTGTGTCCTCACACAATGCCAGTCTGAAAGAGGGTGTTCAGTAGTGACCATTTTATAATGCTGGTTTGATATTTGGATACTGCCAAATGATAGAGAAAATGGAAATTCTCAGGGTGTATGTGCATGCAGGAGAGTGCAGCAGTAGGGTAGTTTTGGTTTTTGAGGCTTGGTGCTTTGGGTAGCTGCAGTTTTGAAGTGTAGTAATAGAGAGGCTGATCTGCACGCATGTCTTGACTCAGCCTTAGTCGGCTCAGGAGAACTTCTTAAAGAAGAGCTTGGAGAGCAAGGGCTGTGTGAGAATACTTCTTCCTGACAGCTTGGCTGTGTTCTTCAGAGCAAGCCTGGCCATGGTGGCACTGAGCCTCTCCAAAGGCAGTGCATTCTCTGAGTTGAGGGTGGTAGCCCTGGCTCAGGGTGAACTGGGGATGACCAGCTGGGGAAAGGGGTGGATCAAGGCCTGATGCGAGTACAGTCCAATCTTTAACAAAGAGATTTCCTGCCTGAGTTGAAATGTCTTGGTGTATTTCCCTGCCTTCAAACAAGAGCTGTGTGCACCTGACGTCACTTCCCCCGGCTGCCCAGCGGACAACAGGATGAACCTGCACCGACTCTGAAGCAGACATTCCACTGTGTCACTGGTTATTGTGCTCTTCCATGGGGCAGGAGATTTTACTAGCACGGTTGTTTTTGAAGTTTATGCTCCACACACACTTTTCCCCTCTGCTCCCCAGCAGTTCAAAAGAAAGCAGCATAGGAACTTGTGCGATGTGCTTGCAGGCACACAGCAGCAATGTGACTCATCAATAGACCAGGCTTTGGGAGCTGGTGCCTGTTACAGCGTGAAGCCAGCCTGCTTCTTCACAGAGCTCCAAAAGGCAGCTGGCTGTGTCAAAAGGGCAGAGAATAAAGAGTGTAGTGTAAAATGGAGACACAATTAGGCAAAGATAAAAAGAAAAAAAAAAACCCCAACCCTATAACATTTTTCATCTCTTTACTGAAAGTTCCCTTGGGTGGTTGCTGAAACAAATAGTTCTGCAGCTTGCTGGTATAAAAATGGCACATAGATTTTGCAATAATGCTAGGATATTTTTAAACATCTGAATGAACAGTCATAAAACATCTACCTGGGTATGGACCAGGTTCATAATAGGATATGCCTTTATCATTTTGTAGCACTGAGGAAATGGCATTTAAGTGGTATCTCTATGAGCCTGTTCCCTTTAAACCTTCAAGTGTTTCAGCCTTATTTTATGTCTTGTACTAAATACTAGTAAGTGAGGAGGGAGAGGCTAATTTATTGCAAGTCATTAATCAGGAACCTTGATACAATTTTGTATGTTTCAGAGCATTTTAAAAGGGATCTGGTTTAGCACTGTCTGCATTTTGGAACTGGGAAAATTTATGCACTTCTTTGAAAAGACCAGTAAATATTTGGTGCCTCCATTTGATTTCATAAAACCACAGAAAATATGCAAAACTTGGACAATGACACCATTGCTTCTGCTTATCTATCAGGTGATACTGCAGTAAGTCCCTGTAATTTTGTTGAGTGGTGCAGCTGTGCCTGTAGCTGTGGGTTTTTATATCACTGGAAATCTGTGCTGTTTCCACTCAACAATGGAACCTGGAAGACATGAAGAAAAGTGTATGTCAGACATTTGAAAACAAATACTCACCTCTATTTTGACATTGCTTTAAACATTAGTCTTATTCTGAAATGACCATTAGAGTCAGCAAGATGTAGATTTTGACATTTCTGATTTCACTGTATTCAGAGGTTTTTTACAAGTGTGATTGCATTATTTGATTTCTCTACATTTCTTTAAATTTCTACAAAGAAGGCAAATTCATGAAAGTGAGTGCCCTTATTTGGTTCCTAGTTTTTACCTGTGCTGCCTACAGCTGTTCACATGTCATGGGATGGCAAGGTCAAGTTGTAAAAACAATTTATACTGTTGCCCAGGGTTATCACCACTTGGTTATCATTCAAGATCATAATCTGCTTGTCATTTATCATGTAACAATACCCAAAAAATAGTCACTGTAAGCATAAATAAGAATAACATTAATACTAATAATTCACCACATTGACAAACCCATTGCATATTTTTCCACATTTCCAAGCCTTCATTAAAGAAAAAACCCAAATAATCCTGTTTCTGTGCACTTCAAAGGACAAATGTCAGGCTGCTCTATTTCTGGACATCCTAGACAGTTTGCAAGACCAGTGCCTTAGTGTGGTTACTGGTCCTATGCTTTTGGTATTGACATTCAGTAGAGAAAACTCTTCAAAGTGTCCAGAAATATTTTGTTGTAAGCTGTGCTGTCTTGACACTACCACAATAAAAAGAGTTAGTCAGCTGCTAGGAGAAAATCTTACTCATGAGTAGTTTGTTACCTGATGTGACAAATAACAAGGTTTGAAACAGATTAGTCAACCAGTCATCTTGTTGGTTTCTCCTTCTGACAATTTTCAGAGTGTTTCTGTGATTATCTAAAATTATATTTTGTCCATAAGCAATATTTGATTGAGACTGGTAGTCTCAGGACTTTTTTCTTCCATTTGTTCTTCAGAACGCAGTTAATTTTCAGTCAGTGTTCACAATGGAGGACATATCCTCTGAATAAGCCTATTTATCTTTCATGTACTTCACAGATTCTACTTCTTTTTTATCTTTCTTGAAGGATACCTTTTTTTTTCAATATCTGTTTGTCGCTGGAACTGGAGAAAATTTACATTGACAAGATCTCTAATATTCCACTGGTAAGCAACTTAAACCTCAATGCTTTCCCTGGAGTGAGTGAAATGGTGTGATTATACTGTATATTTGTGTACCCTTGTGGTTTATCTCCTTTTATAGTCTGCTGTTCCCTCTAGTTCCCTTGAGATAACTTAATGTTACCCACGAAGGAGCATGTCCCAGCCCATCTGCTTGTGGGGTGTGACAGTGATATGCATCTGAATGATGAGTTCAGTGAAATGGGGCCCAAGGAGCCACTGTAACCCTTGCACTCTTGGTATTTATTCCAGATTAATCTGTGTCAGACCTATGTTGATTAGTTGCCTTCACAATGAAGAACAGGAGGAGATATTCCTGAACTCATGAATTTTCTGAGGATATCCAGAATGGACTGCAAAAAGAAATTAAGACCTCTTTTACAAGAATGAAGTCCTCAAAACATTTGAAAGGACAGGAGCGGTACATATTCCTTGGGCAGGTATTTTCCTTTAATTATCATGTAATTTGTTTAGACAATTTATTAAGAATGTGTTGGAAGGCAAGTTAGAAGTGAAATTATTTTCCTAGTTTAAAAACAGCTTGTTTAACATTTATTCATGCAGGGCTGGGCCTCCAGATGGTATAAATTGGCATAGATCCATTTAATTTAGTGGATCTATGCCAATTTCCAGCAGCTGAGAATCTTGTCCAGTAAGTCACTTTTAGTCCCATGACTTATGTTCAGTGCTAGAAAGATGGAAAGATTCAGCCCCTGGGGTGATGACCAAAAATTCTTAACTTTACCAAAATGAAACATTCTTTATCAGTGATCATCACAGAGCTGAGTGAGCACATGCACAGTCTACTCAGAACAGACAAAATGCCCTTTTTTCCCATCTGCCTTTCATTATTGGTGATGTTATAGCTAGAGGTGAGCTTCACCTTAGCCTTACAGGTCAACATGATAAGTTTTATTAAAATAACAAGGCCCTGTATGGTGAGCCTGGGAGTACAGGGGTTGTGAACTCTAAAATTGGAAGCTACCGATGGAGTTATGCCACTTAGTCCATATGTGGATCTGGTCCATATGATATATTTGCTTTAAGAACTCATCCAACCATCACAGCAATTGTTACTTCATCATCTGATCTATTATTGTACGCAACTTTAGACACTGGTTGTGTTGTAGAGATCTGTTAACAAGACAATGACATTCAGAACACAAATGTCAGACTCTTCTATGATAAAATTGGGACCCAGCACAACACTGGCACTTGAAACAAAACTCTGAGAGAGCAGAAGAGACAAAAGTCTCAACTGCTTTAGAACAATCAATTAAACAACACTTAGATTTTTGGAATAATGTGCTTCCTTATTAAAACTTACTGTTGTTGAATGTGTGGTAGATGACCCTGGATGGCAGCTAAATATCCACCCAACTGCTCCCTCAGTCTCCCCAAGTGGGATGGGGGGAAGAAGGAATAGGAAGAAGAGAAGCAAGAAAACTCATGGATCTAAATAAAGACACTGATTTGGGTATTGAAAAGCAAAGATGGCAAACATTCAAACACTTAAGGAAAACACCTCCCCACTCCCCTTCCTATAATTTTACTATTGATATTACCACAGATTACACTCAGTCTCATTGACAAAGCAACAGGCAGCACAAGCATTAGAGTCAAGGGTGTAGTGCTTCCTGCCACTCCTTGTTCCTTACTCTTTTCTTCTGTTCCTTCTTCCTTCTTACTCTTTCTCTGTGCTCTGGTGTGGGTCCCCCATGGACTACAGTCGCTCATGGAGTTCCTGCTGTGGCATGAGTCCTCCAGGAGCTGCAGTCCCTTTGGGTGACTGTTGTGGAATCAGATGGAGCTGACTGGGACTGGCACAGGGCAGCCCTTTACCTTCTCCCATAGAGGTCACCCCTGCAGCACTGCCTTCCTTCTCCCCACTGCTACCAAGCAAGCTATGAGCTTCCTTCTTAGCTGAGCAGAGCACTGAAGACAGGTCATTGTGTGGTAGGAATAACACTACACACTTTATTTATGCACTGCATTAAAGGTCTGTGGTAGGGTATCTTAAGAGACAGGATATGGGGCCACTGTATCCATGCTCTGACTGTGTATGTTATGATATTTTACCTAATCTCATTTTGCCCTACTTGTTTCAGTCTTGCACTGAAGGTTATGGGGATTCCAGAGGTTGCATAGAACCAAGCAGAGGAACACACAACTGTCTTTGGAAGTGGAGAAGCTTGGTCCCCTTCTGGGACCATGGAGGTGGCAGTGTTCAAACCAAACAGATCCAGGGTAAGGCTATAGCAACACATAATTTTCATTTGTTAATCATAATGCTGGAATGAAAAAAAAAATCTTAAAAGCTTTTTCCATCTTCATCCCCATGACCAAAAATCGCCACCATTTCAATAACTTTAATCTGCTCGGTTATTAAGCTGTTGAATGAGTAGATTTTATTTCTCCCAGCTTATTTTCTACCCCTCTTCTAGCTTTAATAGCTATCTGTTTAATATGAGACTTGTTCCATTTCATTACCTTCCTCCTGTTTTTTTTCTTGAAGTGGAACTAATGCAATGCAAATTGTGATGCCTGTCTCTGATTTTTCTATTAAGCAACTTAGGATTCTGTACAGCCTGTGTTGTTGACGGCAGAGCTAGAAATATATTTGAATTTATGATGAAATCCTGGAGTTTGCAGTATATCAAGTTTGGTGGATTTTTTTTTTTTCAAACAAGTAATAATATTCAATGATATTCAAGTCTTTGATGGAGGCCTTTTCTGCAAAGTATGTTATATACACATTTCAGTTCTTTTACTTCCACCTGATGCAATTCCATAGCAGCTGCCATATAAAATTTATGACATGGAGCTAAGCACAGTACAAGCTCAGCTGGGCACTAAAGCTGCAAGAGTGCAACGTGAAGAAGTTCACAGACACCGCTGAACTGCTGTCTGGGGTTGGCGAAACCAAAAGTAGGAAATGAGTTGTATCACATCAGAAGCACTGGGAAGGTAACTATTGGCACATACTGGTGCCTGGAGAGCTAGAGTTGCTTCAGCAGTTAGAGCAATTTCCTCTTCAAGTAAAGAGGAAATAATTTTTGGATTAAGTTCTGCAACATGTGTGTATGCTCTTCTGAGTACATAGTCTGGTGCTGGCGATGCTGCAAATGGCTGCTTTTGAAAACTATGAATGAGCTATGGTGTGTGTCGCCACTAAGGCTTTCGATGTATTTTTTCCTCACTTTTGCTTCTATTTCACTGTATAAAATTTAAAGGAATTTTCTAGCCTGTTTTGTTCAATGGCCTGGTCAGTCATATCAAAGATATGACTCCTTTCACCTCTGTTTTAAAAATAGAGCTTCTTTAGCTTCTTTAGCTTTCTAGCATTAAGAGGGGATTTTCTGCAGTCTTATTTTTTTTATGGTTAGGGACTTTATTCCCAAGTGACATTTTCAATGTATGTATAGCCAGACTCTCTCCATTTATAAATCACTTATTCTTTCCCTGAAGCAAATGCAAGAATCTAAGATGTTTTCCCTTGAGAAGTTTCCCGAACTTTGTGCAGAAAGCAATACTTCCCTAGTCCACTTTTGCTTTAATGCTGGGCCAAACACTGCCCAATCTACAATAGTGGTGATCTTACTGGTAGCAATAGAAGACACTGATGTAGCTCTATAGTCACATCTGGACTGTCTTCTCCTAAATTAAGCACCTGACTTCTTTTAGTTTTGCAGTTTTAATCTTTTCTGCTGCTTAGCTCATCTCAAAACTTGGCAATTCCTAGCCTTTCCCAGTACTCTGCTGGCTGAAAACTTGCTTTGCTGATTGACCACTTTTCTTTTGTATTCCCTGTACCCTTCTTATATGCTGCAGATGAATGGATTCACCAGTTAAGGTGTCTAAACCTCTCCTGATTTCCTTCGTTGGAATATGGGCATCATCACCTGGATTAAACCTTAACTCCTTTACTAGAATATTCCTTCATCCATACCTAGAGATGACTGTTGGAAAATGAGTAGAAGTCACCATTTTAGGAAAGGGAATCTCTAAGGAGTTTTGGAAATTGAGAAGAAATAAAATGTGTAGAATACAGGAATTTGCAATGCAGCAAAAAATATTTTTCAGGTTACTATTTCCAGGAAGTAAGATTTTTTGCTTTGGAGCAAGGCCCGTAGGAAATCCTAGACCATGAACATATTTGGTAACTGTCTCTGAAAGGAAACCCTCAGGGCAAACCTGACTTGTGAATACCCTGTGACACTGAAGAGAACCCTAAATAACCCTATGATTCAGGAAATATCTGAGGATGCAGATGTTGCATGAATGAATTAGTCTCGCGTATGGAAGGAGGATGAGCCTGATTCTTGAATGGGACAATCCACTTCATCAGAGGAGAAATAATGATGAGAAAAGCCCTAAAGAAAATATTCTTGTGCTGAGTTCAGGAAAAAAAAAAATCAATATCTCTATATATCTTGATTTAAAAGATCTTATTCTTTATGTCAATGACATAGTCAACTTCCAGAGAAACTCAGAGAAGTTCTGTAAGAACTGAGATGGTCAAACTCAAGCAGTAACACAATGTGATTCTTTTCTTAGAAGAACACATGTAGAGGCTTTTGTTAGGGTAAATGAATGGGTGGTCTGGGAAAGCTGAATTTGTTTCATCTTGGAGTTGTGTTAGAGATCACTGCATGTTTCCTTGTTGTGAGGATGAAAAGGCTGTGCAATACATGAAATTCAAAGCTGTGTGAACAGATAAAACACAAGAGGAAAAGTATCAGCAAACTATTTTCCTATTTGGATTATGAATTTCTTCAATCTCATTTCAACACTTAAGAGATGATCCAGGTGCAGTCTTTGGCTGAGAAATTTCATATACAGAATGATAAGGAGAGGCTTTCTATTTTGAAGCAGTTTGTTTACTCTTTCTCCTAATGTCCACCACTGGCTATTCTCAGAAGACGCTTGCCAAATTCACTCTTTGTCTGGCCAAGTGCAGCTGTTCTGATACTGCATTCTCAACATTCCTTGAGGATAGATGTCTGCAGGCTTGGTCTGTGTGAGGAGTTATAATGTCTCTTAGAAGGAGCATTTTCAGCATCTGCAGAAAGTCAGCTCAGGCATGAGTTGTGCTGCCTATGTGTCCCAAATGGCAGGATAGCATTTTGGAAGTGGAGCTTGCAAGATGGGAATGTGGAAGCCCTTCTACAGAGTCCAAACCCAAGACTCAGACAGCTTTCAAGGGACAATGGGAGGAAATACAAAGCACTCCAAGGAGAGCTGGAGATATGCACCTGATGTCTTACAAGCTATATACAGTGCCTCATGGCCCAGATCTATTTTAGCTTGTTACAGGCCAACACTCAGTCCTCTCAGGACTTCTTTGTCCTGAAAGGACTTGTAACAAGAGTTTTAAACCAGTACCGTGGCAATGGGTGTAGGAAGCTACTTTCATGACAAGTTCTGACTCATGCTGAAACCACTAGGAATACTTGAAGAAGTAAGAGGTTGCTAGCATGGGCAAAGATTTTGAAATTTGCATCTACTGCCCCCTAACTTTGTACTTGTCTGGGATAATTTTTATGAGTCATTGCTAGTTTTCCCACTCATGAATAATGATTGATTACTGTGATTCCCCCCAAACTCATGCCACTTAATTGTTAGGGCAACAATTTGTAATTCAGATACCACATGCGTGTATATATATGTGTGTATATATATATATATATGATCAACTACAACATGTGGTTAAGATAGCTGTTTAAAATAAATTACTGAGGCCTACTGAGCTGCATAAAAACCCCAAAACTCTAGCATTTTTGCTAGTTTCCTACGTATTTCATTATTTTAGTACTTTTTGAATGGATTTCTGATCCATATTGATGGAAAAACATGTGAGAAAAGTAGGTCAAATCCTTTCTGAAATATCGTCAGGATAAAACATGTAAGGCATTGAATTCTACTGAAATTCACAATGTGTTTTTAACTGTATTTGATAGAGTGGGGATTTTTTTCCCAGCTGAACCACAGGGATGTCAGTGTATACCTGACATGGAAGTCAGGCACCAGGTACTTGACAACAGTGCTCTGACTTTCCAGCACAAGCATCTCATTGATGTTTTCCCTCAGTATGGAATAAAGATGGTTTTAAAAATCTGGCTGTGGTATGAAAATTATCCTATTTGATGCTTGATGTTGAATGAACATAATCAAGCCTGCCAATTCCCAATACAGTGAAAAAATAGAGATATTTGAGGTTCAAAGAAATGGAGATAGAACTATGGTTCCTGTGTTGATGTTTCCATGACTTTTGACCTGAACAATGGGTGACACCCTGTAAGAAATGCCAGGACAATATTACAGTCCTAATTAAATGCTGATGTTTTATTTTGAGATAATTTTTATGTTATTATTTATTTTTTTAAAATCCAGATAGAGGAAATTGCTCGAGGAAGGTCATGATTTTAATAATGTAGGGTATATATTTTTTATACCTTAGTATGACCAAGTGACCAACACAACAAAAAACCCATGTCATAGACACTCTGTTGACTGGAGATGCTACAATAGTATTGCAATTCTGCTTCCTTGTCAAGTGTCTGAAGTGGAGGTGTGCTGCTGTACAGAGAGATCTCAAACCCAACTCTTTAAAGCTCAAGAGACCCTTGCTTTCCATTAAAACAATCCTTGGCTTGAGAGGGCATTAAGCCCCCTGAGGATTTGAGAATTTACACCCAAGTGACCTTTCCAAAGTCACAAAGGAAAGCAGAGGCAAAGCAAAGGCCTCTCACATCACTGTTTTGTGCTCTGAGTAGCACTCACCCTCTTGTTCAGTAACAAGATCATCTCCACTAGGGAGTTCAGTCCCAGCATCATGAAGGACTTGACAAGTAAGCTGTTTGATGGGAACAAACAACCACGAAATTAAAGACCAGAAATACGAAAAAAAAGCAGAGCATAAGGGTAAATGTAAATTCATTTGTAAGGCCAGTAATTGTGCCTCATAGGTATGATTGGCCTGATTTCAGATTGCAGACCCTCATTCTCACTCTGCCTTTCTCTACTTACAAGTTCTCTGTCTGATATTGTCTTGTAAATGTGCTTATACACCAAAAAAATCATCTCTTAGTCTACTTTTGGAGAAGCTAAACAGGTAGATCTTGCTGAGACTCTTACTGTAAGGCACTTTCTCTAGTCCTTGAATAATTTTTGTAGCTCTCCCATCAATGTCGTCTACAAATTTGGCCAGAAGCAGTTCTGTATTAGACTGTAGATTGTTAGAATGCTGCAGAATATTTTATGTATCATCCACCTGTTCAGGAACATTTATTCAATGACCAGCATCCATCTCTATTCAAGACAGCTTCAGATTTTCCCTCCATGAATCCTTTGCTCATTTATCATCACTTTGTTAATATTACCGTAGAATCATTTAGCTTGGAAGAGATCTCTGGAGATCATCTGATCTAACCTGTACTCACAACAAGGCCAGCTTTAAAGTTAGAGCCAGCTATTGTGCAGTGCCGCTCTTTAAAGAGTGTGCTGTGCTAAGTCAAATGCATTATGGTCTACCCTATTTTGCCTTCACCAACCAAACAATGCTTCCGTGAGGATATGAAGTTCCTTCCATACCTATTTTTCTGTGTTTCTAATAACCTGAAAGTTGTTTGACAAAACCTATTCTGCATCATCTAGTGGACTGACATTTATTGTATTTCCCATTGACTGAACCTCATAGCAAGAAGTAAACAGGAAACTATTTGGTGGGAAAATTTGCACTCATTTAGAAACAAAGGAGTTTTTGCTCGGTTTTGCATCACTCTTCTCTTGTTTCCCTCCCTTTTCCATGATAATTGTGATTTTTCTATTAGTTTCTCAGCATTTCCTTCCCCTATTAAATTTCTTACTGTTTGTATTTCATCAGTGCTCTCTTTGGAGATCTCAGGGGTGAGCTTACACAAATTGATTCCTTCACAATACACAGTCTATGCTATGCATTAGCTCTAGAGCCATAGGTGTTTTAGCTATATCTGTATAACACATACTGGTATATACTGCACTTTCTGTTTTCAAGAAATTACATTTAGTTTTGGGGAGAAACCAGTGCAGAATCATCTTCATGATCAGAGTCCAAGCAATGTCACAAAGTGAGATGTGCTGATGAAAATGTTTGCTCCATACACCTGGGTGTATTAATTTTTGTGCTCCATCCCATAAACACTGTTTTCAGACCTCAGGCTTTTACTGAATGTCTGGAAACTGAACTTTAGTTTAATAGATCAGATGACTGCTACTGTTGTGACCTACAGTGAGGGAGACTCCAAAAGGGTGGAAGCGCGTGGGATCCCTGCAGAGCTACACCTAAGGAAAAGCTCAGCACATGGTTCTTCATCTAGAAACAGCCTGTATGATCTGACTCAGAACAGCTACAGTGAGCAAAGTACCACAAAGTGGAAGGAGAGGCATCAGAGATGTAAGAAGGACCCACAATTCTGCAGGGACTCTGTCTGAAGCCTTTGGCTTATGCCTGCACTAACAAATTCCATGGGACCAGGCCCTATTCTCTGGCCAGACCAAATGGCACAGCATGGCTCATCTCTCCTCATCTCTCTTCTTTTCATCTGGTAACAGGCTGAGTTTATCACTACTGCCTGGTGGGCACAGAAGCAGTTCCCTAGTCCTACATTTGTCTGACTAAAATACTAAATAACAAGAATTATGTGGTCCCCCTTAGTGGCTAACAAGACAAGAGGTTGCCCTGATCCACATGGTCTTTACCCTCTGCCTTTAGAGCTGGAAATGCCATCCTTTCCACCCCACAGATCTGTGATCCAGCTGAGGTGTGAACTTCTGTGACTGTTTGCTTCTTCAGAAATCTTCACTTAGGAGAATGTCCTTCCTGTAAATGTATGAAGGACCTATGAATGTATTAAGTGGCTTAATTTATATAAGTACATGGAAACTATGCATCCTATAAAAGGTTTATTTTGCCCTTTCTAGTTCTGTTTCTAGTCTGCAATAAAGCAGATTTATTCCTTTTCACATTCCCTTTTCTAAAAGACCACTTCCTTTTGCAATCCTCCCCATCTTATTTCATTCCAGATGATCTGAAAAATCCAGATAATTGCCCAACTTCCAAGTTAGGCAATTTTAAGTATCATTCTGTTCAATAATATTCTTAAATTACATTAAGAGTACTCACAGAAAAGGATGGAGGTAGATGAGTTTGGAGCAGAGAGGCCAAGAAGATGAAAAGCCGGAGCTGTTCTTTGATGACCATTGTAGTTCCAAATTTCTTTCCAATCATTATTGCAAATTTTAAGTGCTAGGTCTGACCTGTGCTATACAGTTGATTCAGGGAATATAGGAAAGATTGAGTAGATTCTCATCAGCTGTTGCTTCTGACATTAAGCAACTTGTTTAACATCCCAAAACTTTCAAGCAGTGTTAGTAGAGATTAGTCAGATGCCAGCTTATGTTTTTAACTTTGCAATAGGGTCCAAAATGTTCTTACAGTCTTTTGAATATCTGTGGTAAGGACAAAAGCTTGTCATCATGGTACACCAATGGAAGCAGCTGATAGATTCTGTGCCTGGTAATGATCAGGAAAAAAAAGCTGTAATTTTACAGCTGAAGGGGAAAAATGCTTGTTGCTCAGAAGGGGTAGGCTTTCTCCTTGTGTTTGTATTGCAGAATTTCTATTAGCACAGCACTGTTCATTTGTTACCTCCAAAAGCAAGAGCAAGCAAGTTTACACTTGAATTTCTTTCATTTTATATAGGCCAGAGGCATAGTATTACTGGAAGCATTTTTAGTACTAGATGTGCCACAAGGATGTGAGGCATGAGAAAGGGTGTGTTTTGGAAGACTGTAGCTGAGCTGGGTAAGGGCCACTGGCCAGCTTCCTTTTCACACCAAGAGTGCAGCTGGCTTGTTGTACAGACCTAAGGCCAGCTACAGATCCAAGCTGCTAATAATACGTTATTTTTCTCCTTCAGGCCTCTTTACAGCTTTAATTAAATTGTTCTTGCATTTGCAAAGTTTCACTTCCCGGCATGTGCAGTTTTGTCTGTTCAAATGCTTTTATGCCAGTAGAAAAATTACAGATCTGCCTTACTACACTTGTTAAGGCACGGGCCCAAAACTCATCTCAGGCAACTCTCTTGGAGTTAGCTCAACCACAGAAGCCTTCAACCCAGAGATGGTTTGCCCAACAGAAAAAGATGGGAAGGACGAAAGAGTGGGGAAAGGAAACTAAGGTTTCAACAATTTCTCTTTCAGTCCCAGTTCACAAAAGAAAGGAATAACAGACCATAAGCAACAGGATTAATGGACCATCTATCACAATACTGTTCAGTCTCCGTGCAATCAGTCTACCCCACAGATCTTCTAAAAACTGTGACCTCTGTCAAAATATCTTTACCTCTTATAGAAATGATGCTGAGTTTCCACTTACATGATCATTCAAACCTTGGTCACAGAGTAAAGTGACCAAATTGTTTACCTTTGGATGAGCATAGAGCACAATTGGATTCAATGAATTTCAGGAACTGGCAACCAGAGTGTATTTGAGGTGAGTGACCTAGAAACAAACTTGGTATCTCATTACTGTAAGCCATCCAGCATGATTTACTTAGTGGGACAATTTGTGGCCCATCCTGCTTTCAGAAACTGCCAAATTCTAATAGTTTTTGACACTGACCTGTGAAATGTTTAGCTAACACTTTAAATGAGGAACATGACTAAAGCAATGAGAAAGCTTTAATTATGTGGGATTATTCTTAACATGTACTAAATTTTCCATAACCTCAGACTTTAGGACTCAGCATTTCTGATTTCAGTAGTTTGCAGTCAGATAATATGATGTCTGTGAGCAGAAGGGATAAATTTAGATCCAAAATGAATGACATACATTGTAATGAGGTGCAGGCAAGGTAAGGGATCATTAGCAATGAGTTATTTAGATGAAGATGAACTGAAGTTTATCCAGGAAAGTTGAGGCAAAACAGTGTGTTTGAGGATAGATATTCCCGTCACTTTAAGGAAATCACAAACAGGTGTTCTATTCCAGATAATGTAAATGGCTGGTAAACAATTTTCAAAAGATCATTTTGTAAGTGGTAAGGATATGGCAAAGCTAAACATGTGGAATTAAGGAATCTAGCAGCTCCATGCTGAAGGAAGACATGACAAAGAAAGATCTTTATTTTGCAGGTCTGTAAGAGTATTTTAATGTAAGAACTATGCAAATATGCTTCCAGATAGGATTAATTATTTTAAAAATTTGTCTGGTTTTGATCTGAGCTCCCCCAAAAAAATACTATTGACAATCAAATGGCTGGTGCTCCTAAGAGACAGACAAGTCAGTTTTGATCATGAGATACCTGTTGTGTTCTTGAGTGCTGAAGAAAGGGAATAAAAAAAATCCTAAATTTTAATAATTTTTTGAAATATATTTCAGATTCACATATTTTTTCTACCTGTGTTTGGTATAATTATCAATTTTCTTAATACTCATAAATTTTGGTTCTTTTAGCTTAGTGTTATGGGCATTATGCGTGTATCATATTATGTGACATGACTAATCTGGTCAAGAATCTACACTGTCCCCTACCTGCTGAATTTTCAAATAGCATGGAGGCAATCATTATTAATAAATCTGAGACAAAAGGTCATGTCAAAAATGTCATTCTTCAGAGAAGTAATAATTTGAGAACTTCTGTAAAGGCTGCTGTCTCAGTTGAGTAACAAAGCTGAAAACTGAGCAGCCAGCCTCCCCCTTCCTTCTGTGCAGGGTGGTGTCATTAGCTGACTTTCAGTACTGACACAGAAAGTGAAGAACCACCTATCTACTATCAGGAGGTTTTCCCTGCAAGAGCTCATGCAAAAAGCACTCCGGGTGACTATTAGATGATTCACCGGTTATCGCTGTCTGAGTCACGCATCCCACTGAGTGGGCGAGGCTATGGACTTCTTTGTCTTCTGACATGCTGATTTGCCACAATGAAAATCTACTGTGTGGCACCCAGAGTTGTCACAAATCCGTGTGAGGAAGGGATGCGGCAGAAGGTCTGAGGAACAGCGCTCATCATGGATGTTCTGCTGTTTAAAGGCAGAGGCCTGGAGGTGAATTTGTGCTCTGTGGAAGCTGATTGGCCATTTGCCTGCAAGGCTCAGTGCACACTTGGTTGTGGTGATGACAGTGAGAAGCCTGGTATAGGTGTGACTCTGAGAACAACTGATGGAGAGCTTCTTACAGCTAAACACAACACAACCAAGTTTTATCCTCGAAGAAGGAAGTTGAGCTGCCTCTGTTTATCCTGAATGTGCGGAGGGAGGGGGAGGAGGGGGGTTTTGTGATGAAACGTGTGGGCCACAGGAGGACTTCTGAGACACAAAATTGAATATAAGGAAATACAGGTATTAGCCCAATGGCAGAGACAGAGAAGTAGTTATTATCCAAACTAGCCTGCAATGCTCGAGTTCTTGACCTGTGCCATTAGACACGTGTCAGAGCAGAGGAAAAGCTTGTGGAGTCCAGGAATGGTGCAATGATCAGAGCGGTGAGGTAGACATGTTAATACTATGTTAGAAATTCTGGAGGAACAGCAGGCTTTACTGTGTATGCTGTTCTTCCGCTCACATTTGGGCTGACCCGAAGCTACCACCTGCCAATGGTCAGAGCTCCTTTCAGGAGTAGGAAATGCACTTCTTATAGATGTGATATCAGGAACAGCAATGCCGTTTCAGACATTAACTCCTGCAAATATGTGCTGGCAGAGGAATCAGAGCTGGAAACCTATGCTTAACATCAATTTGCACTGTAGTCACTTATTAAAATTGGGGGAAAAAACCATTTATCATGCAGCATTTATCATGAACAATGGGCCAACATCATCCTTCACCTGCAGTAGCTGTCTGGGAGAGGAAGTGAGATTTTCCATGAAGATGCTACAAATTTCTTTTTTGTTGGGCTTTTGTTTCTGAGCTTGGGTTTTTGGGGAGGGTGGCTGCCGAGGGGGGATGGGGTGAGTATAGTGCTGTTTGTCAGTTTTTCTAAAATAAACATTTGTAATTTATATCAAACCTCCCAGCCATATTTTGTGGCTCCACTGAAGTCTTCAGAGTCACAATATCTGGCATAAGTCTTCTGCCACTGAGGTTTCATCTTCTTTAAACTCGGAGACTGCAACAAGATATGTAGGTTTGTTTGCATCTGTTTGTAACTATTTTGATGGTTTCTATGTGGTAACAATTTGAAATATTATTGCTCTTCTCCATATAATTTGCCTGTAATATAGCAGCTAAATATATCCTCTCTCAACAACATAATGGAAAGTTGCAACTACTGCAAAAGTTGTCAGTCCATGGAAGAGTTCTGATTATCCTGCCTCACAGAGCATTTTACATGCAGCCTATGTTTTATTACTTTTATGAGAGGCCAGGTGCATAGGGAGAGGTAATGGCTTGTATTAAGTGATTGATGTGCTAGGGAAAATGACACATTTCCAGGCATGGACATCCTTGACTTTCAATGTGACTAATGAGTACTAGATACAACACCAAAAGAAATGAGTGACCAAACACTGAAGGTTGAAAGCAAGGAGTTTTAAACTTGACTTTTTTTTTTTCTTCTTCTTCTTTATTCTAGAAATTTGCTGTAATTACCTGGTTGAGGTGATACTGCATGCACAGAGCCAAAAGTTGATTAATGTTAATTTCAGAGCAAACAGAGACAGGAAAGGCCAATGTGCTCTGCAGCTAAAAATACACTTTTACTGAGGGACATGACATCTGTGGATTCACAACCCTAAAATTATTTGTGAATAATGATTAGCTGCCCTCATATAATTACTTTGGTTTAGCAGTGACTGGTTATTCTTAAAGGCACCAATTGCTGTTGACTTTCAGACCAGAGAAGCTAATCTAAAACCATCCATAAATCCAGCTGAGTCTTTCCTCTTAGGACATAGGACTAGAATTGTGCAATAAAGCAAGGGTATTTTCAAATAACCATCACAGAGATGCAAACTCTTATTTTTTGTCTCCCTCAAAATTAAGTTTTATTAGAGACATTTTGATTTTTCTTTTGACAAATTGTCTCCTCATTTATTTTATGCATTGTCTATACTCATTGCTCTGAGGGGTATCATCTTATACACAGAATACCACTAGACATGAGAGAGAGGTAAAAGCTGGGATGGACTGCTTCAGACATCTGGTCTGATCTCCATAATCTGGGGTTTGTGATTATGCTAATGTATTCTGTACCACCTTCAGATTTTGCTGTAGAGTTACAGCACACCCCTTAGTCTGGGCTTTTCATATGAGGGATAACCCATCATGCCCTTCATTAAGATTTTTCCAAACCCTCCTATCTCCTCAAGGTGGAATGTATATTCAAATCAACTCCAGACTCCTTTTGGTTAAATCAAATGCATGGGAGGCAAGTGTAGTCACTTGGGATGAGATGTATCTTCTGCTACCTAAACATGAGAAACATCTAGCCTAAGGTAGTTTTCTCCAGTCCTCCTGCAGTCAATGAAGAAAGATGACTCATTCAGAAGACTCATCCAACTTGTTTTAGACACCTCTCTTAGAGTGGGATGAATCATTCTCCGGAGACACCTATCTGCTTCCATGGATTGCACATCTATTTTGGACTAGGCACCTAGATCTTTGGTGGCTGGAATTAGATGACTCTCACCATCACTGTTATGCAGAACATTAGCTCCCTTCTCTATTTTCACCATCTTTATTTTTTTTAATATGTCTACCAAAACCGAATAGAATTGTAAATGTCTCACTAGTATTATAAAACCCTGTTAATACTGCTTCCCCACTTCTGTATCACTTCCCCTAGCATATATACCCAAAGACAAAATTAGATCCTTTAGGTACCACATTGTGTGAAAAGCTCACATTCTGCTAAACACTGGCCAAGACTGCTGGCTCCATGTTTCAGTCATCAGTCTCAAAAAATGTTGATGTATATTGTTGATGCATATATTCTCCATTATATTGAGGTCTAAGCATGCAAAACTAAAAAAAGCCTGCACTTTTGAAGGTGAAAGAGAAGCTGCGTGACCTTTAAATAAAAAGAATATGATTTACTTTACCTTCGGTATAAAATGCACCATGCATCTTATAAATTTCTATGTCTAATATAAAACTCTACCACAGGTTAGAATATGCTTTTGAAATATGTCTGATGCAACAATTCCTAGTGCTCTTTGAATCAGGAAACATATGAGGAAGAGAAGTTTTTTTGTTCCCACTTTCAGGTAAATGACTGGCTTGGTGGCTTGAAACAGACTCAGAAGAGCTCGTCCACACTATTGTTTTTCAACATCTCATTCTTGCTGTTTGGCAGAACTTAAGTTTTTTTTGTCCCAATTGTAGTCAAGTGCAAAACAACACATACAAGATGGCAGATGTATGAATGGCCAAGTAGATTCAGAAGGAACAAGAATCAAACATGGTAGAAAACACAAAGAAAATAAGTAAAAAGTAGGTTTAACAAAGAAAATAAGTAAAAAGTAGGTTTAACTAAGAAAATACTAGTAAGTGCTCATTAAACCTGTTAGAACTGAGCAAATTTAATATCTGACTTTTAATGTTCATCTGCCGTTTGTGTAACTTATAATAACTTGTCTTTCCTGGCTGGGTAAGATTTATAGCATGAGAATGAATACTGAATGGTAATTTCTCTAATGTGGAGACCAATTCCCTTGTTTACTGAAAATACTGATATGCAGCTAGTCCCAAAAAACTTGCATAACACTAAAACCTGATTTAAAACCTGATTGTAATCTGAAAGCACACCTAAAAATTCTCTGCAGTGAGTGTCTATATGAAATTGGTGAAGTTGCTGCATCTGTTTTCATTTTGAAGCCAATCTTGTCTAAATCTTAATCACTTAAAGACAAAGAACACTCATTATGGCCTGTTCACAAATGTTTTATTTGCTGAGAAATGGCTCCAGTTGTCCTAATTACCAGGGTTATAGAAAAAAAAATCAGTGGCATTTTTTGCAAGTGTCTGAGCTGGGCAGCTGGATTAAGGAAGATAGGGCTACTTGCCATCAGAAAGTCAGAAAATTTTAAAATCAGAAAATCAGAAAATCAGAAAATTTTATCCTGCTCTCTAACTTGTGTTCCTCTAAAGAAGGAATTTGCATGTTTGCAGCTGCTCTGCTCACCATCAGCCTTGTAGTCCTTCGGTGCACTCAGACATGAGCACAGTCCTTGGACACTCATGGTGTCAGGGAAATTGATGGAAAAAGGAAGCCAGTGGAGATGGAAACCAAATGACAAACCTCTGCCTATCAAAAATCTTCAGGGGAAGACCTTTGCCTAGGATTGAGGTCCTGATATCTGACCCTTCTCAGCCGTGAAATTCGCTTTAGCATGTGTACTTTTGCTTCTGATTTTTTTTAACTGCACGCCCCAGGAAGAACAGAGCCAGTATTTTTGATTGAGAACACTAGGCTCTTTCTTCCACATCTGTTTTTCCTACTGTCAGATGTCAGCTCTTGCAGCTGAAGTCACCTGGTTAATCATTCCTGTCTGGCCAAACGCTACCCGCTCTGCTCGACCTGTTGGGGTGCAGGACATATAGCAGAGAAATCAATTGATTGAAGCACCTGTGATGTATATCAGAGAAGTGATCAAAGCAGAAGCTGCTGTTTCTAAAGGTATATTGCTGTTTGATTTTTCAATTAATTGTTTCCCCTGGTTTAGCATTCTCAAATGCAATACCCATATCCTGTGGTTTGGTTTTGTGCTGTTGGCTTTGGCGGATTTTTTATGGTACAGTCGCTTCATTTTTTTCCCTGCAGCTGCTCCTTAAAGTCAAGCTCCAGGCAAGTGACTGAAGTCCTCTCTCCAGCCTGTGTGCTAAAAGCCAAAGTCCAAACAGCACATGGGGTTTGTGTTGGCTGCAGCTAGCTGTCACTAAATGTACGGGACCTGGGCATCTGTGTGTCAGGCCCACACTGCACTCAGTGTGCAGAAATGACCTGGCTAGTGATACTTCTTTTCCTTATCTTAGAATATCCTTCAGAGAAGGTAAGACTGAAAGACAAAAAAAAGACACTGAAAGACAAAAAGTGCCTGAAGCAGTTTGCAGAACAGTGAGTCTGATTTTTTTGGCTTCATACACAAAGGAGAAATCTGCGTGAATTGCCCTCTGTGGAGGGATGTTAACTCTGATGGCTCCTGCCCCAGCACCCAGGCAAGGAGGGTGCAGTCCAGCACCCTTCCATAGCGCTGCCCTGGGCGTTTCCTCCTGCCCTGTGACCCCACAGCTGGTTGGGGGACACTGATCTGCCATCCATGCTGTGGGGCAAGACCACCCACAGCAAGAGCCTGGGAAAGTAGCCAGGACAATTACTCATGGGCTGTATAATAGTTAAGCATGTGGAGGGCCTTGCAGCTCCTTTACAGCAAGTGTCACATGCTACTGCCCAGCACTCTCCTGTGCCACAGCAGCATCTTCTTTGCCTCCCTCTTCTAGTCTGAGTTGGTAATTTTGTTATTCTTCCTGCAGGTTTCTAAGAGAAATAGATTATTGTAAGACAAAATTTGCCTCTTGCTAATGAATGCCACATATTTTGCTCTCTATAATGCATTTTGTCATCTACTGACTGTGAAGAAAACGGATTTTGTTTTAGATCCCTACAGCTGGCCAGGTGAGTTCTACCTGGTTAGGTTACCAGGTAGTTTCCTCTGCAAATGTTTCTGTGGTGGTTTTACTGCCTAGGCTATGCTTTGGGAGGTTGCTAAGACACTGAGGTGAAAATTTGCAGTTCTTATGGAAAACTCTCCAAGTAAGACAAAGATGCCCATTTATATCCAAAAGCTAAATACTTAGCTCAAATCTCTAGCTATGGTCTGGTGGTGTTTTAAAAGTTCACTCTTATTTTCCGAGAACCTGATGCTGGCCTGTTACAATCAGCCCTGGTGGCTCAGAGGAAGCACTTTAAAAACACCTTCTGGACCAGAGGTACATTTCTGGGCTGTGAAAGGGGACAAGGGCTACAGCACAGAAGCACTTGTAGGGCCTGGAAGACTGCACAGCGGAATTATGGAGATAAGAGGTGGTAGCCAACTGGCAATATAAACAGCTCTCTAACTCTGATCCTAACTAATGAGTAGGCAAACCTATTAACTCCTGGATGAACATGGTACCATGCTGGGAAATGCTGATAGCTGGAGGGAGCTGAGACTCACACCTCATTAGACAGTGCAGATGTCACTGATCTTGGGGGTGCCAGAGCTCATGTCCTTCTCATTTGCTTCTGCAACACGGATGGGGTGTTATGCATGTGGAAAGAGTTTGGTGTGGACAGAGATTTGGGTTTTGTCCCTAAGTAGATGTTAGCAGAGATAGGAGATGGAGCTGAATGCAATAAGGCAGAGGAGTTCTGTTGCTTAAGACATCTAAAGGCAAGAGGGCCAAGTAGAAAGCTTATTGGTCACACAGAGAGAGGGAAAAAGCAAGATTTTTTTTGGCATCATCTCATCACACATCTCTGATCACCTGTTTCTGAGAACTCAGGGGGAAAAAAAGGATAATTTTGTAAAAGCTGTAAAGAAAATCAAAAACTGTTTTAGGAGAGATCATTTCATCTGTCAAGGAGAGAGTTAAAGATGTGGAAGCCTGTACAAGGGAGGAAAAAGGAAATGGCTGTGTAACAGGGCACCTTTGGAATGGCATATCCAGACAATATTCTCATACCAGAGATGAGGCTAAAGGTTGAGATGAAGGAATCATTGTGCTAGGTAGTCAACACAGCAGAATAATTAAAGGCTGGAAAAATTAATATGAACGGGGATGAGAGTGCAAGAGTTTTGGGGTGTCCAGATAGCTCTAATTGTTGACATTTAGCTCTCAGAGAAGATACAGTCTAGTTATTACTTGGACACAAGGATAGCACTGAGATTTTGGAGGCTGTGTGAACTGCAGATGTGACACATAGCAAGCTGCTATGGACACGAACAACAAACCCATCTGAAAGCGTCTTGCTAGCAGATTCTCTAATTTACAGTACTCTTGAATAGATGTGACTGTAAGCTGCCTTTCTTCCAGTCTGTCAAGTCCACAACATGCACTTAAATGTCTGTGTATAATTACTCTTGGTTTTCTTGAGCTGAAGCCAGGCTAAATAGACTTGTTTCTGAGAAAAGTTGCTCACAGTCCTGCTCACAGGCTGCTTATGACTTGGGTGGTTTGGCACTATAGGAAACAGGACTTCGCATGTGCTGCATCTGAAGCATTTGTGGAGTTTCTTGACTGAGACTGAGAGGATTTTTATGTGAAGAGGGGCATCATCTGGGCACGCAGCGTGGGTATGTGTGCAAATGAGGGTTTCTGTGTTCATGGGCACGTGTACACAAGACGCCTTATGTAATTCTTCCCAGAACTCCGCTGCTCATCTGCTCTGCACAGACATGGCAGCACAGAGGCCTTTTATTGTGCTTTATAAATACCCGCCCTTGTTGTCCTTTCCCCTTGTTGTCTTATTGGTTCAGTTTCCAAGAACAGGATGGATAACAAACCGCCTATTCTCTCTTTATCTCTTTTTTCCCTTTTCTTGGTTCTCTTGAGGTCTTTTTCTCCTCTTCAGTTTTTCAAAGAATCTAAAGCATTTTTGTGGTTCTCTCTGTAATGATACCATGTCTAGAATGCCTGGCAAACCACAAAATAGAATATGCACACATAACTGGAGTATTTGCTATAACATCACAAAAAATTTTATGACATTTAACTAAATTAAAGCCATTTCTCCCAAGTTGATGTCCTGTGTCAACAACTTCTTCAGCTGAAATACCTACAATGGCCAAGCCAAGAGCCATCCCAGTGCTACCTGCTATGTTGTAACCTACCCATAATCATCATGTTTCTTTCTGCCTCTCTAACAATTTGATGACCAACCAGTTAACAACTATTCCAAAATAAATGTATAAATAGCATCAGTTTAGGCTTATGATGTTTTTTCCCCATACAATCAATATTGTTATCTGAGAACTACAGATCCTGTGCTTTAGAAACAGAATGACGTTGGAAGTTTCCATTAAACGATTGGTCTTCGCCAGGTTTTTTTTCACTTCTCCCTTAGTGAAAATACTCATCAACCACAGGGTCCATGAGCTTATATCTCTGGTGCCTGTTCATGGTTCAGCCCTGCATCAAGCCCTGTTTGAGCACCTGTGCCACTGCCAGGCTCTGATGTCCAAATAACTTCTGATTCTTTGGAACAGGAACAGTAAAGAATGGACAACCTGTGAGCTTGGTTCCAGAACACTGCAATGTATGGACACTGCAAAGATATGCAACCAAGTTCACAGATCCCCAAAGCCTGGATGTGTTACTTCAGTTCTCCCTGGGGCTGCTATCTCACAAACCACCACAGAAAGCATGTGTCTGATGAGTCAGAGGAATTTCCTTGCACAGAAGAATCCAGCTCTTGAATCCAGCTCTTGGGTCCCACGGTGGTGCCCTAGCAACAGAAGCTTACTTTCCCTTTCTCTTTTTGCTTAACAGGTTTTAACAGCTTCTGGTTGTCCAAAAAACCAGTTGCATCTGTGCCTATTTAGTCCTTTCCCCCCCGCCAATTTGTCAGTGTTCTGCCTTGTAACCAGCCCTGCCTCTACAGACAATCTTAGAATAAGGTATGACATACAAATCCCCTTGTTAGAAGGGAGAAAGATGTGGAGAGGAAAAAAAAAGAAAAGAAAAAAAAAAAAAAGAGAAAGCTATGATTATCTAAGTATCTCATTTTAGCTTTGATACGATAGTACATGCATGCAATCATCTAAATTACAATTTATTCATGCATTACAGTTGAATTATATTAATCAGGAAGCAGCATATTTTTAAGCAGAGCCTTGTAATGCGGCTTCATAGATGTTTTTCCTTTGTGCTATTTAAGTGGTCTTGTATAAGTCTTGCAGAGGAGTTCACTTTGCTCTTGTTGCAGTTCAGATAAGTTTAACAAAGAAAAAAATAACTCTCCTTTGTGTTTCAATGGATGAAAATGAACTCCTCATTTCTGGGAAAGCTAAAAAAAATTGTCAAACTTTCAAGAATCAAAGGAAATGAATGGAAATGGTAGGAGGAATTTAATTTTAAGCTGATTGAAATTAGGACCCTTTAGGAAGTTGATAGAATTTTGTAGCCTCAGAAAGCCTATTTAAAACAAGTACAAAAGTGCTACCAGCCCCCTTGAAGTTTATTTCAGTATGAAAATCTTTCTAGTAAATAGATATATCCAAGTACTGAAATTTAGGAAGATATATATAATCTGTATAAATTTCAGATAACCTCTAAAATGGGATCTCCTCTGCCTGAACTTCTAAGACACTTGCGGGGGATCCCTGAAAGGTTTTATGGCTGTTCTGGTTTGTGATTAGCTTATCTGTATGCTTGTTATCCCTCCAGTAATGCATATTCAGTGAAATTTATGGGATACCCCTGCTGAGATAACAGAGAAAAGGTAACAATTGCTGGGAGGCTTCGAGGTACTTACCAGTCACAAAGGGATGTGAAGAGTATTGTCAGCTCCTGCAAGCATCTTCTGATGTTCCAAACTTAGGCTGACTCTCCTGGTGGAAAAGTCCTTACCTTCTAGAAGAAATGCTCTAGACAGATACCAACCAGATTCTCCCATTTCTGGATAAGAGTCCTTGCCCAGGACTTCTCCGCAAGTCAGTGTCAACCTTCCTGTATTTTTTAAAAATACATTTGTGTTATCACTTCAAATAGTGTTTGCATTTGGAACAGAGAAGGTAAGAAAGGATGCTGAAAGGAAAACACACACTGCCGGTAGATGAGCAAAGCTTTCCACTGAAAATTACAAGCTTTACCATTAGAGACAACTAAAGACTTCTGCAAATTTTAATTTTTAATAGACATAACTTTACAGAATGGTGAGCATACTGTGGAACAATGAGAAGTTTTAAGGAAAAACATTTAGTTACTGCCTGAATTGTGTATATAGCTTGCTGAACTGAAGCCATGGGTAGAGAAACAATGTACAATGCTTGAGAGTGACTTTTTCCACAATTATAATGAAATAAAATAAATCAACCTCGTGAGAAAACAAGGTTTGTCAATTTATTCATCCAAAGATTGCCCTGAAGCTGCAGGAATTGTTTGGGCAGCAGCAAACTAGTAATAGCCACAGAGTTGTTATCTACACCATTAGAGGAAAGTGGGTCAAGGATTGATCCTGGCCCAAAGTTAAATTGTATATGCTGGTCTGCATCTGTATCAGCCAGGGCCAGCCTTCTCCATGGCAGATGTGTTGGAGGAGAACTAGCTGAGAACTAGCTGAAACTGCCCAAAGCAAAGCCAGGGAAAGCAGGTAGCTGACAAGTATGGCCAATGACTGACACCTTAAAAATATAGTATTACAGATATACCCAGAAAACAACTGGCTTTTTTTTTTTTTTTTTAATTTAGAGTTAGTGATGTATCCAAGGGTGGTATCACCATCAGCCTCAGGTGGATCACCTCAAATCTTAGAAGGAGCTGGAAATTTTGAAATGTATCTATAAAATCAGTTTCCTTGCAATTTAGATTCAGACACTCAACCACTGAGGCATTAATGTACCACAGACATGGTAAAGAAATGCCTCTGTAGCCCAGGTCAAATTCCTCTTGACAGAACAGTCTATCTTTCATCTGTGGGTGAAGTTCTTTATGGTATGTGAACCCTGAGAGAGTTGTCCCTGTGTTTGCTCTTCCTTCATGGATGGGGTATCCACAAGCTTTCAGAGAAGGCTGATGTTACAGCTGAACAACCATAGTCACTTGGTAGAGAGTGCTGGTTCCTTCTCTAAAAACCCGTGCTAAAGGACATCTTCATATGCCCAATGCTCCATTCAATGTGAAACAATGTGTTTAAAACATACAGTGTTACAATAGTTAATTAGAGTTTATGGCATTGTCATGAAAAGCAAGAAATTATGATAAATACATGAATAATGACCTGGGAATGGATCAACTGTTTTATCATAAATGAATGTCAATGAAGTGTAATTTTCTGCTTTAGGAAGATTCCTGCACCTGGTAATATCCTTAATAAACATTAATTAAAAGGTTAATCTGTTGTAGAAATTGCTTTTCTCTGAAGCCACCTGAAATCAATTTGAACCCAATTACAAGCAGTTATCTATTGTTTATGTGGTTAAAGATTAGAGAATACATTTCTGCTTGGCAGGAGCCTTCAGAGCGGGTTTTGAATGTCATGATCAGAGGTGATTCTGAATATTTGAATGCACTTTAATGAGCATAGAAAAACCATTAGAAAATGTAATCAGTCATATTTGATGATGACTTGACCTTGGAACTTTGATAACAAGGGGTCTAATCATTTCTGTCTTAAGTACCAACAGGATTTCCTCTTGAAATCAATTGACCATTCCTTGCTTACTGAGAGGGTAATCTTCCTTGGCAAAAAAGTATAAATTGCAAAAATACAGCAACTTATATAAGTAGGTTCAGGAAAAAACTATCTCTCAGAGACTTGTGAAATATGAGATGCAGCTGAAAAGTGATCAAAGATAATACTCTTCAAAGACATTTGGAGACAACATCACTTAGTAATTCAGAAAGCTCTGCTCTGCACGTCTACTGAAGACTGAGCTGCAAACCATCCTGCAACAGCAAGGGTGTGTGTGTGTTGCCTTATTTTCATGGAAAAGTGTTTGAGGTTGATAAATGCATAATTTACATCCATTTGCATCCCATGTTGATTGAAACCTGTTCGTCCTGCTGGACAGGAAGACCTGCACTTTCACACCTAACACATCTGGGTGCCGGAGCCAGTTGAAGAAATAAAGGACCAAGGTCTTACTGTCTTTTCCCACAAAGGATGGGAAGAAACTTGTGCCTCTCAATTTAAAGTTATGTCCATTTTTCTCATCATAGGTTTTCACAGAATTACTTACCCTTTAGGGCCTTCACTGCCCTTTTCTGGACTTATTCCAGCACCTCTATGTCCTTCTTGAATTGAGGGGCCCAGAACTGGACACAGTATTCATGGTGTGGCCTCACCGGTGTAGAGGACAGGGGAAAAATCACTTCCAGAACAAGTGGGTGCTTGAGCTTGGCTGTGGTTTCACCCAGATGAGTAACGAGGCTGAAGCCAGTGTATGCACATGTTTAAGCACAGAACTTACACCAAGTGACTTTGGATGTTGAAGATTTAGGCATCTCTTCCATCATCAATGGAGGGAGGGGGCGGGGTGGGAAGGGGGGGAAGAGAGAGAATTGCAACTTGAGAAAACACTTCTCTTACCCAAAGATAGGCATTAAATAAAACTGGAAGCAATTTCCCTCTGGAAGGATTGAATTTTCTCTTCATTAACAACAAAAAGAATCTAGAGGAAAGAGCTTAGGATTTGGCTGACTATGGGTGAGATTTTTAGCACTTGGATTGATATACATAGCACATTCCAGCCTTTCTGTATTCACTGAATTCTGTACTTAGGATGATTATTTTTGAGAAGCAAACAGAATTAATTTAGGCATATGAACTTAAGCAATAGATAATCTCAGGTATTTCCACCAGGTTGTCCTAACATAATTAAAAAGTCTCAAAATAAATGACTGTCCACTTGTATGGCACAATGACATTTATGTATGTAATCAGCAACAACATACTCAAGCTTACACATTAGAACTCTTGTAATGACCTGGTGTAGTTAGTGGTAAAATTCAGACATGTCATGAGAGCTAAAACACACTTTCATCACATTTGTGATAAGGTGAAGAAGATTGCAAAAGTAAAATCTAATTTTAAAATCCTCTCATCCAGCCTTAAAACTTCTTCCCCCAAGCCACATAGAAATGCAATTTTCTTTGTAGGCATCATGATGCATTTCTTGGCTATATTTTGTGTCATTTGATAACATTGGTAATATCCAATTAGATTCTTAACCAGAGAAATTATGACTGGTAGTTTCAGTCATAATTTTTTCAAACTGGCAAAATCATAATCAGCTTGTTGATGGTAAAATTTTCCATTCTGTGATGCAAAATGCTGAATTTCCATTAAATCAGGCCATACAAAACTTCCAACATAGATAGCAGAAGGCTGGAATTGAATGAAATAATTATGAATGACCTGGGTTATTTTATTTATTTATATTTAAAGTGGGGATATCCTTTGAAACAAGCAGTCTGACAGACAATCTCAATGAGTACATCTCAACAACAAAAATAAGTACAGACTGTACAAGCTGGGCAAGCACCAACAGCACCTGAGAGGATGGGAGGGGGGAAAATAAATCTGAACATTCATTTCTCACAGTGAATTTCCAGTTCAAAGTGCCCGAGAGCCATGCAGTGATTTTGTGGAAAAGTATTGTAATTCAGTTCACACAACTTCTGTAGGTGTAAAATGTTGGCTGTACAGTCCTTTGACAGCTACAAGAGAAGGTTACGCTCTGGTCTGTGCTTGTTCCTGGGAGCCACAGTGATGGTATGTCCCTGGCTGTGGTCCAGCACAAGGGCTGTGGGGGCTGGTTGCTCTGGCTGTTCAGGGTTTTGGTGAGAAAAGTGTCTTTTTTTGATTAAACTTCAGCAAATTATGTAAATAATGAAAATGCAATCTAGGGAGGAGTTACTTTTTGTCAATGTTGCAACAGATCCATCCATCAAGGTCCATCCCATTTTAGATCGTGGTACTGTCATGTACAATGTTCAGTTTCAGCTCCACCTAATGCCTTTTAGTTTAGTATTAATTAAATTTGTATTATCTTGTGTGTTGTTACCTTGATATGATTGCCTAGCTGTCCTCACACTGCACATTATAATGCAGGGTTTTATTTGGTTTTACTACATCATTGGGCTGTTAAAGAGCAAGTTGACATTTCCCATGTCAAGTGTCTGTCTGTGATATTGCTAGCCTGTTCCAAAGACTTCTGAGAGTTTAAGGGAAGATTCTGTATTACATCTTGGTGAACTTTTTCTCACTGAAGTTCTTGCATTTTCCCAAGACATGGGTAAAAGGCTTGAAATTTATCAGGAGGGGGCCTCTGAAGCAGAAATATACCCTTTGCTGTGCCCAGGATAATCGACAGCAAGTTTGGCCAAGTTGTAAACCTTTGAAAAATGATTTGTACTGCTGGCAGCAAAGGAGTATGACCATGTAGAGCGTGTCTCCCTATGGAAGGAGGGACGGAACACACACTTCCCTGCAGTCATGGGCACAGGATGTACTAGGCTCATCCTAGATCTCTCTGGCTGTTTCCTGCCTTTCAGTGTGCGTCATACTCCTCTCCATTTGCTGATTCTGAGGAACTGAGGGAGAGGGGTGTGTGGAGGGGAGGGCCAAAGGAAGCCGAGATGAACAAGGGAGAAAATCAACACGTTGGCTGAGGACTGAGAGAAATCAGCAGGGAGAAGAAGACAAGCCTGAAACAGTGACAGGCTAAAGGTGATGGGGAAAGACAAAAAGAAGCAAGCTTGAAGAGAGTCAGGCAGAAGACTGCTGCTTTGTAGTGGTGTTGGGAAGAAATCCTCAAACCCTTGGTACCACTATTCTCCTGCAATCAGTGATGGTCTCCAGAACATTCTGGACAGGTGTTGTCTCTCCAGCAGCATGAGCTCTTGAAGGGCACAGCAACCCTCCATGGTGTCCTTCTGGCACTCAAGGCAGGGCTCTGGATGGGAAAGCAAGAGGTCTCACCCACCCCAGCCAACGTGGACAGAGGGTGCTCTAGGCTGCCATTTGCCTGTTCTATCCACTTCTGCCCTTCTTGCCTGAGGAATACTGACACACAAAATGGCCTGAAAGAGCATTTATTCAGGCCACAATGTCAAGCATTTCAGTAGTAGAAAATGCTGCAAACACAGTTGCTGAGCAACTATAGGCCTGAACCTTAATTAGTGCACACACCTTAGGAGCCAACCATTAATTACATGATCACATGCCATTTTTTCCCCCCACAAGTTACAAAAGATTAATTGGCTGAGCAGTCCTGAGCATGTTTTATACAGATTCCTTGGACCTCAGCCCAGTTGTTACCCAAGAGAGGTATGCACAGAGCACTCGGCCATGGACTTGTTCTAGCAGACCAACCTGTGCAGAGTGCACAGGGAAGGGTTTATCCCACCACATATATTTCAGTGCCACTCACAGAGTTTCTGCTAAAATGCAGTGCTGTATAAGAAGCTGTCTTTTTTAAAGTTTTCTGATGGATCCATGAGGTCATAAGCAGATTAGTTGTCACAATGAAGCCCTCTGAAAACAGTATTTGGTTCTCTTGCCAAAAGAAGACCCTGGAGCTTTAGCAGGGAGCTAATTGGCTGATGTTCCTTGCTGCTCCTCCTGCTACACCAGCAACAGGTAAGAGTTTGGTCAGAAGTGGGGCTGATCCTGTAGTATTTCACTAAATCTTCAGCTAAGGGTTTGCCAGCAGCAGCTGGGTGAACTCGGTGTGACCTTAAGGGATGTCTGCAGAGCCAGGGGCGCTGTCACACCCATGGTTCAGTATGTACTGAAACAGATCATCATCACAGTATGTAGCACCCATCTGGGTCAATGTACACAGTGCACTTAGAGGTGAATGAAAGACTGGAACTGGCAGATAAGAAGCTAAGATCTGATGTGCAGGGGTCCTTCCCCATGGATACTAACCTAACTTGGGCTCTCTAATGTTTGCATAATTAATCACAGTGACTTAATCCAGGTTTCCCTGAATCTTCAGAAGGTCTTTCCTGGCTTTCCCTTTTGCTGTGTAAGAAACCCCAGTCTTACTTGCTCATGGGTGGGAAGGGCTTGTTAAAAGATAGCATCCCTTTGTGAATGCAAGCAGCGTCACCAGATCTTGCTGATTCAATGGGGATATGTTCTGTGAAGATGCCAAAGCATCAGCTCTCAGTTCGTGGGTTTTCCATTAGTGCCCAGGTGTCAGCCAGACTAAAATAAATAAACACATATCCTCACTTGCACTTCTCCTACGATCTCACCCAGGCCCTGAGATTCATATTTCAACCCATCCTCACATTACTCTTGCTCCTATTTCACGGGAGGTAAACCTTACTCTGCCCTTTCTCCCAGGAGCTGCTTTACCCATGTTTTCTGCTTCCTACAGCTGCTGCCTCATCACTTACAAATCATGTTACTGACGCTTATCTTGGCCACAGGCTGCATCCCTTTTCCTTCCCCCTTTTTAGCCTCACATCCAAAAGTAGGAGAAGAAGGATAGCCAGTGCTGCTCTCCATTCCAGGTCTTAACCTGACCTCCCACGTTCCTTGGCTCTTTCCTTAATCTATTTCTGAGGTAAACGGCGTACAAGAAATAAGACTCTTCTTCCCTTTTGTTGAGGAAGTAAGAAAAAATATTTTCAGCAGATCACCCTGGGGATGTCTTCTCACTGACTCCCTTGGTAGCTTCTTCAGTGATTGACTGGTTTTATGCATGCTTGGCAGTGGGACAGCCACAAAGACAATTATCTTCCCACATAAGTCAGCCCTCCCTACACCTCTATAGCTGGGGACAAGAGTGACCACACTTCAAATACCTGAAAGATTTTTTTTACACCTGTTTGCTCCTTACAGCTGATTTCTTTACCATTGAACAGAATAACAATCAGTGTGCTGCCAAAACAAGGAGAAGGAGAAAGATTCTATGGAGGAAAGGAGAATTTTGTACATGCACGTGAAGGAAACAGAAAAGCTTCATATAAAATAATTTTAAGCCCTTCTGAGACATAAACCCCTAGGCACTGCATTCTTCATTGTTTACCTGGTGGTATTTCTGGATGGAAAGAACCTGCGCCTTTATTATCAGTGATGAGATAGATCATCACAAGTTTTTAAAACAAATCTCTCCCTCTCCCTGTCACATTCTTCTGAAATGGTGCATATCCTTGAAGCATTTGTTTCTCTGAGAACATGAGGTACCGCCAGAAAACTACTCAGATCATTTATTACTCCTGAATATTTAGAAATCGTTAACCTTTACACTCTCCACCCAAGGAAACACTGGGAGAGGCTGTAGCATTTTTTTAACTCTTTCTCTTCTGCTCCTCCTTTTAACCTCTCATTCTGTGGCATATCTGCTTATGACCAGGCAGCTTTATATATGTTTTATGATCTAGGTGATTCAGCAGAGATATAAGGATGTGGAAGACACCGTTTTGCTTAGAGGCAGACAGAGAACAGATTTGAAGGCTGTTTCCACTCTTTACAGCATTAATATATTCAGATGTTACCAGAAATGGTGAATAGGTTCAGTTAAAATGCACAACAGATGGGATCTTTGCCCTAGAGTCTTTTAGGGTCAAAAGCCAAACCTATTCCCTGTTCTGCTATTTCATGTGCAATTAGAAATGGAAATAATAAAACAAATCAAGAAGGTCTTTTCCCTCTGTTTCTTGTAGACAAAACCCACAGACAGATTTTAAGCCTGAAAAACCTTGTATACAGTTAAACTTTCCCACTGGCTGATAAGCAGAGGAAGACAAAAGCTGACTAGGTGAATAGCTCCTTATTTCCTGGACTGAAGTCTGAAGATCATTTCCAGATGCACCCAGTTCCCAGAACCACACAGCTGGATCCCACTTGCCTCATGCCCAGTGTGAAGTGGCACTTTGGCCAGCTCAGCCACAGGATCCAGGCTGCAGCCTGCAGAGACCAGAGACAGAGGCTGACATTTGCTCTTTTGCCCTGCCCCCAGGGCACATTAAGGACCACACCAAAAGCAAGACCCCTTCTCTCTTTCAACCCCTGCATGAATTATTATGAAGAGAAAACCAGTGCATTCTTAAGATTAACATGGTTTTGAAAGGCCATTGGTGTTAAGAATATTGTTTGCAAAATAGCATTATTTTTTCAAATTTTTTCAGTTTTTGAATTCAAATAATAGGTAAGTGGGGCCAGGTAAAGTCCTTGGGATACTGGTTGATATTGTATAAAACTTTTTGTGAATTAAGCCTGAAATCTAGCAAAGAGTTTCAGCCAAAGACAAAGAGGGTAATTCTGAGAAATTGCAGTCAATGCAGTGTGATGATTTCAAAGGGAAACAGCTCAACTTTTCAGCCTGAAACATTTGTTTTTGTTTTGAGGTTTTCCTGCCTGCAATAAATAAAAAGGGGTGAAAAGTTTAAACACAAAAATGAAGTGTTTTGTTTCAGGTCGAACCAAACACTTTGCTTGATCCAAACTGCAATTTTTGGGTTTTATTGTTTTACCAAGAAAATACAGTTTAATTTCCTGTCAACCCAAAACATTTTTTGTAATTGTAGCCTTTCTGTGCTGAATTCAAAAGCCAGTTATTCCTACTGCTCTTTAGGAAAAAAAAAAAAAAAAATCGAGAATTAATTTTTTCTGGGAAATGAGGTGAAGCTGCACAGAACAGTACATGTGTGTGGGGGAAGGTGACGAGGGAGCAGAGCTGGCGATGAAAACTAGCAATTGATGAAGGTCCAACTAGTGCCGTAAGGAAGGGATTATGGCTGACCAGGTCTTGGAGCCACCCTCAATAGTTATTGTTTTACAGCAGGACAGCAGCTATGGGGCTGGGCTCCTTTGGCACAGCCCAGCTGTTGGCCAGCTGAGCACTGCTGCTCTCTCACTGTGCCCTGCATGCAGGAAGCTGCTGCTGCTGCTGCTGCTTGTGGCCCTGTGTTCCTGACCCATTCACAAGTCCCTCGAAGACGAAGTTCCACAATCTCTCCCCAGAAGTGATAAATTGAGTAAAGGTATCTGTGGCACCAACTGGATCCTCTTGAGAGCTGGGGACAAATGCCATTAAGTAAAACCGTGGCTGTGAGACTGCATTGCAGCTCAAATGTGTCTCAGAGATCGCTTTCAACTGATGAAGTATTTGGGATTATGCATTACCCTGTAGGGCACAGAGAATGCCATACTCCTCGAGTGAATTCAGCCAGCGGCATTGTAATTACACTAATTACACTCTAGCCTTCAGTCAGGGTAACAAGTTGTTGCTATGCTTGCTTGCATTATGCGGCACTGTAATACATGTCATGGTATTTCTGCGTATGCGTAACCCATGCCTTCCTCTTGCTATACTTTGACATGATGGTCCAAAGGTAGGACTATTACTAGCTCCATACACTCCTTCTCATTTATTTTACTCCTGTTAAATCGACAGATGGACCTGGAAAGTAAAGGGACAATTTCTGGATCCTTTCCTCTAGTAGCCTTTTCCTTGTGTGTGTGTGTGTGTCTGTATCTTTTCCACAAGAGCTTATCTACCAGAGGAGCTGGGGCCATCATTCTCCATGGTCACTGTCCTCACTGCATTAACCAAGAGGAACCTTTCGCCCAGCTGAGCACAGGGCTTGGCTCCTCTCAACTGGAAACCAGACTGGCTATCTCACAAATTACTCTGTTAAAGAAATCCTTACAAAGCGAGGTGTTGGTAAACAAGAGCTTGCTGGTCTTATGATTCATTGTCTTCTTATGCACCTTAAGAGCAGATTTCTCCACCCTCCTATGGCTGTGGGGAACCGCAGACACAGTGGAACCAGTGCCCTCCTGTAAGTGTCCTCCCAAAGCACAAAAGGCTACAAACAGCATTTTGTACAGCAGCAGAGGTCAGGGGAAAACCACAACATGTGACAGTTCTTCAAGGCAGTAAAGGGATCCCCAGAAAGGCCTGATCAGGGTCCAAATCACGTTCAGTACTGTCCTGTGAGAGCCTTGCAGGAGTGGCCACGGCTGCGGCAGAGGCGAGGGAAGGCAGCCAAGTGCCGCTGGGCAGGCGGGCAGGGCGGCTGTGGGCAGGGAAGGGTGAGGCGGGCAGGCTGGGCTACGAGACACCACTGGCCGTGGGCTCCCTCGGGGAACTCCAGCCAGCCTCTCATGCTCCAAGTGCTCTGGCTTTCCTCTCCAGCAAAGGAGAGGTTCTAGTGCTCTTTCTTTCACGGTGGGTGTCATGAAGCTTCAGTCCATACAAGTCGTGCTGTAAAACCCTTTACCACACAAATGGGCACAGAGTGATGTGCAATTGGTTCTCACAAGCTCAGTGGGCTCATTCTGGAGAGGGAAGACCAGTGAATATGCACTCTGTCCAGCTTCACATGGCATCTCCATGCTAAAGTGAGCTGCACATGATGCTTGCTGGTTCTTGAAAGTGGTATAGTCACATCAGTGTGGCACTGAGCCTAGCTAATTAGCCCTTCTTGGCAGGTCTAATTAGGCTGGGCAGGGAGCCATGCTGATAGAGTTGTACTTTCGTAGGAGCAGCTCCTGCTCGCTCCTAGTCAGTGGGTGTATCTCTGCACCATGGTGCAGATGTCCCATGAACTCTTCCCATGAGCCCAGGACCCTGGCAGCAAAATCTGTGCAGAGGCCAGCTGAGGACTGAAGAGAATAGCTGGATCTGGCGGGCTGGAATGCTGCTTCTTGTTTCTAAGAAAAATTTTTGGAAGAAAACAGAAAAGAAAAAAACTATACATATTTTTCGCTGCTTTTTTGACTTGTGGCAATGTTTTTTGAAACTACCCCACACCCTGGGGTCCCAGATGAGGTCAGACACTTATGCTCAGCTCAAACCCTTTGTGAGATGGACGCAGCGTCTCTGAGGTCAGGGTCTCTTGGGAGCTGGCAATCCTAACAATAAAGTGAGTCTGTGCATTCCCTTCACATCCCTTGCTCTAGGCTTTGTCCATTTTTTTGCACTGAGGGTTAGATGGGTCCCAGTTTGTTAACAGCTGGGGATTAGTCTTGATTTGGCTGTAACCACTGCTGTGGCACAGAGCTGAGATGGTCTCTGTGTGATCCTTGTGGTCAGTCTAACCTGAGGAGGACAAAAAGCAAGGATGAGAATTGAAAGCTGGGTCCCCCCCAGCTGTGACAAGACCCAACATGGGGAGCAGCTGGAGGAAAACTTAGAAGAATTGGTTGACAGGGAGATGAAGAGGTGGAGATGAAGATGGGGTGAAGACAGGGTTGGCAGTGGAGGCAGGGATCCAGATGGCCACCCTGCTAGATCAACATTGCAGGCATGAGAATTGAAAGGAGAAACTGTCACAAAAGTAAACAGCATAAGAGAGAGGGCCATAATGTAATGCTTGGACTGGCTGTTGTCCAGGTGTCCACCCTCTTATCACACAACACGTTGTGGTCAGACACAGGAGCAAGTCCTGAGCATCTGCACCCAAAGCACCTAATGAGTGTTTGCAGGATGAGCTGAGAAGGAGGCTATGGCCATGCAGGGCAGAGGGGTGGGAAGCAGGCTTTCAAGCACGTGGCAGGCTGCCTGGCCAACACAGCATGAAGCAGGGAGGAAAGACATGAAACAAAAGCCTTCCTGCAGGAGCAGAGAGAAAAGACCCACTGCTGACAGAAATGAAACAACACAGCCTGCTGCGCCGGCCAGCGCTGCTGGGGCAGGCTGGGCCAATAGTTGTAAAAACAGTTTTGAAGTAGGAAATGTAACATGACTACAAATTGCCTCTCTTCCCTGCTCCGAGGCTCCCACCACGTGTAACAGGACACGGAGCAGCACGGCAGGGAGTTGGCAGAGGTACAGGCAGGCCCTGCCTGCACTGGCATGGAGCACCCACTGGACAGCTTGGCACCCCACGCCTCCATCTCTTCCCAAAACATGTAACTGCTCCAAATAGAAATATTCCCAACACCAGCATTGCCCCCTCCCTAGCAGTGGAGAAGCTGGTTTTGTTCGGAGACTATCTGCCAAAACCAACAATAATACAGTACTGTCAATTCCCACGGGGGCCCTACTCACAATGGCAAAACTGGACAGATAATTTACAACTGATGTATCTGTTATGGAGACAGGACACAGGCATTTTTACCAACAGGTCATCTGAGCCCCAAAGCAGAGTCAAAACACATAGTGAAAAATACATTTTCCTCCTGTTTCCATGATGGCTTTTGGCTGGGCAGCATGATGGTGGAAGACTGCAAGTTCTGTAGTCACAGCTCTGGATGTTGCCTAATCTTTGTCTTCTGTTTCAGTGGATCTTTTTACCAAAACATTTGCTGTGAATGGGAAGCAAAGGAAAAAATAAAAGTTGACTGGAAAGGGTTTCTCCTGAACTGTTTATAAATTTTGCACTTTCTTCAGAGGCACAGAAGTTAGAGATGGAAAAGCCATAACAAGTCATAGAGGCTGAACTTTTCCAAGGCTTTTAAATCACTTATCATGCTGACAAATGACCTCCAGGGAAACTCTGTGTGGCAATTCCAGATATTGCAGCCCACCAAAGTCTTTTCCATGCCATCCCCACAGCAGCTAGAATTAAGAAATCAGGCAATAAACTGTGACTAAAGCGAAGTCAGTGTCCCGCTGACTGCTCTGGGAAGGAACAAGTGCTGAGAGAAGGAAGCATAGGAGAAGTGTGAGTAACTTAGGTTGGTCTTTTCTGCATCTGTCAAAGTTTTTTGAGGCTTTAATGTCCATATAAAAAGTGACCTGTGGAGTGGTGAAGGGTTATCAAAGTTCTGATTCTAGGATGAATCCACTCAAGGTCAGGTCTGCAAGGAAATCACATGCATACATAAGCAGGGAGGAATTGAGGAAGACTTGTAAAAATGCTAATCAGGCTGGACACTCAACTCTAATTAAAATGCAGAGGAGGCAGACACAGGAAAGCAAAAGCAATGCAGCTTGTATTTTCTACAGTAGAACAATTTTGAAGATGTTTAGCATGAACAGTTTAGATGAGCTTCTTCTCATTTTCTCCTTCCTTTAAATTTATCCTTCTTCTTCTTCATTTCCTCTTTCCCGGGATTTCCTCTCCCTCAAAGATCACTTCTATTTTTTTCACAGCACTTTGTTTCAACATGGAAGTTCACTGCTAAGTAGAACAAAGACACTGTTGACTGAATCTCACCTTGTATTTCTCACATCACCATCATGGAAAGAAAAGTGGTGCTGCACAGCTGATGAGATTGACCTGTGTTTGATTCTGTGAGCTGTTTAGATACTATCTCAGATCACAAAGATACAGTCAGCTCTGTAAGGGTCTTGGAAAATACTATCCTGGTGGGAATCTTTCAGCTGAAGTGTGAATTAGTCAGCTAACATGGGATGTTTCACCTGGCCTTGGGAACTGGTGGCACACTGAGGCTAGGCTGGATGTTCTGTTTCAGTGGAGTTACCTATTTCTACAGGTAACTCCACAGGACAGTTTGTACCATGTATTTTATACTTCTTTGACAACTTGAACTTCCATCTTCAGAGAAAGCATCCCTTTCAACTCAGACTTTATATATATATATATATATATATATATATATATATACTTAGCTTTTACATATCAGAAAGCACATGAAGCTCAAATATGCTTAAAGAAGGTGAAGTATGCTGTTACTACTCCAAGGAGACAGAGAAAAGATCCTCAAACTACACCTATGTGGAAACTGACATTTTCTACCTAATGGGTAATTCCTGCCTGTATGGGTAAGTCACCTGTGGCATGTAGCTCTCTTGTAGCATCTGGTCCCTGTGAAGCCTGGGAAGAAGCAAGTCATGGAACTGGCAATCTTGTCTTACCACTGGGACAGGAGAACCTGAACCTAGACTTCACAAGCAAGCAGGGGATGGTGTTATGACTGCACAACCGTTCAGTGTCTCATGTTATGAAGGACAATAATAATCCCTAGAGAATGTGACATCTTTTTTTCTCATCTTGCCCTTGCTGTAGATGGCAAAATACTGGCCCAGCAGTGTTGCTACCGAATACCAAAAATTATTTCCCTCTGCCCCTGCTTCTTCTGCACTACCAGTAGCTTGAGCAGTGTGAGAGGCAAGAAGTCACTGCCCTCACTGTGTCCCAAACTGCTTTTGTGCCATCAGCTTGTTGGTGTAAAACCTTATACGAGAGCCCTGGACAAAAATATTTCTTCTGATTTTGTTCAGAGGACTCGGGTCTAGCAGGTCAGAGAAATTAATGCTGTGGGATAGAGAGTACCAAAGAAAGAGTGGGAGAGAAAGGGCAGGTGGGTACAGATTATTTCATGATGAACTTTCCATGAAATAGCAAGACATATAGACATTAGAAGAGCTGGGGACAGGAGGATGTTAATTTATGGCAGAATGTTGTTATTGCAGCCCTTCTTCAACCAGTCATGTTACAGGAAGACAAATAAAGCCCAAGCCAAATCTTCCCCTGGGCAAACCCAGCTAGCTTGGAGATTTATGTGCAATTTATATCCAGCCTGCTAATTCTGCTGTGTGACTGACCGAAGGTCTCCGCTTGCAGGGTAGGATGTTGCTAAAGGCACCAGTACTCGGAACTGGAGCACAGCAGGACGCTGCCTGATGAGGTCCTCAGTAAATTTCAGTGGCCAAGAGCAACTTGTTGATCTCTGTGAATCGTTGCTTGCAGAGCTGGATACGGGGCTATCTCGCAGTACAGCAAACATGAGGCTTTTTTTGTCAGTGACCAGAAAAGCCAGGCTCTGTTTGTTTGGCTAGAAAGTGCTTACACTAGCTTATTTTTTTCCCTTGAAATTCAACTCTCCTAAATCTGTACAGGAGGGATTTTTTCCAGGCTTTTTAAAGTAATATCAGTATTATGGCTAATGAGGCAGTGGAAAGCAAGCTGGTCCATTCGCTGTAGCTAATGACTCCATTCCCATGAGCCTAATCAAAGATTTGTACATTTAATTGCTGTCAAGTCAGCTCCAGCCACCTGCCATTTCTGCCACACCTGAGCTCCCTTCTTTGTGGCCTGCAATTCTAAATGAATCCATCTCTTTTGCTAAGGGAAGGAAAACAGAGCTGCCAAGCAACCCTGAAATGGTGCTTTACCCTTAGAGCAAAGATCAAACAGTCTGCTTTGCCACTGAGAAATATATGTGTTAACTGACTGTGGCACAGATTTTTCAAAAATTTATTAGTCTCATATTGGAGATCAGGGATGTGAGAAATGCACCCTTGTCCTGGACTTGAGACAGACCTCTATCAGAGGCGAAAGTGATTTCTGTTGGCTTACCACTGAACAAAGTTGAACTACATTTATTTTTGGTTTTCTCAAAAAAATGGAAAAATATCAGTGAAGCCATTATTCCATTTCTGCAGTGGACTGATGCAGTATTTTGACCAACCTTTGTCTTCAACATCACGATTCCTAAACATCCTGCCTTCTCCATAGGGAATTAATGCAGGAAATGTTTTGGGGCTGTGTTCCCATGAATGTAAGAGATAACTCCTGTTCATTGTTCCAGGGGAAAAAAATAAAAGGGAAAAAAATCCAGTTGCTGTTAACATATTGTGAAAAGAAAATGTAAACCCAGCGTCGGGCTTTAATGAACTGCTCTTTTTTTAGCCCCATTTCCTAGTGAAATGAGAATTATGGGATCATGTGGTGTGATCATTCTGCAAGATCATCCCTCACTAACTGTTTTTCTGTTCCTGGCCAAGTTGAACCCTAGATAAAAAAGGAAAACAAATGTAATAGAGCAACATTACAGTTTCAAGAAGGTAAGTACACAGGTGGAGGTGTAAAAGTCCACAAATACCTCCTATGAATGGCTCAAGTAGAGGAAGTGTGGCAAATGAATTCATATGTTGTCAGCAAAGGAAGAAAGACAATACAGGTGCCCCAGCCACAGAAATAACTTTAGTTGGAGATTACCATAAAGCACAATACACAGATCTGTGGAATATGAGGCATCACTGATATCCATTCTCACAGAGCTATTTAATTTCTCTTCTTGACACATCACAAAAAGCAGACACTTTTAAGATATATGTAAAATTCTATTTTTTGCAAGTGGCTTTGATCCAAAGGCAAGCCGATGCTTCCCCCCCCCCTCCCCCCCCCCATTTTAACAATGTGGAAAGACTTTATATTACATTTTAATACAATTTACTCCAATGTTAGGAGCTCTTCCTCTGCCAGAGGAGTTTAATTGGCCATGAAGTCCTGTGAGTTTTTGCATTGTAAGTTGACAGATGCATAGATTAATTTACCAGGAAACCCGAAGAATAAGTTAAAGGGTCTGAAAACAATTAAAGGGTCTGCAGCTATTTGTACTAGACTGAGAGCTTTAAGCTAAAGTCTGATGCTCATTTTGTCACAGAGCTAACCATTCTTGTACCTTGCTGCAATGTCAACCTAAAGAGAACTTAACTTTTTAACCATTCTGGATAATGTGTTTAAAGCTTCTGATCAGAATTTCCTATAATGTCTTCAGGAAAAAACCCCAAAGCTGCCATATGGGAAGGGACTTCTTTCCTTTCCTCTGAGCTGTCAGATAACAGAGTCACATGCACACTGAGGGGAAACAGATGCAAAGGTCGACTCGGATGCTGCCATCCTAAATTCTGTAATGCCTGATACCTTGGTTAGCCATGTGAGCCACCTCGTAAAGATAAAAACCTGGGTTTCTGTGCTTTCCTGTATTACTGAAACAGGCCAGGAAAGGAAGAGGACAGCTACTCTTTCCATCAGTGGCTGAAGCATCTTACTAGACATAGGAGAGCTGTGTTGTGCAAGTGCAAGTCTGCACACTACCCAAAAATGTTTCAAAAGATGTCTTATTTTCTAAGGAGAATAATAAACATAGGGCTGGGGATTATTGCACTTCAACTCAGTAATCCACTCCTTTACACACAACATATTTAAAGCAGTCTGAATACATGAAAGATTGATGGTTTAAGACTTTCTTTGTAAAGAAGGAACTGAGGGTTCAATTTACTTTTGCTTGCCTAGATTCAGGGTGAGATTTCTATCTAGGTAACTAAAGTATATAAGAAAAGGATGAGGTAAGTAGTACATTCCCCTCAGTGGCATTCTGAGAAGCTGTCACTGAATGTTGCAAGGGTTCCAGCTTGGTCAGTCTGTGGGAAAGAAGTCCAGAGTGTGCCTCACTTGGTCAGCAATCCTGGGGTAGCACCAATGGAAGCTCCAGCTCTTGGCCGCCAGCTGGGTTTAGCCTGAGTGAAGTGTTGAGATGCAGCAGATTTGCTTTTGCCTGCATCTCTTTGGGGTTTGCCTCCCTGAAGCCACATGCTGACCATGCAGTAGCCAGGGTCCCTGCTGCTGATCCAATGGTTCACAGGAATGCTACCAAAGGGAGCTGGGCCATGACAGGAAACACTGAAGTTCCTCCTAGTGTGTGCAAGGCCATAGTGTTTGCAATGCTACTGCAATGTAATAATGACAGCATTTATGAGGAGGACAGTTTCACATACTCAGTTGCAAGACAAAGGTCTTTGACCTTTCTCAGAACTGTCTTGCAAAACCTGTTGCCACAAGATCTTTGTGAGATTCATGGAAGGGCTCTTCAGGGATACTGCGTAATTGGGAGCCCTCTAGTCTGTTTCTCTTGGTCTGTTTGCTCAGTGCATAGGTGTGGAGCTATTCAGGGCTTTGGGCTGAGTGAGGTAATGCTCACAGGAGGGGCTTCCCAAATTACAGAGGGTGCACACAAAGCTGAACAGAGACTGCAAGTAGATTCAGGGCCTCCTCAATTTCCACAGATCTCATCAACTCCAGCCATTAATTAATGTACTAAAGTCAGAACACATTTCCCTGTGGACTCTCTGGGAAGGCCTGAGAACTGGGAAAGAAGTCATGCCATCCAGACCTGGAGTATGGGTGAGGATGTTATTTTCTACTGCAAACTTGTGCCTAGACCCTCATTCTTCCTTGCCTTTATAAGGAGTTCATAAGAAGTTCATAAATGAGGATACATAATATGTAAATACCCTCAGCTAGCAGTGAAGAAGACCTTCATGGAAGGAAAATATGAGAGGACATAAATTGACTTCTGCCTTGCTTATTTGGGAGATAGCAGTCTCTGGATGCAGGTTCCCTTTAGGGGTGGGTTACTGGACTAAAGAAACCAGAGGTGCCACAAATCACTGGCTAAGAAGTGCCACAAATCCTCCCAGATGTGGAGAGAAGTCGCAGAAGCTGATTTGGGCATTCAGGAGAAGTAGGGGTGGACTACTTCCCCTGCTGTGCCCCTTGTGAGTGGGACTCATTCTCTTCTGCTTGTCCAAAGCACTGTAGGACCAGCTGCACAAGGACATAATACAGGCCCAGCAGGTCCACGGAGCCAGGAGAGTGTTAGTAGTGACTTGTGAGGATGGGGAAAGTCAGAAGCAAACAGCAATGACAGCATGGGCTAGGCCTTGTCCTCACTTGGACACTGATACACCACTTTGCAAATCCTTTCCCACTGCAACCTGCAGAGCTGGGTATTTTTGTGTTGAATAATTAGTGGGTCTTTAAAAAATTATATATATACACTAGCTCAGTTCTGTGTAAGTACTTTTGTTATTCCTTTTACTGCTCTGGTTATGTTTGTCTTTCACTTGACACCATTGTCAGTGCTGAAGACAAATACACATTTGTTTTAATTTCCTCCTTAGTGTACATATAACTTAAAATGGGAAAGCCTGGAAAGTCTGCAGGATAACCTCATAGATAGCTAAATCCATTCTAAATGGCAATGAAAACACAATCTCCTAATCAGGAGGGAGAGTGTACCTTTAAACCTGGTCCAAAAATGCTTTCTTGGATACTAATACAGTAACATGGTTTTTGTTCAACTCTCAGCCAGGGGTTCAGATTTCTCCCTGGGGTCCAGAAGTTGAAAATCATAAGGCACTTGGCATAATTTCATAAAGACCTCAAAGTATAGCTCCCTTCTCTCTAACTACAGGAACATATCCTCACAGTCAGCTGTTCCTGAATCACTACCTAAAGCACTGCAGAAATCGATGAGGGAACAACAGGACAACCAGATAGTGCATGGCAAAAACAGGGATCTTCATCGTGGAGATGACTGGAACCACAGCTTTCCTTAATTGGAGTTGAAAATAATATATTTTTAAGAGAGAGGATCCTTGGAACATAAAGGCAACATTATTAGCTCTTCTACAGCAGCATTCAAATGGTAATTTAACCTTTGCCTGAGCGAATAGATTAAAGGAAGTACTCAGAGCAACCTTTTCTTTATTTTCTTCAGTTATTCCGTGCTCACTTGAATGGCTGTCTCTGACTGCACAGAAGCAGAGCTATGGAAATTGAAGCCTCCAGGAGGTTTATTCCAATCTTCCTCCTTTGCCCCTGTAATTTAGGCACCTGCTTTCCTCCTAGGAAAAAGGAAAATTTCCCTCTAGGGCTGGCAAATGCTGCTACAGAAAGGAATAAGGAGGGAGCCATGGTGAATGGAAGGGCCAAGGCATGTGACAGTCTAGGTCCATTTCCTGAGCTTTCCAGTGTACTGTCAGTATGACAAATAGCTCTTGCTCATGTGGAAAACTTCCACTGACATTGTAGTTTCTACAAAATCCAAATTTTCCACAACTCTCTTCTTTTTCTGCATTTGTTCTTCAGGAAAATCAAACTCTGGGGTTTTTTTGGTATTTTTTTTTAGAAATGTTCAATTAAACTGTCTGTGCACTCTGAGAGCTGTAGCCTGTACTAAGGGAACTATTGCAGACACATTAAGGGAAGTACAGGTTGTCAATCCCCACTGGATTGAACTAGGCAGTTCGATCCAATGGGGAAAATCAACAACAAAAGGCAGTGGAGTACCAAGACCTTATTGAGGCATTGAGTGTAACTAAAACTGAATGGACCTACAGTGAAATGCATTGGCAAACAGAATGAAATATTTGGATTTGGAAATAGTCAAATGCTTTATTTTAGTTTATAATATTGAAATATCTTTGTATTGCATTTAGGAAATAATGGGGAATAATTTGAGGGGGAACTAGAGATTCTTCACATAATGTTAATGCATTAACTTGCATTTTGATTAGAGACAAAACAAATAATGAGAAAATAATCTGAATTTCTCTTAATTCCATGAGTCATTTGTTTGACTTTGACTTGTATAAGAACATTTAACACTCATAAAAAGTTGATAGAGATCCCCAAGGCTCCACAGGAAGCTGCACAGACACAGTGTGGTACTGGCCAGGAAGGGATACTGTCCATTTTCAGCCCATATTTGCCTTACTGCCACCAAAAGACAGTCTGCCTGTGGTTAGTAAGAGGGTGGAATTTATGACACACTGTCTCTGCAACAGCATTCAGTGGAGTACACTCATTCAGAGAAATTAATTTAATTTCAAACCTAACACAATGTTGCAGGAGAAAAACAAAGTATTTCCCTGTAGGTCAAAGAATCCTAGAATCTTTTAGGTTGGAAAAGACCTTTAAGACCATTGAGCCCAACCAGACTACATCCAGAGAGACACTATGGCCAACTCAAAGTGGATCAGTTTGGCTGGGTGTACCCAACGAGCTCTCATCCAGCCAGTTCCTAGGGATGAGCACCCATTTCCCAAATGTTGCCAGAATTAAGTGCTGATTCCTTTGAAGGCAGTCCAGCAAAGAAGCTAAGTGTGGGGAAAGCATATGGATTTGCCAGAGGGACTTCTGAGGGGATGGCAATGGACAGCCTCTGCCTTGCTTCTCCTAGCTCCAGTATGAACCACAAGATGATGCATTCTCTAGAGGAGGGTCCAGTCGGTTTGAGTCAGACACTGGACTTTTGAAAGTCCAACTATAAAGTGGAAATTATTTTATGGGGGGAGGTGGAAGGCTTAATAAGACAGACTGAACAACTTTAACAATTATTTCACCTACCCCACATTGCTAAGTCTTTCAATCACCATTTACACATGGAAGAATGCAAACACATGTTGTAGAGTTAGTGTAGTCAAGGCAGTACAAGCATATAATTGAGTGAAGAATTGTGGTGTCCTTTAAAAGGGAACAGTTAGAAAGGGAGAAATGGACAAACTTTATGTATATGCATCCTTCCTAAGTGCATCAAAAATCTTTCCCAATGGGAAGGAAGCGTTTCACCTCAGAATTTATTTGAACGCAATTTGCTATCATTTTTATTCTGGCAATAAATCCCTTCATTGTCTTGCTGGATACACTTCTTTTCCTTCCCCAAAAAATGGTCTTATTTCATTACTATTGGTTATTGTTGTTATTAGTGCTATGCTGAGGAGTGTTAATAGGCATCAATTCTTCAAAACATGATTTTGCAGTGCCTGCTGCATAACAGGTGGTTCTAAAAAGCAATGTAGATACATGTAGGATCACCTTTCACAGCCTAGTTTTGTCGCAGCAAACCCAGGAGAGCTTGCAAACCTCCACCTCCACATATGTTCTCTGACCATGTCATCCCATCCTCTCGGAGCAGGGCTCAGGTGAGCACACTGGCATCTCTCCCCGCCATCAGTCCTGGTGCCCCAGGGACTCTGCAATAGCACCAAGCACGGGTTAGAAAAAACCATTGAGGCCTGGGGCTTGCCATCACGCACAACCAAGCTTCCTATTTATCTCTTATACCTCAGAAATCTTGAAAACATGATGCACACAAATAAAACCAGAAGTGGGATTTAGGGCTGAATATAATGAATATTGCAAAGCATTTTTTAGCTTTGGATCTTGCCACTGAAATCTGACCTATCAACACTATCATATTAATCTTGCTTAGCCTAGCTACTCCCAGATTTATCTGACACACTATTACTAAGTCTGTGTGCGTGTATGCCCAAGAAACCTCTGTTGAAAGTAAATTATTGCCATTTTCTACAAGTGCAATGCCTGCTCAGTGTTTGATTGGCCATCCTTCAGAGAACTTTCTGACTCAAGGATTATTTGGCATTCAAAACCAATATAAGTGAGGAAACAGTATGTAAACACACTGGTGAGGTGATAAGGTATAAAATGCATAGAAATGCCAGGGGAATTTAGAGAAGGATGTTACAGGTATAAATTTGGGGTGACATATGAATGATACAGAATTATAAGGCATACTCATTGCCCTATTAATACAGTATCTTACACTGATCTGTTTTGAATGAATTTTGTCATTAAATTGTGTCCTTTTTATGTAATCTGTTGGTTTAAAGCAAAAAAAAAAAAAAAAAAAGATCCCAGCCTTGAAACCTGACTGTGACACCTTTTTTTGTAGATGGAGTAACACTGCTGTTTGCATGCCTTGAATACAGCTAAGAGTCTGCATCAGGGTGGTAGTGTCTGATTATACAAAATAATATAATCAGGTTTTGTTTTACCAGGTCAGTGACAGTACTTTGCTGAGAAATTTTTACTTTGTATGTCCCTAGTTTTCAGAGGACCAGCAAAATATTCAATTTCCCTGCAAACATACAGGTGACAGAGGCAGCAAATATCCCTCCAAAGCAAATTTCTGCTGTCTGGGGGGCAAGGCTTTAAGATTTGTGGTTAGAGCCACAAGAGGGTTTAGACGCTGTATGCAGAAATATGACTCTCAAATGGTCAGTGGTGCTGCCACCAGACCCTGGTGACACCTGCCATCCCAGTGGCCTTTGTGCTCAAGTAAATTTCCACAGATTCATCAGGATCTGCTTCTCCACACAGGAGCACTTCAAACTTTCAAGAGCACCTTGTTCAGAAAGAGGAAGAAGAGGTCTTGGGGAAGAACCCCAGGGAAGAGACATGAGGAGAAGCTGCAGGACATGGGGCAGCACCATTCATGTGTGAATCTGAGACTGAGTAGAGCAAAATGAGCTGCCTTCTGAAACAAATGCTAATGATGTGGGCAAAAGGGAAAAGAGCAGTAAGAAAGAATGGGGCACTGAAGCAGGTTGTAACAAGCAGTTTGGGTTTTGTCTCTGATTTCAGCCATTATTTAGTCAAATGGGACCAACCTATGAACAGCACAGCTCTGCCTGCATCTATTCAGAAAGGAATCTCTCTTGACTACACTGGTATCACCTCAGGATCTGCCTTGTCTGTCCTCTCTAGTCCTGTGGTGTTGTCTGACTTCCAGCCCAGCTTGGCAGTGAGAGCAGTGAGAAAAATTTACTGGAGTGGTGGGGGGTCAGCACAACCAGTTGTTGATGGCAGGTTCGTGACTTACAGCTCTCCCCTCCTTGTCAGTCCTGCAGATCAGCCCTGTCAGGGCCTGGGAGGCATAGGCTTGGTTGCCTCCACTGCCTGAGGAGCCGAGGTATTTAGTTGTGCTCTAAATGTTGAGCTAGTGGACAGGAGGGTGATGTGGATGTGAACCCCACCTTCTTTGGTGGATGTTCTTTGGGAGACATTTTAAAGGGCTTGAATGACCAACTCCAGAAAAGAAATAGTAGAACTGTGGTTTCTAAGTGAAAGGAAACATCCCCTTTTCAGACACAAATAAAATACTCAAGTCCTTGCCAGAAACAGGATTTAAGACCCAGTTTTCTATGTGGCATATCCTATTAGTGAGGTAAGGTATCTCCCCATGCAACTTGCTGGCAATTGTCCTTTTACCCCCATTCACCTCACAGGCACCCTCAGCATCAAACTCATTATGTGGGTCTGGTCTACAGCAACAGAAGAGCTGTCTTAAGGCAAGCCTTTCCCCTATTTTCTGTAGTAGTGAAGAGACTCCTGAGACCAGGCTGTGGTTCCTGGAAGGCATCCTTTTGTTTGCAACATACAGAAGAAATATTAAGTAAAGCACCTTCTAAATGCCTACTCTGGCTGCAATAAAAATGGCATTTATGATGGAGTAGAACTGCCAGTGTTTACGTGTGTGATGTACATACATGTCTACAGATAACCATGATAAAACCAGAGTCAGAGCCAAAGAGACCTTAGCCAAAGGAGAGAAAGCATGCAGGAAAACAAGGAAGACTGTTGCAGAATTGTTGCAGAAAGAGCCCTTGAATTAACTTCTCAGAGTGTTATCTGCATATATTTATAACCCATGCTGGTGAGGAATCACAGGGGCTTTATAGACACCCCTGGTCCCTGCATACAAAACACAGCAGCTGCTGGGTGCTCTGCAGAACCTCCCATCTGGCCAGGCTCAATACAAACTGGAGAACACAGGAGGAGATCACAGAGTTTCAGGCTTCAATGTGACAGCAAATTGAGTGAGATACTCCAGTTACAAGCAAAGAGAAGCCACTTTTAAAAGTCAGTGAGAGGCAAACATTTCTGAATGCCAGAATATCTCTATGGTCAGAGTCTGCATGGATTGCCCAGCAATACTCAGGTGCCTCAATAGCGCCTTATTACCTTTGTGGCTCTTGCTGCAATTAATCCCTGGAGTAAATGTCCTAAGATAAATGGAATTGCAGCAGGGCTGCCCTGGCTGGGTGACTGCCCAGTGGTGCTCCACCCAGCCCTGCATGCTTTGCCTGTTACTCATGCTGAGCCTTGGGACGCTGGAGGCTTGCAGCCTCCTAACTCTGCCTCCGCTCATCTCTTCTCCACATCTTTTTGGTGGGTTCAGATCTCCTACCCCTGTGCAGCACTCTTCTCACCCAGTGCCCTGGTTTGTCTCCTACCTCTGCTGCCTTGTTTCCTTGGCCTGCGTGGTAGTTTTGTGAGTCATGGGCAGCTGTAGCTGCAGCTTCATGCACAGTCTGCTTCTTCTCTGTGCTGAAGTGTCCTCGGTGCAATTATGTTCTTGCTATTTCCTTGCTGTCCTGCAAAATAGCAAAATTGCCATGCTCAGACCTAAGGACTAGTGATCCTTAGTAGCCTCTGGCTTTGCATCTTCTGATCATGTGCAATCATCATACCAATTGTCATGCATTTTGCAGAAAGCCTACACATCCTTTAAGTTCCAAATAATCCTCCTCTCCTAAAGAGCTGTATTTATTAATTAGGAGTAATCCATGTTAATTATGAGGAAATACATACAGCTCTGCATGTCTGCACAGATTATTTCACTAAGTATTTAACCTTTGGCACCAGAGATCTGTTTTTGGGAGAATTAGATATGAGAACATAATTGTTTAAGCCTTGAATCCCCAAGATGTCCACCAAGATAAAAGTCACTTTTCCAGGTCATCTCAGACTTCATGACCTTTAGGCCCACTCCAGAATTTGAAGACTTCCTGGTTAAATAAGGTTTATAATTGTTTAAAAGAATTTGGCCTCTGGCAAGTAAAGGTGAAAAGTCATCTATGTTTGAATGTTTTCTGTATACAAGCTTGGCAGCTCCCCATGATTTTAAAATTGCCTACTGTACTTATAGCTTGAAGAAAGCTGTGAAAGGCATAGGGACTCACTAGCACAATTAGAAAGTCATCAAATGTGGCATTAATAAAAAACTAAAGGGACAGATTCAGCCTCTCTATACAGGGATGTGTTGGGAATTGCTTTGTTGAAGGCTACGAAGTTATTCTGCATCTAGCTCTGCAAATGAAGGTTGGAGAGCCTGGAGAGGGGAGCAGGCTGTGCCACATTTACATCCCTGCTGACACAGCTGTACATTGGCATATGTCAAGCTGATTTTGGAGGCAAGTCCTGCTCATTTATCCTGTCACCTCCTGTTGTCAGCAGTGTGCTCAGCAGCTGACCTCTGTTCACATGTAAACCCGGCAAAGACTGAAGTAGCAAGAGGTCAGATACTGCTGTCAGTAATACCAGTACAACACCTTGGGGTGAGCCAGGCAGAGTCTGAGCACAGTTGTGCAATTCTCCCACCGAAATCACACTGCTGCCTGCAGAGGTGTGAGAGCCGAGAGTCACAGCGGTGTGACTGAAGTCGGCATCTGACACATGAGGGTTTCTCTGACTCATCCAAGGCAATGCTGATTCTCCAGGTTCACCTTAGTGCATTTCCAAATCAAAATTCATTGAAATGGGCTTAAATAGGCACAATCCTGCGTGTGGAGTGACTCCATCTGTTTAAGGAAAAGGACAAGTCAGGTCTGTGGATTAATTTTTTTCTTTATTTCCTTGTAGGTTTGCAGCGTCTCTATCCCTGGGTTAACTCCTACTACCACAACTATCAGGATAGTCAAAAGATATCCTGATGTTTCCAAATCTGTCTGGATCCTCTTGTGATAACAGCACACAGGCGAGACCAGCATGGGGTAGAGCTCTGCCTGGTCTCCCTGTGTTCTTAAAGGAAGGAGGTTGCTCCACAGTGTAAATCCTGATGGGCTGTGAAACACAAACTATTTCCCTGAAGTGGATTGCCATGGGGCCAATAGCCCTGTACTCCTACTCCTTCATGCCGGCACTTTCTGTTGACATCACGTTGAATGTTCTACCAGAAGGCACTGGAAACCTGGGAATATTTGAATGCTGCATGTCCATCCCAGCTCCTGCTGCCCCTCTTCTCTCTGAATGTGGCTGGCAGCACTCAGAGGCCTTTGCCACGTGCAAAGCAGTACCAGGGAGAGGGCGATGTGCCTGCTGAACCCAAGCTCGGAGCAGCCCAGGACTGCCAAGTTCACTTGTGGGGCCAATCTGCAGTGGGTAGATTTGTGTGGGGAGAACATGCACTGGAAATGTGTAATTACTGGATTGGGGTTTGACTTCAATGAAGGAGAAGGTTTTCACCGAGGGATTGGTGTATATATTGCAAAGCAATGCTGGATTTTTTTTTTTTTTTTTTTTTTTTTGAGGGAGCCCTTTGTTAAAATCTTGGCAGCACATCTCTGCCGGGAAGACAGAAGTGCTCTGTGCTGGAGTGGCGTTGGCACATCTTGCCAGGGCGTGCAAAGGCGGCGGGGAAGGCTGCCATCTCATGGCGAGCCTCGCGCGGTCCTGCACTCTCAGCTCACCTTCCCTGTTGTCAGTTCCCGGCCAGGTTGCACCTGAGGGGACTTTTCTGAGCAAGTCTGCAGCTGCAGAAGCAGCTGATGTATTTTGCCATGGGTTTTTGTGCTTTAACTTTGCGACCAAATCTGCCAGAGCCTAGAGTTTCCTGGTTTCTTGCCTTGTCAACATTTTATGTGAGAGCAAAATGGTAGTTAGTGAAAAGCCAAGGGGGCAAGGCAATCAGACATCTGAGAAGAGGCTGACTGTCACAGATGGTTTTAGTGGCGACTTCAGGCTGATATGCTATTGCCCGTGACAGCAGCTTTGCTGAATCACAGTCCTGAATGGAAACTCCCCTGAAACCGCCTGTGGGTTACAACTCATAATTTTGGGATTCTTTGGTATTCATCACTAACCTTCTGCCGCAGCTCACACATCCCACGCTCCTGCACTCGCTGTCTGCCCTCCGCCTACTGAAAACGTACCAGTGCTCGCCCAACACAAGCTGGATGCTGCCTCTCCACTCCATGGCAGCTCTGTGGAAGGCTCCACAGTGTTTCCAGAAGTTTCCAGAAAACCCTGGGCATGAACCAGTGACTAAGAGGTTCAGCTTTGGCCAGTGAGAGTTTCTACCCAGAATGAGAGTCCTTGCTGATGAGGGGAAGTCCAGCATGGCAGTGTGGGAGCAGGCAGATGGTCAGCATCCATACTGACAGAAAGGAGGATGGAACAAAAGAGGGGATTTTTAAAGGTGTTAAAGGTCTCTTGCTCAGGGAAATGGTCAGAAATTTTATCACTGTAAGAGCTTTGAATGTGTCTGTGGTGAGGAAAGGGAGAAACTGCATTTTAAAATGTTGTTTAAGTCACACCAGCCTTAACAGCTGTCTAAAATACATGCTGAATATGCACATTCTGGACATGTGCACGAATATGGATTCTCAGAAGTGAATGGTCCCACCCACCACCGGCTCCCATTACCACACTCCTGAGTTCCACATGTGGACATCTCTGCAACACAGCATGCTTGAAGGAAGAGGATACAGTCTTTCTATAAAGAACCAGTAGGTTCTGGCTGGAGAACACATATTGACTCCTGATTTTCCTCTGAATGTAGGTTATTTTATTTTTAAAAGCTGCTTTTTTGAGCCGTGGATGCCAGGGTTAGTGCTGTGGGTAAGCACAGGAAAGAATCAGACCGCTCTCAGCTGAGGGGGTCCAGGCTGCTCTACCTTACACGTTTCACCTGTGAGGCTTTTGAGTGGATCAGAAACAAGAGAGAGACGAAGCTAATTTCCAGTGGTTAAAATAGAGTAATATTTTATAAGGAATATGTGCCCAACCCAAAACCTTCACAACTTTAATTTCAGCCAGTAAACACAATAAAGGTGTCAAAAGACATTCCAGAAATGGAAAGAAAAGCATTCTATTTTACATCAGGATTTTCCCAGTTTCTTTTGTGTTTCTGCACAGATATAGAAGGTCAAGCCTCTCCAGGTGTCTTTCCATGTCGTATCCTAATCATATGTTTCCGTCCTGTCTCCCCAAACCCTTCCTCTCAGTTCCAATTTTACCACTTCTCAGCTTGGCATGTTTGTTTATAATGACCCAAATCACTTCCTCTCCTTCTGAAAAGGAAAAAAAAAAAAAGAAACAACACCCATCCATTTTTAGATAGTAGCCACATGCTCAGTTGAATCTGCACTGGGAAGGACACAGCAGCGAGCAGCTGGGAGTGGGCAGGTGTAGGAAGCTCTTAGTCAGGTTTGTCATGGAAAGTCATACTGTGCAATTACAGGGCAAAGAACAGGGCAGCACACGCTGCCAGGAGAGTCCTGCAGTTGGGCTGAGATAATGTTGTTACACAGTATAAACTGACCTCAGTGGATTAATCCAGTCTAAACTTTCCTGTGCTCTGGTGTCTCAGCTCACCCCCTCCTCAACTGCTGCCAGAGCATCCACGGGCTGTGATGGTGGAAGGATAAGACTGAAAGAATTGAATCACATACAAAGGGATGATGTACAGATAAAGAAACAGAATCACAGAATCATTTAGGTTGGAAATGACCCCTGAGATGGAGTCCAACCTTAGACTGATCACCACCTTTGTCAACTAGACCATGGCACTAAGTGCCACATCCAGTCCTTTCTTGAACACAGAGATAGGTGGATATAGTGGGGAAGAGTTCAGTTTTGCTTTGAGTTCAAATGACTTCACTGAGTCACTTTAGACTGCAGTCCTGTGACCAGCACTTCTGGAAGGCAAGGATGGGGGGAACAACACGGATTTATATCCCAGTGAGTGGAAATGAGGACTACTGGAGAAAGCAAAGATAATCTTTTGCTAGGCCTAGAAGCACTCTCAGGTTGTTTCTAGTGAGGATGGGGGCAGAGAGCCAGAAGAGATGAGGTGTGACCTGCATGGCTCCCAAACGTGCACAGGGCCAGAGACTGTGCCAAGCACTGAGTGTATAAAAACTCAAGCTAGATCACATAATGCTCAGTGTTTGTCATATGAAAGGTGACATGAAGTTCTTCAGAGCTACCATGCAGCCAGGAAAAGAGGGAGAGTTGTCATCCAGGATTCTGTCTTGGTAATAGTTCTGCCTTGCCTTTTGCTGGAGAATGGCTTGGCTCCGAGCTCTGTGGGATGACAGAGGGGACAAGATCAGCCCTGCCATCCCCACCATGCTGTGAGGATTCCTCAGAGGTCTTTGTGCAGCAGAGATATTGCAAACACAGTGTCTGCTGTGGACAGGAAAAAAGCTTAAGTCCCACCAACCACTCAAGGTGTAAACTTGCTGCTGGTGGGATTTTTTTACCCAAAAAGGAATTAAAAAAAAAAAAAAAGAGGAGGGTTATTTTTTCTTCATGGGGACTGTATTATGGTTTGGCAGGGGAGGAATTTAGAGGAATGATGTAAAATAGTATATGAATAGTATACGCTATTCATATACTGCAGTATACACTCCCTGTATATACAATATAGAAATCTAGCATAACAGAAGCAGACTTTGCACTAGTTTTCTATTAAAAGCTTCTTTACAAGAGCGTTTGGGAACAGCAAGAGTGATTAACTAAAAAGAACTTTTCCTCTTGGAAATACTGCTTTAGGTTATTAGGAGAAATAGTTCTTCTCCATACACACTCCTCCTGCTGCTCTCTGTTTGGGATTAAGTCCTTCAGTGGTCTTTCCTGGCTCAGCTGAGAGTAGAGCTCATGTTGGTGTAAATCCATGCTGATCCACCAGGCTGCAAGGACTTCTCCAGGATGTGAGGGGCATGACTATCTACCTTCACTGTGGTGGGTGTGGCTTGACCATCTCTCTGGAGCCACCTGCTCTCGCTGTGTGGGCTGTTCTGGGAGCTAGCAGGGCTTGGTTAGCTTTTTGAATATTTGAGGGACCTGAGAAATGGAGCTGGAGGGAGAGCTGAATTAGGTGATGGTGAGATGCGAGGGAGAGAGAGGAGAAGAACTGTGCTGTTGATAGCCAGGGAGCTGCTGGCCTGGTTTGGCCATCTTACCAACCCTCACTCCTGTGTGTCCCACAAAGTTATGGAACTTTGGTTCATGGTTAAGTGAGCTAAATATGAGTTGCTAACGCTGCATCTTACATTCTGTTTTAAAACAGCCTGGACATGTAGTAAGGTACACATGAACATCTGGTTCTTCTGAAGCTTCTGGAATGTGGGTGAGAAGTCAACATTCATCAGATGCTGAAAATATTGGGGCAGTTTGGCTTTAGCTGGCACTGAACAAGAAGGGGAAAATCCAAAGCAAACATGTGGGGAGAGGTATTAATTGTGTATGCTTTGTTCTCACATAAAAGCAGTGGCAAAGTCAAGGGCATGGAAATGACACCGCAAATGGGAAACCAGCTCTTGTGGGCCTGAGCTAGCAGGGCATTTCCAACAAATCCCAGCGTTTCCTGCAGTAATCAGATCAGAGCTGAGTTGGGTTAGGAAACTCTCCAAATTCCCATATCATTGAAAGAATCTTCTGGCCACACAAGCGTGAGCTTTACCAAGAAATGGGGATCATGCAAAGGCAATAATTTCAGACTGGTCTCAAAAAGTATTACCTTGGCATTAGCAACAGCTGGGCTATGAAATATTTTCTTTATTTTTCCTCACTGTAGAACATGAGTCCTACTTGCTGAACCCTGGGGTGCCAATCACACCCAGGCATGCCTGACCCGGCCTTTTGCGCTCCTGTGTGCAGGACAACATGGGGCTTCAGGGGTCCTCTTGGGTCTGCCAGCTCTGGAGCTGTTTTGCAGCTGCTGGAGAGCTGCCAGCTTGAAGGCCTTTTAATGAATGGTGTCATGTCTGGCAAGTAACTTGCCTTTGGGTGAGTGTGACTAATCATGAATCTTTTCAATAACGCTGACGACCCGGTCTCTCTTTTCTCACTCTGCCCAAGCCCGCTGAAATAGGAGTAAATTGGCCTTATTCTGGCAGAGGCAGGAAATTATGAAGAGCCCCTAAAAGGCTTCCAGTGCACCATGCCTAGGTTTTGCTGTGAGTGTAATTATCAGAGTTGTTGTGTGTGTGTTTTGAGAGCAGCTAAATAGCTCCAAAGGTCTGAAAGATCGCACTCTGTCACCAACCCCTGGATCATTTGCCTGAATACTTAATTTCTGTACTTCACTGGTACAGTGTGCTCCTGCAAAGGCAATAAGCTGAAGCCTATTGGAGTTCACAACTCTGGGTTAACTGTTTATTTTTGTTTTATTGGAAATGTCCTTATTGTCTGCAAGAGCAGCAGAGCCAGAATGCAGCATTGTAGTTACTGGTCTGTGCTACACTTCACCTGGCTTATTTGATTGTAGAATGAGATCTTTGTCTCATTAATGAGTTTCCTAGATGTATAAGGAAACAAAATTGGGCTTCATATGATATGCAGAAGTATATTGTATTATTTGTTCTCTGAGAGAAATGGTGCAGGCATTTTTTCCCCAAATAAAACCCACTGGAAAGTAGGTGCATACAGAAGAGAAAGCAGAAAGTTTGGGAAATTAAACTTGAGGAGGAGAAGAATGGAAACATATCAGTAAATTGCAGGTGAAAATCTGCTCCTGGGAAAGGAAAGGAAATTTTTTTGTGAGGGTATAATTCTCAAAATTGTTATCAATATCTTTTAATGGGACTTCAAAATTAAATGGTATTGTTGGTCTGAGTCATGCTGCTTCATATGGCATGGCGGATGATATATCTTGAGTGCTGGGGATCTTCTCCACCTCTTTTTTATCATGTCTGCATGTACTACCTTCACAGCAAAACATAAATCTCAGCAGATAAAAACTGGTAGCTCTTGCTGGCACCAGGTGGTCCCCATTGATCACCACTCTGTTTTCCCACCTGGTTTTCTTTTTCATACCGATGGTTGTGTACCTACCATTTGTGTGTCTACTTGATATTTCAACATCCCCCACCTTTTCACTGCACTTGCAGAGATCTGGAATAATTCCTGATGAAGTACAGGTCTGCTCTTCCATTCTCTTCCTTCTTTTTCTTTCTAGACCACAGCATTTTTTCTCTAAACTGGAGAGACATGGATTTGACAGGTGGACCACTCGACGGATAAGGAGTTGTCTGGATGGTGGCACTGAAGGAGTTGCAATCAATGGTTTAGTGGAGATGAGTGACAGGTGGTGTTCCTCAAGGGTCTGTATTGGGATTGTCAAGTTTTAACATCTTTGTGAGTAACGTGGAGAGTGGGGTTGAGTGCACCCTAAACAACTTTGTCAAGCTGTGTGGTGTGGTCAACATGCTGGAGGGAAGGGAGGCCATCCAGAGGGGCCTTGACAGGTTTGAAAGGTACCTAAACAGGGCCTGCAAGAGAGCTAGAGAAGCACTTTTCACAAGGGCAGAGATAGGACAAGGGGGAATGGACTTAAGCTGAAGGAGGGAAGGTTTAGATTAGCTATTAGGAAGAAATTCTTTACTGTGAGGGTGGTGAAGCACTGGAAAAAGTTGGCCAGAGAGATTGTGAACTCCCCATGCCTGGAAATGCTCAAGACTAGGCTAGATGGGGATATGGGTAATGTGGTCAGGTGGAAGGTTCCATGGCTGAGGGGTTGGAACTAGATGAACTAGATCATGTTTAAGGTCCCCTCTGACACTAACCATTCTATGATTTTATGATTTTGACACTTCGTCACAGAACCAGTCAGGAGGGCAAATGGAAAAGTGATATTGTGTTGTACAAATCATACAAATCAGAGCCAGCTTAGTGGGTTTCTAGTAAGTGGATCAGTTGCCAGCATTGAAAAATCTTTGCAGAAGGAAAAGTGATACTTAAGCTGCATTAGTCACACTTAATTATTTACTGTTTACATCATCCTGTACATAAGGTGGAATTGTGCTTTTTTGTCACAATTTTAGAAGGAGGTGGGAGGACAGAGGTTACAAATTTAGCTGCCTAGGGCAGGGATGCATGTTGCTCTCTTCGAAGTTCACTGCCAATCCCAGCAGTTTATTGTATGAGTGCTTGTTGGAAGGAAAAGGTATTAAATGCTAAAACTCAGGAAAAACAAATTACTCCTATATATCAAATGCATTTTCATCTTAAATGAAAGAAGACAGTCCAGAGAGGCCATGGAAGAAGAAGGCTTTGCCTTAATTACAACTTAAGAAGAAAAGGAATTAAAACTCTACCAGAATCAAAACATCTGTGTGTCTCCAATAAATTTCTATACCTTTCCCTTGCTTGCCTGATCTTTTCTTTGAAGTTTGATTGCTGTCACTTCAAGACAGAAGAGATTTAGCAATTTTAGAGGCTATATCTCTGCTCACCAAATAAATACATTAGTCTTTCCATAGCTTTTGTTAGTCAAGATGCATTTGAAGCATGTTTGAGATCTTTATTGCTCAGTCTTTTAAGCAATCACCTGTTCAACTACAACAATCAAGAAATCCCAGTTTGCCTATTTTGTATTTTTACTATATTCACCAATATTCTCTCTCACAGCATCAAGACCCCAAGTTTAATGTAATGCATTTGTTTAATTGTTTTTATGTCTTTTTTTGCTCCAACACGCAAAAGGTGTCCAGATTTTTGCATTACCAGGTCTCTGTGCTGTGTCAGTCTGGCGTAGTTAAGTGCATACAAAATTGAGGCAATTTCTGCCTCTACTGGTGCGACACAAATGCATCTATCTGCCAAGGAGTCCTCCCCCAAGAGATCCCTGCAGGCTTTGCTTCTCATGGAGATGAGAACTCATGGGTCTCAGATCCTAGGATGAGACTGTCATATATGCTGCCACTGGAATGGGACACAGGAAGAGAGAGGACAGGAATGGTTGTGGTACTTAATGTGTTATCCTGACATTGCACAAACATCACTAGAAAAGGATTTTATGTTGTTCTTCCATTCATCTTCACCAAATTGTGTTGCAGGGAAGATCTCTCCCAAGACTAATAAATGTGAAGTTAATTAGGGGCCAGCGCAGGATTTCAGCTAGAGCTAAAACCTCAGTAACTGTTTCTGCATGGTCAAACTATCAGGGAAAGGCATTGTACTGATGGTGAATGAGCTTGTGCTTACTATTCTGGCAAAACTACTTCAAAAAAATAGTCCTAAAATTAGCCCTTCCCAACACCTGTCATTGCCCTGGGCATCAGCCTGTTCATGCTGTGCTTATTGAAATAGCTGTCTCTTCTGGCATCTGCATTTCTAGCATGCTTTTTCTTACTTTTACCCCGTCTTTAAATTTTATGTCTTCTCTTTCACTACTTTAGGTATGTGTTTTACTGTCCAGTGAGGATACAATAGAAGCAATATCTACACAGGGACTGTCCTTTGATTGTAAGGTGTGGGGAGCAGAACCAGTGAGGCTAATTTTATTTCTATTGAGTTCAACATGTTTACAAGGATGTGAGTGCCTGGAGAAAGAGAGTTTTCTGGGAAAGAATTTTTTTTTTTCCTCCTGAGGCTTATTATGGAAAAACTTGGGGTGAGAAATGAGCACCATTTCTCCCTCAAATTTGATTAAGAAGGAATTTTTACAGAGTGAGAGGCCTTATTGATGGAGCAGGTTCTCAGGTGAGTACAGGAGTTCAGAAGATGTGTTTGGAGATATTAACATGTCTAAGATCTCAAATGAAAAAAAAATACATACTATTTCCTTTTCTGCTTTGCTTTCTTCTTATAGAAGTGCCTCTTCCAAGGGTGCCAGAAGATATACCAATGAATATTGGCCTAGTAGTGTATAACACAGTTCCCAAAAGGCATGGCACACATATAGTTAGCAATGAGAGATCTACATCAAAGTTATAGATGAATTACTGAAGTAGCCTAACTTTGTTTTTTTTTTTTTTTAATGTTCATGTATGCAGCTCTGCACAGAGCTCTTGCCTCTATGTATGTAGCAAAGTACCTCCTGGAGCCCCACATGGAGTTACTTTGAAGTGTGCCCTAAAGTATGACTGCAAGCATATTTATGCTACTATTTCCCTCCCTTCTTCTTCCTTCCAGTTAGATTAGACTTAATTTTTGATAGACAGAGTCTAATCTAGTTTGTGTTTGTTTTCAGAACAGCAGTGTGCAAAACACTGAGGAACAAGTGGGCCTAGGGAAAAAAATTAAAATCAGGGAAATTAAAGCACTCTTAGACCTGACAAGATTAAAAATTTCTACACCCCTCCACTTGTGTAAAACTTAGTATTCCAATACCTGATTCACTGGAAAGAGGAATACCCAATGAGCCCAAAAATGTGTGAAAGCAGGAGACTGCATGCACAAGGGTGTTCCAGTCACACAAACATATTGCTTGGTGTTCATTCTTGAGGTTTGAAAAATCACAAGGAATCTTATAGAAAATGACAAGTTTATTTCTGTGCCATGTGTAGTATACATTGCACCTTGTGTGAATTGCTGTACGGAGGCAAAGTGCTATTCCTGGATCTGCAGGGCACCCCTGAGCTTTGATATATTTGCTCTTTGATACTGTCAACTGTGAGAGCTCTTCACACATAGGAAAGACAAAACATCAATGCTGAGTGTGACATACACTGATCTTGGAGGAGAGCCTTGCCCAGAGAGCATTTCAACAAGCAGAATTTTAACTGTTTCTTTGGATTCTGCCAAGACAGCTATAAGTTATGGATCACTATGGAGCCTGGAGGGATCACCCTCTGAAAATGATGCATTTTTCACTGCAGGTATATCTAGGGTTCACTTGGTTTGGATTGTTCCCAGTTTACACCCTGAAATTAGAAGCAAGACTGACTTGCTGTGGGTAATTTCCAGTTAAGTTTCTTGGCGTGGCCAAATATCTGCTGAGCTACCCTGCAGAGTCCTGCTGAGCTTTGTGAAGTTGGAAAAAGGAACAGGGTTCCCACTGAATAGAAACCCTTTTAAAGCTGGGCCCAAGCTCTCCCAAGCTGTGTGAACTCAGCTGCAGCAAAAGAGAGTATATTGCAAATAGTCCTGCAGCCTTTGAAGCCAGCTGTCCCTGGTTGTCTCTTATGTTCATCTGAGTTGCACATAGTTCGGACACTCTGTTTCTCCAAAATGAGTTTATCAGTCCAGGAGTGGAAGCTTACCCTATTTACTTGAGTACTGCTAGTAGAAAATGAAGAAAACCATAAGCAAAGCAATGTTTTAGTGACTAAAGCCTATTTTCCTTCCAAATTGCATAGAACAAGCCTATCTAATGCAATTTTGTGAACAGTTAAAAAAATTGAATCACTTGCACTGCTAGCGAATGCAGCTCCAGTAGTATTTTAAGTGATGTCCATAGGAAATATTTTGTAAATCACCAAGACTGATTATTCAAAAAGTAAAGATATTAGTAACTAATTTTGTTGCCTCTTCTGTTCAGAAATTGTCTTTGCTATATGTTCATCATGAAGTCCTTTGTGACTAAATATAAGCTATAATATAGTGAATAGTTGCAGGAAGGTGGTTTGTTCTATTTTTAATCCCTTTAAAATCTTCTAAAAGTCTCTGTAATTTTTCTTGGTAACAAGAACTCTTGTTTATGCTAGGGCTTGAAACTGTGATGAAGACCCATTCCCCCTAGCCTTAAATACAGCCAGAAGGCTGTAAGAAATCTCTTGGATTTTGTCTATTCCTGTTTTCAAAACACGATCATCATGAGTGAGTGGAGCTTTGCAAGCAGTAGGCTGGCTGGGCATCTTTTGATCACTTGGAGTGAGTTTTAATTTAAACTGGCACTTGGAATTGGTATCATCATGTCAATAAAAAATTAATTGCTTCAGGTATTTTTGTGGTTTCTCATTTTGTGAAGCCTGGCTTATTTAGAAGGAGAGTTAGTATGAGCAAAGTAATCACATTTAATGTGGTTACATGCTGGAGAACAGTTGACTTTGTGCCAAACTATGGAGCTCATAGCATAGGGCTGCTAACTTAGGGTGCATTTCTGAGAGGCTTTGTGGACTGATAAAAAGGTCTGCCTACTGCAAAACCAAGAGAGCATCCCTTTTATTCTCTTTGTGCCTTTCTGGACAATTCATGGGACAGATGAGTGGCTGCATGCCCTGAGGCCCTGATCTGCAGAGCACAGCTGGAATCAGCTCTGCTGCCTGTGAGGCTGAGACCTGAGCATACATACTCACATCCTGGCCTCTTTTGGCTTGGGAGGGGATGGAGAGTATCATGGATTTCCAGAAGTCTCCTAGCTATGGTACCCTCCAGAATGAGCTATCCCTAGTAATCTCTTCAGTGTGTTCAGGGATTTAAGGCTATCAAAGCTACAAATTACAGATAAAAGATAACATGTTGGAAACTTAATAATAGCCAGCCCAAACAGACCCGGGGATAATCATATCAGTGCATTATTACAACAGCAGGAGATGTTGCATGCCCTGCATGCATATGCACTCATATCTCACAAATGAGCCTGCCTGTGCCTGGTCCAGCAACTGTGAACTGAACTTGGCCATGGCACCAGAGGTTTGTCTTGATTTGTAAGACAAATGATAATTTTTACAGAAGAGTAATATTTGCTAAGCTGACATTTCATATGATGGTATGAAAGACAATGTGTTGCTAGCTATGTTACACTTTGAATGACTTTGTTATACATCGGTGTTTAAACTGGCAGTGTGCACACAAATAAATCTTTGTCAAAGTTTAAGCTGAAATATTTTACACCATGTCTTCAAAACTTTTAAATTTACCCTCTGTTCAGTTTCCATTTGGATTTCCTAGTGTTTCAAGTTACACCTGAGATAATCTGACTAAAGACAGTAGAAGGAACAGTACAAGGAACCTTCCATTTTATAGCTGTGTGTGTGATACAGTTATTTTGTGTCTCCTGTACTCTCCCCTCTTTTTCTCTGTTGCTTATAAAGCACAAAGGGAGAAAAGTACACAAATCATGATTAAAAAATCATAATCCTTGGAGAGCACAGAGATGCAATATGGTCCAACTATATTTCAGCATTTCTTTAAAACATCACCAGCAGGTTTTGTTTTGCACTTTATTTTTTGAGGCACAGCTTTGTCAGTTTGAGTCTTCTTGGCTCCATTTGAATTAATGCAAAACAGTAAATAGTCTTTGGGAAAAAAAAATAATTCCACTAGGAACAAATTCTTTTGACTTGACACTTAACCTGCACACTTCCTTTGGCTCTGAGTTCCTCAGCCCTGATTACTGACTAACAGAGTATAACTTTGGACTCATTTAAAATGCAATTGCAGAACACACCAGAGAAAGTCATTTAGCGGTGTATCAAGACAAGAAGGGCAGACTGTAAATCTAATGGCCTTCTTCCATTCCTAATTTCTCAGATCCCAATGTCGCCAGTATTGGCAATATCTGACACATGTGGCAATGTATCAAGTGGTCTATTAATAAATAGAAAATAATTTGAAAATGAAAGAATAATTTTTATAAAAGTGTAAGTCTCTCATCCCTCTCGGATACATAGATGAGCTGATGAATGTTTTGAACAAAGCTCACTGTTTACTCTTTTCCTGTTCTCATGCTACTTATTAAACCAGTTTGATGCAAAAGCAAGGTATAAAACCACCTACTACACCAAATATAATTCAATAGTATCCCTTCAAATATAAGCCAGTTGTTAACTTTCCTTTGGAATCAACTCATCTGAGGCAGCATTTTGTAGCCACAGAATATTAACACATAACTTTGTCAACCATCACCTAGCTGGTGAATGCCAGTGATTTTTACTTCATAGTGCAACCATCTCAGAAAGCCAAAATTGAAGAAATGCAGGTATTTCCAGGTAACAAAACATGTCTGATAGTGGTCTTGAGCAAAGAAAATCTGGCATTTTAAGTGTACCTTGGAGGGGTGTCTCGGGAGAATTCACATTCTCTGTTTTGAATCCTTTCTAAATCCCCAATGACACTATCTTGAAATAAATCTTACCTGAGGCAGGTGTCCCCTCCAAAATACCTATATAAGCCATTTGTTCCAATACATACAAAGAGCACTTTGAGTTAAATACTTTTCTAGATGGCTCTTACAAGCTGACAGCATTAAGTTTCATAACAAACAGATGTTCATATTTTATAAGCCTCCTCCATAAAAGACTTTCAGTGTTCTCTATTTCAACAGAGGCACAGTGGAAAATTGTAAGGGTTAGAAACAGTACTCCTGTGGGAACCTGAAAGGACTGAGTTTGGCTACAGCAAAACACATCTACAGCCGTGGAGATATCAATAGTGAATGGTGGAAAGGGGTGGATGGACAAGATTAGATAAAGGCCAAAGGTTTAACATCCTGATGCTGGAGGGATTTCCACTGGTAGTGGAAAGAGGCGGTTGCTCTGCTACTGTGGAGGCACTGGCTTCCAAACTGACATTTGGGAGAGGCAGTTCAGGGCTGCTTCCTAATACCAAGACAGGTAACAGAGCTGTGAGTGCAGTAACATGCACGTGAATTCAGTGGCAGTGTGTCCTGGAAAGGGGGGGAGCAGGAGCAGCCTGGCAGGCTGTGCTCTGCGAGTGGGGGAAGGAGAACAGAGCAACAGGGCACCTCAAATGCATCACCCTGGAGCCCCTGGAGCACCAGCTGGGTTTACAACTTGTGAGCCCCTTGGGGCAGAGGCCCAGCCCAAGGGGAAAGCACACGGTGTGGAGGGGGGCAATTCTTTTAACAAATGTTGCCAATACCAGGAAGGAGGAGATTGTGCCTCCCTGTCTTTGATACAGGGCTGAAAACCCTCCATTTCCAAATTGGCATGTTCTTGTGTGCTGCTTTGCTGCCTGCTTCCTGCACAACCCTCATCTACTACTAAAAACTGAAATAGCATCTTTACTTTTTCCAACTTTTTGAGGCAAAATGTCCAGAAGAGTCAGAGGAACAGCTAAAGGTGTCTCTTTCCACACTTCTGGCTTGAGAGCAATGTGGGGGCAGTCCCATGTCATGCTGCCCCCCAGAGCTGGTGTTGCTGACACCTTCCCTCCACAGATTCTTCTTTTTATACAGCCAAGCTGCCAGCCAGGTCAGCGGGGCTTATCCCAATGAAGCCAATCTGTCTCTAAGCCAGTTCACAGCCTTTTATTTCTGCTAACTCAGCTTATCAGTCAAGCTGAACAAGTCAACCGGAGTGCCAGGTGTGAGGGAAGGAATGGGAGGGCATGGCCAGGGCTGGCAAAATAACTTTTCTGGCAGTGACACAGCCCAAAAATTGTCTAAAATTAACCTGGAGCAGCAATGGAAAAAGATTATTTGCCTACTCTGTGCTATTTAAAGGTCTCCAAAATATAAAGGGATTTTTTGGAATTTATTAAGTCAGTACTGTCTAACCCTTAGGCTAAAACAAAGAGGACTCAGTACCTTACAAGTATAATAAAATCTTGTTAATGTGAAATGTATGGGCACTTCACTAATGAATTCAGGGGAACTAGGATATCACCCTTGAAATAAGACCGGATTTCTTGTTTTGGACATGTCACTTCAGCTACTCTGTATTCTCCCAGCTTCTTGACATCAGGAATAAACCTAATACTCCTGAGTTTTTGCTTCTGAAGCCTTGCAGAAAGGCAATGTAAAATTTCCTTTGCCTATGTATTTGACTGCTCATCTTTAATATTTACTTTGAAAAATACTTTGTTCCAAAAAATTTATTTGCATGAATATTTGTGGAAAGCAAAACCAGACCAAATGCAAACATAACTAAGTAGATTCATTAAAAAATTTTTACTGTTTTTGTATAACTGCTTCACAGCATTTATCTAGTCTGGCTGGTAAAATGAAGCATTTTAGATCTTTGAGAGAAAAGTAATTCTTGCAACAGATACTTTAATGGACAAACAAGTTTGAACAACCCATTCTTTCTTTGTAATCTCTTCCGGACTAGTTACAGATGCAACAAGAACTAAGGAAAGAGGCAAGAGAGATTCTTACCATTTGTTTTCTTACAATCGTGGAAATTAAATTAAAATAAACATAGAAAATCGCCTTCTGTCACTTCTCCTAGCTCATGAGGACTTTCCAGTGCATATTTTCCATTGGTTTTGTTCAGACTGCTGCTGCTGCCAGTTTGTGATAAAACAGAGGAAAAAAAAGCTGTCTTTTGAAAAAAGTGAACTTTTCACATTATATGGAAGCCAGTCACTTCGCAGAGCTCTTGCTTTGAGGTGTCTCAGGAAAATGTCAGCTGGAGAGTTATGGAACAAAGCAGCAGTTGGTTGTAATAGCAAAAGCTGTCTGTACATGTGCAGATATTTCGTCTGTGAAATTTTTGTCCAACAGTCTCCTGGTAATCATGAAATTAGTCTAAAATAATTACCTGGGCTCTCTGTGAATGTTCCTCTGAGTATCTTTAATATCTATCACTGTAAATAAGGAAGACAACTAGATTGAAGGATATCTCCAGTTCTGAGCTGGGATGAATCTTTCTTTTCATGAACTAATCATCTTTAGGTGGCGCATGGCAGTAAAGCAATATTTATATTCTGGATTAACCACAACTAAGGCCTGATTCAATCCAAGTCTCACAAGAGATGTGGTTCCTCAGTGCTCAAGTCGTGTCAGGACATGCTAACGTCATCTGTAAGCTGGTAAGCCAAAGCAGGGTGAGTTCCTGTTCAGACTCAGAGGTAAGTTTCTCCTGTTTAGTTCTGGTTAAACCCAACGAAACTTTCAGAAATCAGTTTAGGTTATATATATATATATATATATATATATAAACAAAGCTGGATAATTTTGACAAAATTAAGTTCCCTTTTCTGTGTTAGTCTGGAAGGGAGCTGATCTCCATAAATACAAGCTGAAATGAAAACCTTTTCATCTTTCATTTATCACTTCGTTCATTCAGAATGAAATGGAAACTGCTTTTGGCCCTGCACAATTTTACTGTATAATATATGCCTGCCATCATGACAGAGATCTAGTCCAGAAAATAACCCATGACCACTATGGATCTGAATAACATTCCTTTTAAATAACAAGAAGACACTGGAGAAAATCTGAAATACTTCAGGAGATGACCAAGAGATGCTTTCCAACATTAGAGATTTTATTCTCCTAATAAGGAAAAGTCATATTGTACAACTGTATAATCTCATCCCCTCAGTAAAGCCTATAAAAAATAGACCAACTCATCTTTTCTTACACCTTATATATTATGCTGATTAAGTTAATACTTTGTGTATTGAAGTTACTACCTTTGTGCAAAAATTTATTGGTATGAATAAAGAAAAAGCCATCTTGGAGTTATTCCATTAGAACTCCCTTGCCCTGAATCAGGCCTTGTTGTAGTGTTCAGATGCAGTATTTCAATTAAAACAACAAAAGAACAAGGTTTCCAGACACTATTAATTAAATTTTTTCTGCTTAATCTCTGTGGAAGGCTCAAAATCAACATTGTCTTAGTTGTTTGAAAATCTTTGTCCCAGCCAGCTCCAGAGGTTGTTTTTGGAAGTTCAAGTTGAAGAGAATTAAAAGGGAAACAGTGACAGTGGTATGGACACACTGCCTATATGTGGCATCCCCACAGTCTCTGTATGAGGGGCCACCTTGGTACATGTGTAGGTGCTTTGCTCACAGAAAACCAAATTTATTCTGAACGTTCACCAGCCTTTGTTTGTCTACCTTGACTCCTTCTCCCCATGGCACATAACCAGATCCATCATCATTCCCAAGGGATAACCCTTTTCCACAGTCAGAGGGGAAGCACAGAGACAAAGGGAGCTTGAAAAGAACCTGCCTCAAACATAATTCTGCAGACTTCAAAGAAAGTTTTTGCAGGTGAAAGGAAATCAATACAGCTGAAAGCAGCCAAATTGGTATATACACCAAGCCAGGAGAAATTTCTATTTGAATAGTTTTTATTTTTCCAATAAGGAAAAATGAACTGCACGCCAAAAATAGCATATAGCTGTGATGTGAATGAGCCACTGTTCCGATCTTGCTGAGAACTCACTGGACTCTGCCTGCTTCAGAGGGCTTTATAATACCAGGTAATACTATAGCCTAACATTTTGCCCATGACGTCTTTACAAGAAAAGGGACTTTGAGTTCCTGCTAATGCGTATGTTGACCAAGTAAAAAACAGCAGGAGAAAACTGTGCTTCTGTCTTACACTGGTAGGGCTTCAGTAATTTTGGCAACCTTGTGTCAAGGGAGTAGAAACCAAAATCGTGCACCTAAGCTTTCCAGATCAACATCAGCAAAATTTATTGCACTTGTTTGTCCAGATCCAACTTTAGCAACTGAGGCCTTATAACTTAAGCTTCACCTGAGCTGCTAGTAAGCTGGAGTAATAGAAAACATGTAAATCACTGAGAAAAGAAGTAATTATCATGTAGACACTGAAATGTACAAATTATTAATCCAATTCTATCGAATGCTTAACTGAACAAACTGAACTATGCATCAATACCATGGTTCAGTGTCTGCTCATCTCTTCAGGAGAGAAGTTGCTTCTTCCAAATTACACAGTAATTCAATTTGCCCTTGATAAATGACAATGGGCTTTAAACATGGCAGAATACCCAAATGCATGCTTGTAGGCTGTACCCTCTTGGTTGATTTGTTGGCAAGCAGGTACTAAATGGAGGGTTTCCCTTCCCCACACAATATCTACAGATCTCTCTAAACCCCTGAGAACAGCAGATCTGAAAATCAGTGCCAGCTAGAATTAAATTATTTTGATGGAGATGATAGTTCAGCAAAACCTGCACCTTTAACACCAAGGGCTTCTTCTACGTAATACTGGTACAAGGTGGTACAAATTTTGTTTCACTGCTCACTTTAATGTATTTAAGTCTTCTCAGATATGGATATAAGGGGTCTTGATAGGTATTTATGACCTTTCTAATGCTGCACTTAAATTCATACAAGTGGTTAGGTTGGAAAATGATTCTAGGATTATCCAATCCATATGTTAACCCAGCACCACACGTCCACTACTAAACCATAACCCCAAGTGCCACATTCACAAGTTTTTTCAAACTTTCAGGGACTGTGGTTTCACTACTTAACTGAATAACCTGGTCCAATGCCTGACAACCCTCTCCATGAAGAAATGTTTCCTAATATATAATCTAAACTTTCCCTGGTGCATCTTGAAGCCATTTCTTCCCCTGGACACACTCCAGCATCTCCTTCTTGTAGTGAGGGGCCCAGAGTTAACCGAACAGAGGGTCTGAGGTGTGGCCCCACCAGTGCTGAGTACATGGGGCAAAGGTTTAGTGCATGGTGAGACATCAGACTGGCACCCTGTTACTAGTGGGTTCTGCAGGGCTCTGTCCTTGGCCTTGTGCTTTTCAACATCTCTATTAATGTCTTGGATGCAGGACTGGAAGGAATACTAAGCAAGTTTGCAGGTAATATAAAACCGGGAGGGTTGACTGCTCCAAAGGCTGATAGGCCCTGCAGAGAGAGAGAGACCCTGACAATTTAGAGGGCTGGGCAATCACCAACCATATTAAGTTCAACAAGGGAATGTGCCTGATTCTGCACCTGGGATAGGATGACGCTGGATGTACAGACTGGGGATTGAGGGGCTGGAGAGCAGCACTGAGGAAAGGGACCTGGTGGTCCTGGCTGATGAAAAGTTGAATCTGAGCCAGGATGGCCGACTCTGTCCTGGGGTTCATCAGGCACAGCACCACCAGCCAGGCCAGGGAGGGGATTGTCCCACTCTGCTCTGAGCTGGGGCAGCCTCACCTCGAGTGCTGGGGGCAGTTCTGGGTGCCGCAATATAAACAAGGCATTAAGCTGTTAGAGAGTGTCCAAAGAAGGGCAAAGAGGATGGTGAAGGTCCTTGAGAGGAACGTGCATGCGGAGTGGCTGAGGTCACTTGGTCTGTTCAGCCTGAAGAAGAGGAGACAGGAGAGAGCTCACTGCAGTTACAGCTTCCTTGCAAGGAGAAGAGGAGGGGCAGGCACTGATTTCATCTGTGTGGTGACCAGCGACAGGGCCCAAGGGAGCGGCCTGAGGTTGTATCTGGGGAGGTTTAGATTGGATACCAGGAAAAGGTTTCTTTCACCCAGAGTGTGGTTGGACACTGGATCAGGCTTCCCAGGGAAATGGCAAGAAGTGTTTGACAAACACTCTCAGGCACATGGGGAGGTTCTGTGTAGGGCCAGGAGATGGACTTGATGACCCTTGTGGGTGTCTTCCAACCCAGGTGATTCTGTGATTCTGTTTTCTGTGATATTAAACAGAACTGGCCCCACTAGTGAGCCCTGGGGAACACCACTTGTGATTCTGTAGTCGTGTAGTCCCTAGTAACTAATAGTATCAGTGTCATTCTCATCTTTTGAAGACTAGCTGGAGTGTGACACTTGGAGAAGCATATCAGTTACTCCATTTACAAGATTCATTACATTATCTGAAGGGTTTGACAGGCTTTGACTAGCACAGTTAAGTATTATAGCTAAGGCTTTTTTCTTCAATAACAATCTACCCTAATCTGAACAGAAATCTTAATCAAGCAAACCTTGCAGCTCCCATCACACAAGAATTCAAGGCTTGAAGGGCGTCATGATCCTGAATTTGTCTTGTGGTCACAGACCAGACAACATATTAGGCTGGAACCCATATGTTTCACTGTAAATTGAAGAATATCTGAACACTAATAGTGTAACAGGTGGGCTTACTGTTGTGTATGAGCCTAAAGATTTAAACCTAGTATGCCAATCTCTTACACCAAGACACTTCTTCAGTATTTGCCAAATACTCATTTGAATAAAAAGTGAGATTCACCTTTGCTCAGAAAAATATGGGCAAATGGATGATGTTCATACAGTGCCTTCAGGCATCCAAAGTGCTTAAAAAAAAGCTATTGATTTAAGTAGGAAGATCCAGATCTCCAGACAGTAAATGCTATTGTTTCTGAAATGTGTATACTTTAATTTTTTTTAAATGAACTGTCTTATGAGCTGCTTCTTACAGAATCTGGCACAAGTGGAGAATTCATGTTAATGTGCAATCTGGACTTTTGTAAACAATGTCAGTAATTCTGTTGTGACAACAAGACTTCACTTGAGGCATAAAGGAAGGTTCTGTCTGTGAATACTCAGACTGAGAAAAAAACCCAGTCTTGTATCTGGGAAATTCATAGAAGGGTAGTATTCTATAGCTCTGAAAGGAGACATTGCCAGGTCCCCTAGGAAAGAGGTTCTGAGCCCAGAGGACAGAGTGTGAAAAGGTGTGTTAATAAAGATTAAAAAGGCAAATACAAAGAGAAAGGAGAGCCAAAGCTCAGGAGGGAGCTGTACAATGTGAACTTGCCAAGACTGAGAAAAGAGACATCACATAGAGCTATACAGAGATAGTGACCTTTTCTACTCTGCAAAACACAGCTGAGATGTCCAAGTTTGACAACCACAGGACATTTATGGCAGACCTCACACAGCTGAGAGCTTATGAATACTCTGGGAGATGCTCCCACAAGGAGATGGTAGTGGCACTGTGGGCTCCTATGTCTCCTTTCACATCTGGGAATTAGGATTACCCACCTGTACAGTTACTGCAGGCTATGGGCTTTTACTTTGTAAAACCCATGCCATGCCCAGAAGTCACACTACACTGTCGAATCTTTTAACACTCTAGCTGTGGCATCCTAGAGACAATGGAAAGGTCTCAAAAGCATTCCAAGCACAAGAAAGGGGGGAAAAGGCACTAATTGTCTGGAACCATATGGGACATTACTTTTTTTCATTTACATGCACATATACACATATATATATGGATATACACATACACATACCCATACTTAGTGGATTTCGTAGAATCCTAGAATGGTTTTCATTGGAAGGCACCCCTAAAGATCATGTAGTCCAACTCCCCTGCCAAGGGCAGTAACACCTTTCACAAGATCAAGTTGCTCAAAGCTCTTTCCAGCCTATCCTCAAGCACTTCCAATGATGGGACATCCACAACTTTTCTGAGAAGCCTGTTCCATTGTCTCATCACCCTCATGATAAAAAGCGTTCTTTGTTATATAGTCTAAATCTACCCACTCTCATTTTAATACCATTGCCCCTCATGCTGTCACTACAGACCTTGGTGAAAAGTCTTTATCAAAGTCTCCTTTGTGTATTGAAAGGCCACATGAGGGTCTCCCCAGAGCCTTTTCCAGACTGAACAGTCTTTCTTCATAGGAGTTTTCTAGTCCTCTGACCTTTTTGTGATCCTCCTCTGCACCTGCTCCAGCAGGTCCATGTCTTTCCTGTGCTGAGAACTCCAGAGCTGGATGCAGTGCTCCAGGTGGGGTCTCACCAGAGCAGAGTAGAGGAGAATTTAATTCCTCAGCCTGCTGTCTGTACTTGTTACAGTTTGCTTTCCATGCTGCAAATGCACACTGCTGGCTCATGTCCCATTTTACACTCACTGGTATACCCAAATTCTTTCTTCAGTACAGACCATTCTAGGATTCTATGATTCTCAATTCATTCCTCACCCAGTCTGTACTGGTATTGGGGATTGTCCTCACCCAAGTGCAGGACCTTGCACTTGTCCTAACTGAACCTCACGATCCTCACATAAGTCCACCCCTCAAGCCTGCCAAGATCTCCCTGCATGGCATCTCTTCTCTCAGGTGTGTCACGTGCACCACTGTATTTATGAAGATGTTAATCAGTATTGGACCCAGTACTTAGCCTTGGTCTTTAGGTCATTGAGTGGATCCTTACCCATCTAACAGTTCATGCATCAAACACATACCACTCCAATTTAGAGGTAAAAATGTTGTGCAGACCTTATCAAGGTACTTGTAAAAGGCCACAGAGAGGGTATTTGTAGCTCTTACCTTGTCCACTGATGCAGTCACTTAATCTTAGAAGACTACTAGATTAGTCAGGCAGGATTTGCCCTTGGTGGGACCTGGCTGGCTGTGTATAATCACCTCCCTGCCTTCTATAGGTTTCAAAATATCTTCAAAGATTACCAGATCCATGATCTAAAAAAAGGTAGTGCAGGGGATGAGCCGCCCACCGGAAAAACTACCTGTCTGATTATGGTGTCTCCTCTATCAGATAAGTATTTGCTTCCTGAAATTTTACCCTAATCTGTAATAGGACACTAAATCACAGTTTTGACTCTCTTTTGTCTTAAAAGTTACAGTTAAAATCAGATTTTAATTGTGTCTTGAAATTTCAGATTATTGTGTCATTAAATAATTATCAGCTCAGACATATAGTGAGTAAATGCTTTGTGTTATTTGGACTTCAGTGGTGTGACAGTAGAGAAGAGGCTGGGAAAGCAAGAGCATTTCCAGTGTTGATATTTGTGCAGTAACCCAGGGATTTGCTTTCTTCCTGAATAGTGGGGAGGGACATATAGACTAATTTTTCTTTTTGAAAGACTTCATTCTTTTCACTTTATGCTAAAATTCTCCAAAGGTGCAAAAGCAGTCAAAGTTTGAAGGGAATGTCAGGAGATGTTTACATGAGAGACCAAAAATTATAGAGCAAGCTTGAGTGCTATTTTCATTTCAAAAGTGTGATGCACTTGACTCTATCTCTCAGTCTTTTGAAGAGAATTAGGTCAAGAAGAAAACGTATTTCTCAAGGACCTACTTAGGAAAGCCTTTTACTCAACAACAATGACAACATAGACACTACGTTTATTTTAACAGACAGTGAATGTTGCTGAATGCTGAGCTTGTTGCTCTGAACACCTTGATGATAAGATGGCCAAAAGACACAACACCCCAAGAGGCAGAACAGTGGTATGTGGTAATCCCTGTTCACTTGATATGTGTGGTGCTCCAGACAGTTTGAGTGCTAAGGGATATGAAAGCTTGGAGTAGGATAAGGCAGCAAGAGAAGACGGCAGGTGAAGAAGACCAGGGAAACCTGAGTTAGGCCTGAGACAGCTCACAGTGGTGTATCACTCCCAGTGTCACAACACAGCATCTGTCCCCACACTGATACAACAGAGGCCCCTTGTGTGTGTTTGTCCCTTTTACCGCTTTTCCCTTAATGAACTGAAAAGCAAAGCCTGTCACAAACTAAACCAAGCAGCACTGCAAAATTTCTGCTCCCTGGTGTAAATACTGTCTCTTTTATTGTAAGGGCTGCCTCTGCATCCTTACATTTCAACCTTGAGCCATGATTTGTCAGAGCAGAGCTTGTTACAAGTTATACAGGGTAGGTACAATCACTTTGGTTTTCACCAATGCAAATCACTGTTTCTGCTGGCTAGAATAGCTGCAGCTAATTTGAAAGCAAGAGCTAATTTTCAGCAAAAATGTGTGAAATCTGCAGGCATCTGATAAAACTAGAGCAGACTTCCACAAAACATTGGAAATAACCTTACTATGAATATTATAAGAAGCCTGGGAATGGAGTCTGGACAGGTCCTGGGCTCAGTCCAGGGCTTGCTGGGGAACAGCTCGGGCTGAACCTTTAGGCAGTTTCCCCCTGCACTGCACTGTGCCTAGGGATGCAATTGTCCTGGCCAATGTGCACCCCACATCTGCCTTTTCCAGCCCATAAGCACAGTGCAGGACACATCAGAGAAATGGCACAGAAAGACACTTCCAATTACAATTGCAATTATTTTTCTCATTTAATATATATTGATGTCTCATCTAAATAACATCCAAGACAAAATTTTTTTTAAAGGACTACACTGCTCTGCTCCCATTATATCCATCTGTCTTCAGACCACTGTCCCTATTACCATGGAGCTGGGCTGTGGTTTCTCTTTGTTGTCAGTCCCAAGCTGGCACAATGGTCTCTAACCTGAGTCATTAATATCAATTACTGTAAGGGCAGCTGCCTTGTTCTCCTTGTCAGAACTTCAGTATGGAGGGTAATAGATGGTTTCAGACTGGCTTCCTGCCAAGAAGGTTCCATTGTTTTCATCTGTGATATGCAAGAAAGAAAATAATAGGATAAAATGAATTTGATTAGAGTAAGCTCAGCATAGCATAATATTTAGGCTCTAATTTTGCTCTTCCATAGTATGATTTTACATCCCTAAATTTGCTTTAACCATGGATTTAAAGCTTATTTAGAAAGTCAGTGACTCCTTTTAAGCTTTGTAACCTCCATCTGGACTCTCTCTGTGCTGGGCATGTTGAGTTCATTTATATTATATATATTTAATAAGGTTTTAAAGAAAAAATGGAGATCTGTTATTTCCAGACACTGACATTTTTGCAGCTTGACAAAGCAGTGAGTATGGATTTTTAATACAGAAATTCTTCCTTCTAAAAGATGTCACGTGCTTCTTTTTTTCTTTCTTATCTGCATCTGTAGCATCTTCTGCCAGTTCTGCATTTGTACCAGTCACGTAAGGCCCACACACCAGCATGGCAAAATGCTATGAAAGAATCAAATAAAGGAGAGTGAAAAATGTCTTACACAGCTCTTCATCACATACAAGAGACCCACAGTGTGCACCAAGGAAGAAAAATTTTGCTGAGAGAAAAGGAGACAAAAATTGACAGCATAATATGTGTACTGGCAAAGTCAGTGGAAAAAATCCAAATTACTTTAATCAGTGCCAAGAGGTGGGTCCCTGTCTTTTATTATGGAGATTTTAAGTTCTAAGACCAATTTAGAAGTGTGGCTGACAGAGTCACTTGTGAGGCAGTCCTGAAGGGCAAAGGAGTCCAGAAAGGACATTCTTCAAGAGGGAAACCTTAAGTGTGCAGGAGCAGGCTGTCCCCATGTGCTGAAAGATGAACCAGGGGACAAGAAGACCAGCCTGGCTGAACAGAAAGTTTTGGCTGGAACTTGGGCAACAGAAGAACTTAACAGCTTTGGAAGGAAACTCAGAAGGACTACAAGGATAACATGAAGTTATGCAGGGAGAAAATTAGAAGGACCAAAGCCCAAACTGAACTTAATCTGGCCACTGCTTTAAAAGGTAACAAAAAATGTTTCTGTAAACACATCAGCCATAAATGCATGTCTAAGAACAATCTCCATCCTTTATGGGATGGGGGAGGAAACAGAGTGACAAAGGATGAGGAAAAGGCTGAAGTATTTCATGCTGTCTTTGCCTCAGTCTTTAATAGTAAGACCAGTTGTTCTTCAGGTGGTCAGCTCCTTGAGCTGGAAGACTGGGATGGGGAGCATAATGAAGCCTCCACAATCCAGGAGGGAATGGTCTGCAACCTGCTATGCCACTGAGAACCACTCAAGTCTTTGAGGCCCAGTGGGATCCATCTAAGGGTACTGAGGGAGCTTGCAGAAGTGCACACCGAGCCACTTTCCATCATTTATCAGCATCCTGGATGGGGAGATGTCCCTGTTGACAGGAGGCTAGAAAATATAATGCAAGAAAGGCTGAAAGGATTAGGGGAATTATAGGCCTGACAGTATGACCTTGGTACTGGGTAAAGTCTTGAAGTAGATCATCTTTTGTGCCAACATGTGGCATGTACAGGACAACTGGGAAATGAGGCCCAGCCACCACTGGTGTATGAAAGGCAGGTCCTGCTTGACCAGGATCTCTTTCTATGAAAGGGTCATCAACTTAAAGGATGAGGGAATGGCTGTAGAATGTCTTCCTTTGGTTTAGGCCTTTGACACCATTTTCCACAGCATTCTCCTGGAGAAACTGGCTACTCATGGCTTGGACAGGTGCACTCTTAACTGGATAAAAACCCATCTGGAGGCCAGGCCCAGAGAATCGAGGTGGATGCAGTTACATCCAGGTGGCAGCTGGTCACTAGTGGTGATCCCAGGGCAGAGGATGGAGGCCAGTTCTGTTTAATGTCTTTACCAACAACCTGGGCAAGGGAACTGAGTGCATCCTCAGTCAGTTTGCAGTTGGGCAGGAGTGCTGATCAACAGACCAGTCATGATCTGTTATCTCTCCAGATCTGCTGTTCTCTATAGAATCCTCCATAGGGAAAGTTCTATAGAGGGCTCTGGGCAGGCTGGATGGATGAGCCAGGTCCAATTGTATAAGGGTGAGTGAGATAAAATGACAGATCCTGCACTTGGGTCACAGCAACCCTGTGCAACACTACGGCCAGTGAGTGCCTGGAAAGATGCTCAGCAGAAAGGGAGCTGGGCGTGCTGATCAACAGCATCTGAACATGATCCAGCAGTGTGCCCAGGGGGCCAAGAAGGCCAATGCACCCTGGCCTGTATCAGGAATAGTGTGGCCAGCAGGACCAGGGCAGTGATTTTTCCCTGTACTCAGCACTGGACAAATCCTTTGTCCAGTTCTGGGCCCCTCACTCCAAGAGGGACATTGAGGTACTGGAGCAAATCCAGAGAAGGGCAACACAGCTGGTGAAGGGTCTGGAGAACAAGTCTGATGAGGAGTAGCTGAGGGAGTTGGGGGTGTTTAGCGTGGAAAAAAGGCACAGTAAGGATTTTACTGCTCTCTACAACCACCTGAAAGGAGGTTGTAGTAACATGTGGCATCGGTCTCATCTCACAGGTAATTTGTGATAGGACAAGGCAAAATGGCTTAAATTGCACCAAAGGAGGTTTAGATTGGATATTAAGAATATTTTCTTCACCTAAAGGGTTATCAGGCATTGAAGCATGCTGCCCAATGAAGTAGCAGACTCGCTCTCCCTGGAGGAATTTAAAAGACGTGAGTATGTAGCAGTTGGAGACATGGTTTCATGGTGGATTTCATGGCGTTGGGACAATGGCTGCACTGGGTAGTCCTAGAGTTATTTTTCAGCCTAAATTGTCCTTTAATTCTATCCTTGCTTGGTGTCATTTGGCATAATTCCATCTGTCTACTTTTCTGAATGTGTAGCCCACGTGAAATGCTAGCTTACTTCAATATCGGATTAATTTATTAAAGAAGAAATTTACTATATGAAATGTTCAAAGAACATGAGGTTGAATCTGGCACTGTTGCTGATGCAGAAACTCCACAGCAGTATTGTGAAAGAGCTATTCATGTTTAAATGTGCTGGCAGAAAAAGAAAGGTTGTGGCATAGAAAATAAAAACTATTTAAAGCATTTACAGAACCACAGTGAGGCCAGCTTGGGGAAGTTTAAAATTTTCAGTTATAAATATTCCTATTTTCCAATTCACATAATTACTATAGCAAAATGTATGTAATTCTGCAATGACTGACATAGCTTCTTTGACTTAATGAAATTGCTGTTGTATACTATGGCTGGAAATCTATCAGGGTAAAATTTTGGGCAGCAAGGATTTCTTGTGCCATTGGATTTGAAGAAGGCTGTATGGACTCTCTTACTAGAAAGACCAACGTCAAAGATGCTGAGGTACAGAAGTGATCGAGTCTAGATCAATACACTGCCAAATTAAGTAATGAATTAGGAAAACCACTGGGAAGATCTGCATATGGAGAATGACCTCACAGGACTTTGTTCCTGTGGTCAACCATATGACGCCAGGCTGGTCTGCTTAATGACAACTCTCCAGGTTTGTTGGGTTTTTTGTTGTTATTGGTTGCTGATGTTTCTTTGTTTGTTCTTTTAAAGAAGCAAAGATGTGCGAGGGAGATTATTTATTAATTCAGTAAATCAGCAGTACTTACAGGCATGCTTGCCCTGTTATCTCAAACAAGCCACTACTTATGACAGTTTACCTGAGTTTCACCTCCTAGCTATGCATTTCTTGTATCAAGGACTATTTTTTATTATGTGTGCAGAGTCAATCTGCCACAATGAGCTTCAGCAAAACCTTATCAAAAGTTTTAGGGCAAGCATAAGTAAGTGAGGGTGCTTTTCTACCTATTAGGATGTCTAGGACTGTCTATTCACAGCTACACTGGACTGGTTTAACTGGCCACATTTCAGACTGTACAAAGAGATAAAAAAAAGAGAGGAGAGCTTTTCCCTACCACTGAGAAAACTGAGAGGTCTGACATGAATCTAAAGTTTCCTGACATCTTCCTTCCTGCTATCCAGACTGTCAGTGGAATAACAAATACTTTTCTACATTAAATTAGGGGAGTAGGTTTTTTATATCTTCCAGTGGGTGCTGTGGATGGATTTGTAACCACCTCAAGTAGCTGAAGGACTAATTAAGAGTAGATGTTTAGGCATAAATTTCTCTGTAATGTAAGACCTCGCCCAGCTGTAAAACCTATTTGTGCTGAAAAAAAACCACTGTGAGGTATCTGAGGATCTCCTGGAATTATGGTTACTATAAATTCAGAGTAAGAAAGATCTTTGGCTGGGTTTGAATAAGGAGAACAGCATTTGGTCTTCTTAGATGTAATGGAATTTGTAATCAGAGACATTCTGCCATCACCATTTAATCCTGTAAATGTACAGGCACTTTTACAAAAACAAGTGTAAAAATAGTGGAGCTGAAGGACATAAGGCAGCAAGATGATTTGTGGCTGTCCCTATAGCTTCCTGTTCATGTAGCATGAAGGACGATAAAATGTCAAAACAGAACCAAGAAAAGAAAAAGTCATAAGAAGGGCCATCCTTTCTGTCTCGGGAGCAGATTTACCCTCCCAACAGCAGAGACCAGCCCTGGGCTCTCTGTGTATTTTGTGGAGGAGCTTGAGGCAAAAAAACCTCATGAAGCTGCAAATGTGGCAAAGCCTCCTGGAAAGTAAACACCGCACAGATAAAAACAGGTCCACTGAGTATTTCAAGAGGAAGAAAAATATCAGTTATCTGAAGGAAAGCAATTTATTTATGTTTCTGAAAACAAAATGAGGGTTTCTCACTAAGCAGCTCAGCAAGCTGCAAAACATCAGCAACTTCAAAGAATCAGGGGCTGCCGTTGGTTTGCTGTGCTCAGCAGAAATTCTTAGTCTGCTCCAAAGAAAAGGCCTGTTCATGTGACAAGAGCCCACCAACCCCATCAAACCTGCATCATTTCCAACTCCCTTCTTATATCTCCTGGGTCCTTGGAAGCCACAGCAGCAGAAAGAGAGGGGTGCTGGGAAATGCCTGAGTCTTCTGGGTTAATAAGCCTGTTTGAGCAAGTGACAGCCACGTTAACCTTTATAGTCCCTGCAGAGACATGCTGACCTCTGGCAGTTGCCTGTGGCACCAAGCTGCTCTTTGTCATCTCTTGTGCTCTTTGCTGTGTGTTGGAAGGTCCCTGCTGGGGAGTTCCCCATGTCCCTGGTGCAATGCAGACATCGAATTGCAGGCGCCACCAGTTCCCCCTGCAGATGCCAGGGAGGCAAGTGGAAGCACACAGGTCCCAGTACCCAATCCCATGAGGATTTCCCTGTGACAAGAAGTTACAGCAATGAATCCCTGGTGGCAGCTGTGGTAAAGGCCTGGGAAAGTTGGGAAGTGCAGCTCCAAGGGAGGATGAGTTGCTGGGCAGTTGTCTGTCTCACTGAGGTGAGAGGTGCAGAGGAGAACAGCTGGTGCTGCAGAGCTGACTGCTCACCCTGCTCGGGAAGATGCTCCAAGTGGTGATCCCACACAGAATAATAGAGTGGTTTGGGCTGAGAGGGCCCTCTGAAGGTCATCTAGTCCAACTCCACTGCAGTGAGCACAGACATCTTCAACCAGATCAGGTTAATGTTTCCACCCACATGGGTTTGAGCAACTCGTGTTAGTGGAGGGTGTCCCTGCCTGTGGTAGGCAGGTTGAATCCAGATGATCTTTAAGGTCCTTTCCAACCCAAGCCATCCTATGATTCTGTGTCCACCAGTCATGCACTGCAGGCACATGCAGAGTGCTCGGGCTGTTACACATCCTGAAATATGTTTGTTTAAGGGTTCAACCTGTTCACCATGGTTCAGTGCAAAACTTATTTCAATCTTCCATCCTAGCATGATTTTTTTCCTTACCGCAGCCTGCCCTTGCAGGTGTTGTGCAGCAGTGCTGAGTACTTTGTGTCCAGAGTGAACCATCTGAGATGGAAAGCGTTGGCCCACATCAAGAGGCACACACATGGGGCTGCTTGGCATGCAGCTTCAGGCCCCACTTTGCAACCTCATGCTGCAGGATCCACTGGAGAGGTGTAAGGAGGCTCTGGCACACACCAGCACTTTACCTGTTTGCTGGCGGTGCCACACTGGAAAAGCTTTTTAGGAGAAACTACCTGCAGTCCCGCCTCGGGCTTTTGGAAGCTATTCAACATTATGTCCACATTGCCAGGAAAACACATGGCCCAAACTTACAAGCTTAATAATCACTTTAGCCCTCAGCCACTGCTGGTAGTGGCTTATCTTCTTGGTCTCATCTACACTGCCTATGAAATGATAATCCTAATAACAGCCCTAATTATGTTTCTGCCCAGAATATTTGTAGATAACCTTAACTCTTGATCTGTTTAATCTAGTTTTCCAGGTGGCAACAGATTTAAAAACAGGTTTTTAAAAAAGATATGACTATTACATTTCTAATAATAGGAGAGTGTGATCTCAACATTGCCTGTTATTTAGTGACACATGGTACAATCAGTTGACAGTGGTGGTTGTGAACACAGACTCATAAATACAAATTAATTTTTAAGTTATTATCCATCTGTGTTGCCTAATTTAACTCTTTGCATATTGAATTGGATGTCTTTTTTTTTTTTTTTCTTTGCTGAAATATCCTATTTAAGATACTTTTGGTCTTTCAGATTCCTTGCTTTGAAGCACTTCCCCTGAGGAACCACTCAACATTCCTGGGGAACTCATATCTTTTTCATCCCAGATCTTTAATCTCTTACAAGAGTATCTGAAGCAGAGACATACTCTCATGGGTTCAGCCCTCACTCTCCAGAGGTTTCCTGAAGCACTGTACTTGCATCCAAGGTCATAACAGGAGCCATAAAAATGTTTTGAGGACTGAGACAAATGCTGTTTATCCAAACCAAGGCTTAACTGAAACCTGGTTTTTGGAGAGCGACCATAACAGATACTGTTGTCCCTTGAGAAGGCAAACATCATACGGAAAGTGTTTTTGGTTTGGTTGAGAGCTCAGGCCAATGTACAGATGTAGAAATCAAAAACTTTCAGATCATAAAGGCCAAGATATCAGGAGACAAATAGGGTTAACCAGTGGAACAAGATATGGAAAGATATGAAAGATATGGAAAAAAGATATGGAAAGAAGTGATGGTTTTGCCATCTCTACATTTTGTTCTGAAAAATAAGCATTTAACCAGACCCAAGCATTGAACTACCTAAGGGTGAGGTACATTACCACAGGCTATTTCAAAAAAGGTGTCAGGTTTTTCTCATTTTTAGAATCTCAGAGTCTCTTAACTGGTTCCATCATGCTGGTATGGTACTGTCTAAGACTGAACAAACGTCATTTCCATCAGTGCTTCCATCCTTTGAGCTGGTACACTCCTTTGTATGATTTAGAGTAACATGATAATAATTATTGATAATATTTTTCTTTCTCTAAAAGGCACAGTACACATTACTGTACCACTCTTTGTCCCTGCCCTGCACCCAAATTCTTTCCATAAAGCACTGCCATATAGTGCAAAACTGACCAGCCCAGTCAGCTGGCTGCTGGAAAGGGCAAGAATGAGTTTAATTTCTGCAACTTTTCTGTCCCTAAGCATTCCTCTGAGCCCTCCTGTTATCCCATATTGAGTTAGCAAACTTCTTTGAGGTCTGTTGTAGACTCATCAGTCTTGTGGGATCTGGATTAATCTCCTTTAGGAGATACAGATCTGTACTGGGGGGCTGCCTTTGCTCAGTCCTTCAGGTTGAGGAATGTTTTGAAATTTGTCTTAAATTATTGAAAATTAAATCCCCTTCATGCACTTCCCTTGAACCCGGAAAAATAAATGCTGTTGTATTTGCTCTACTTCAGCATCAATTAGTAAAGCTTGTTACATTGCATTCTCAAACAGAAGGAATTTTCATTTCACATGAAGTTTGTTATCTGGCCCCAGCTGAATGTTCAATTCATTAAACAGCCCTCCAAGAAAAAAAATCTCAGGAACCCTATTCTAAAGCCTTTTAGTGTGAACCACTTAAGCATCAGTACAGATGCTGAAGGAAGTGCTTTCAGCTACCTCTGCTTTGTCTGTGCCTTAGGAAACCTGTAGTTTTCAAACTTGTCCCAACAACTGGTGACTCAGGCAGGGTAAGGCAGACTCTCTTATTTGCTTATGCCTCTCTCAACGTAGTGACTTACTATGTGTTGGTTTGGGGTTATGAGGCAGGATTTGTCAAGGCACTTGAAATTTTCCTGACAGATTTTGAGGGGCAACTAAATCGTAATGTGTCATCACCTGTAGGCTATTACTACTACACAGTAGTCCTTAAAGCCACAGAAATATTGGTGGCTTTAGTAAAAGGTTTTGGTGTCCAGAAGCTGATTAGCAGATCAAATGAAAGATTTGAGCATCTGAGCAATAGGAGAGTGGCAAGGTCTCAAATCCCTTAGGGACTCTGCTAGTCACTGAGTGAGAGCTGGCCTTTGCACCACAGACCACAGCATCTCAAAATTGAGCAGCTACTTCAGAAGTGAAATTTTTTATGTCTGGAACTGAGGCAGTTCCAGAGAGGACAACCTCCTCTCAAGTCTCATGCTGTACACCTAGGCCATATATATTTTCCTAGGAAGTTGGAAGTCACAAGTTCTCAGCTAATATCAATCAGAATAGGTGGCTGGGGTGATGATGAAGAGGTACAGATGACTCTGGACCTTCCAGTCTTCCCAGCAGAAGGTTTATCCCAGTAAATTCCATTACCTTAGATTGGTCTAGACATGATAAGCCCCTCTGAGTTAATTTTTAAAAATACCTCTAATCTCTCTTTTAGGAAAAAAAAGAAGTAAACATACTGTTTCAAATATGACTTTCATTGCAGAGCTGCATTCTCTGTTTCTGTGCCTTTTGTTTTGTTTCCAATGCTTGGTATCTCCATTAACACACTAGGTGCAGGTCTGATAGACAGCTGCTATTCTTGGTCCTGTTGACACTTTTCACTGTAGTAAAATGACAGTCACAGCTGTGACTTCTTACAAGAAAATGGCCTAAATATAAAATAAGAGTTGGGTCAGTAAAACCACAACAGTTAAAAAGTGGCTGGGACTAATAGCTTGACTGGAAACAGTTCTAGGCTTGGTGCAGCAAATGAGAGAGTCTGCTGCTGCTTTCCGTGTCTTCCAAATAAGTATAGTCAGACTTTCCAAGAAAAGGTTTCCCTTCAAGGAGTGAATCTGTCAGCCCTCCCCAAGTGCCTTCAGGCACCTGTGGACTTGGTTCCTGAATGTGCCTATGCAGACTGCAGAAACAGAATAAGTTATGGCAGGAAGATAACAAACTGACTATGTGCACCCACAGTTTTGCTTTCTTTTTATGGGAAGTTAGTCACACTTTACAGTAGAGCGCATTCATTAATAGATAAAGAAATGATTCTTACACCTTTTAATAAATGACTAATTTTGTAGAGTCCAACACATTCTGAGTCACTTATCAGAAGAACTTTCAACCAGCTTTAACAGTCTCTCTGTCTGTAAAACTGCCTTAAAGTCTTAGTGTTCATGTCTGCAGCACTGTTTATGAACCATTCTATTCTCATGTCTAAGAGAGGCCAAAAAAATTGACAACCCATAGTGGCAACAAGTGTGTTTTACACAGGCTTCAACATCATAAGTCCTTGAATTCAGTATCCACCCCTGCTAGTGACTCACTGAATAGTGCTGTCTGAGGAGTCATTTCATTTTCTTTACCCATGGGCCCCCAACATCAGTGATCTGGGAATCCATTGCAAGGTGTCCAAAATTCCTTCAATATAAATAAAGGTCAAATCTGGGGCTGTGGTGAAAATTCCTGTTTTTTCTGAGGACATTGTAGAGCTATTTTACAAAACGAATCTACTAGTCTAACACTCCCCAGCTCTAACTCAAACCTAAACAGTAAAGCTGTTCCCCCATTCACCACATGCCACAGAAATTTTGGATACTGCAAAGAGTTTGCTGTGACTATGGCACAGAAAAAAACTGGGTGTGGGATTCTCCTTCTGCTCTGGTCCTTCTGCCTAAATATTAGACATTTGGAAAGGCTGTAGGCTCTCCACATGCCTTTTGCCAGTATCAGAGATTAATATACTGTGGAGGAGGAGAAACAAGGGCAAGGGATTTCAAGGTAAGGCTGAAGAGAAGCACCACAGAACACAGAGCCTGGATAAGTCATGTAGCTTGCTCCCACACCTCCACCACACCAGAATGGAAGTCTTTCCTTGCAACTGCCACCCTAAGCCATCCCCCAAAACCTTTCAGCCAAATGTGAGACAGCTCAGGTGTGGGAACATGCTGCTCCTTATTTGAAAAAGGGGCGCCAGGTAAAATTTCAGCAGGTGCAAGGCGCTGGCTAGATCTGGTCCTTGTGGAGTAGTGCGTAACACCACAGGGGCTTGGTGGGTCTCCATTTTCACAAATAAGTTAAAAGAAGGGTGCACCAAACGAGCAGCCAAAGCTGTTGTGAGCAGGGTGAAAGCTGGGCCTTTACTTGTCATGGTACCTTGCTCCTGAGCTGTATTAGCAGCAGGTCCTCACCATGGCCAAGGTCAAATCTTTCTCCAGCAGTTCAGTTCTGGCCATACTTACAATAATGCCAGGTGCATAGCACATAGCTTTGAGGTGCCCTGAGTGCTGAGGGTACCATTTGGAGCAGCCTTGAGTCCGGGTCTGGCTACAAACATACAGCAGTGCGTGACCCAGCCTCCTCACCTGTGCAGCCACCTCTTCCTACACGAGGTTCTCCTTCTGAGGACAAGGAGCAGCAGCAGAGTGAACCCTGCGGGGTCATACCCCACCACTCAGGAGTGTATTCTTCATTTTAAGAGTAGAGACTCACTATGGGAAATCAGAACCTAACAGAAAAAAACCTACCCAAAAACAAACAAACAAACAAAAGAAACCAAAACAAAACAAAAAACAAAAAACCAACAACAACAAAAACCAAAAAACAAACAAAAAACCTCCCCCCCCGCAAAAAAAAAATCCCAAACAAAATCAAACAAAAAAAAAAAAAAAAAGGCAAAAAGCCAAAGACTTATGCTTTGTAAGAGACACGAATAGCTGGCTTTGTGTAAGCTTCTTCAACAGGATGGGAACTGCTCTGCCTTATCCTATCTGTGCTGTGTATCTTGTCTTTACAGCAGATGAGTATTAATTAGCAGAATAGCTAAGATTTATTCAATTTTTCTAAAAGAGTAAAAATTATTTTAGAGGAATTTTCACCCCATTAACTAGTGTAACAACCTTTATCCTCGTGTCTGTGTGACATTTCCTGTTCTGCTCAACCTTAATGCAGCCATTCAGGCTCGTGCAAGTAAAGTGACATTGCAAATACGTGGCAAGAAAGGTGCAGGGATTGTCCTGTGGAAAGTGTGGATTCATGTGGAGCCTGGTTTGCAGGTTAAGCTACTCTCATCTGCCTTACTTTTAGTACAGGGACTAGCCTAGAGGATCTCCAGAGGTCCCTAACAAATTCAAAGATTCAGTGATGATTCTGTGATCAGGAAAAGTCTGCCAAACACTCAAGAAACAGGTAAAATGGACAATTAGCCCCATGCTGCTTTTGTGACCTTACCCCTTAGTAGCTGGTGGTTTGCTGGGTGTGTATGTGGTTTAGGGTTTGGGGGGGCGGGGGGAGGGGTGGTTTTGTTTTGTTTAATTTTTTTTGCTAAAAATAAAATGTAGTGAAACATTTGGTTTCTGATTGAGCTCAATGTTCTTTTCAAAAAGAAAATGAAATATTTCAGTCTTTTATTTTGGCAAGAAAGACTTGAAAATATTTGGTTTGGCTTTAGCTGTGTTCTGCCATTGGACTCCAAAATCAATTATTTGCATAGCCCTAAGTGTAAGGTAAACCTCATCAATCTCCATAAAGTGAAGAAACTCAACAACCAAATCTTTTCAATGAAAGGATACATTTACTGTCAGAGGTGCAACACATTAAGACTGTTTTCCATCATTTAAGAATCCTCAAATTCTGCAAAGCATGTGAAAACCGATAGTGGAAGGCAAAGGAGCTCAGGTGCTGTAATCTCATAACATAAACTACAAATATAACCTCTGGAACTAAATATTGCTCTTTGGATGTTTTCTTCTTGAGGCTGCGTCTGCTGCTAAGAGAGAAGTAACTAGAAATCTCCAGTAACAAATGTATCTCTGCCACAACATTTTAGTTAGGATCAGAGGGATGCAGTAAGATATTTTGGCTGATGCCGGGTGCCATGGACTGTATGAAAGAGATGTGAGGTAGGGGGCTTCTACTTTGCATAAAAGAGTGGCTTGAGAGCAAGAAGCTTTGCTATGTAATGAGTAGCAAACCAGCCAATTGATTATTGATTGGGATCATCCCAACCCTAGTCCCTGGGAAGACCCTGGAGCAAATTCTTTTGGAAGGCATATCGAGACATGGAGAGAAAGAGAGAATGATTACTGACCTGGCATCTTGATCATAGAATTATTATCACTTAATCATAGAATAACAGAATATCCTGAGTTGGAAGGGACCCACAAGGGTCATCAAAGCCAAACTCCTGGCTCTGCACAGGACAACCACAATTCTATGTGCCTGGATATGGCTTCAAGGAGAAGCCTGGGTACCAAGAGCAAATCAAGTCTGACCTGTCTGATTGTGTTCTTTGGTGAGATGACTGGCTCAGAAAACAAAATCCTGTTAGCAAGGCTTTAAATGCACTCTCCCATAGCACCATTGTGCTCAAATTGGGAAGGTCTGGATGTGGTGGGTGGGCCACAAAGCTGGTGAAAAAAATCTGTGTTTTCCCACTGTTACAATAAAGGCCAATAGCGTGAACTGATCACCAGTTATGAGTGACATTCTTTAGTGTTTGATAAAAGGGTTGATGCTGTTAGATATCTTTATTAATAGCATGCATGATGGAACAGAGTGAACCCACAGCAAGTACACCAATGACACCAAAGTGGGGAGAGGAAAGAGAAAGTAGGGCTTCTATTCAATGATGTGTCAGCAAGCTCATGACATAAGCTGGCAGAAACCTCACGAAGATTAATGAAGACGAGTGCAAATGTGCAATAATCCCAACCAGCACTATGGGTTGTGGACAAACTGCCTTCAAAGCAGCTCTACAGACAGCAACCTGGGTGTCCAGGAGGACAACAAGTTTGGGTGAAGAAGGTCAGGAGGATGCTGAGCTGCATCAGCAGATGCCAGCTGGTTCAGGGAAGTGATTTTCCTCTACATTTAATGCTTGTTAAACTAGTTCTGTAGAACTGGATCAGGTTGCCCAAAGAATCTGGGGAAATCTACATCGTTAGATATAATCAGATCTTGGCTTACAAGGATGAGGTGACTACAGTGCTCTCTATTACCCAATTTTTTTTCTGTTAATTTCTACTTAGCTTTTCAGTCAGGTGTTGTTGTTTTGAGGCCTCAGTTACAGTACTGTTTCAAATGGGTGGTGGTTTTTGAGGATTAAGTGCTCACAGATGCAGAGGGTAAGCAACAGATTCTTTGTTGTATAAGTTTATTCTTGCCTAGAAAAGAACTGAATGCCTAAGTACATGCTTGAGCTGCCTTAAAGACTGAGAAAAGTGCACCAAAGGTGGTGAAAGGCATTCTGGACCAGCTTGAGGAGGTTCAAATTATCATTTCCCACTGCACGGGAAAGAGATCTCTTCACCAGGTTATCTGCCACTCTTGGTTTAGGCACTGGGAGTGAAACCAAGAGGTCTCTAGGAAACTGAGGCATTTCCAGCCCACATGATTGTTGGATCAGGCCTTTAGTGCCATCTGAATGACACATATCTGAAGTGCTCAGATGAGTAGCAAATGAAGCATATTTTAGCACAGTACTGCAAAAATGTCAGTGACACTTGATAAGCTCATCTGTCAAGCAAAAAGAAAAATCAGCAATAGCTCTTGAGAAAAAAAATGCTCTTTAACATCTACAAAAAACCCAAATGCCTGTGCTTTATATCACCAAAACTAATTTTCCTTGGTTTTAAAGTGTTAAAAAGAATTCTAAGACTTTGGCTCACAAAGAAATTAATAATTTTCTTTTTAATAAGCAGTTACGGCATTAGTCATCTCTTCTGATTCACAATGAAAGCTACAGGGCACAGTGGGATGTATTTACCCAGAGAGGTGTTGAATTTTGTCAGACATGTAGGCTTTTTTATGTATTATTACTTTAAGTTTTATATGTGAAGGAAGAAAGGCACAAAGGCTTCAAAACTGGAAATGGCTGAGTACAGCTCAACAAATGGTGTGTCAGAAAGAAAATTCTTCAGAATGTCCTGGCCCTTCTTACGTCAAAGGTCTTTTGTGGGTTTTCTGCACATTTGTACCTCCTTTAAAACCTCCATAAATTACAGCTCTGGCCCTCCTTCTCTTGGCAGGAGTCTCCTAGAGGATGTCTCTTAGCCATGGCTCATCAGGATAATTGTCCTTGTTTTCCTGTGCTTTCTCTGCTACCTGCTACAGGTTGCTCAGTGTTCACTTTCCTGTCTGTGCAGGAGTTCAGCGTTGGCAACATGGATAAGACTGTTATATTCAAATAACTCCCAGTAGGGTATGTAACTTCTGGGAACCAGGTTTAAAGACTCTGTGAAGGCACACCTTCCCACCTTCTTTCAGGAGTGCCATAACCCCCAGCTTCAGCACCTCCATCAGGATATTTGAAAAGAGCCAGGGTGCTGGTCCACTCGCAGGAGGTCTGGATCATGTTATGATGAGGATCTGTAGCAGACCTACCTTTATGAGCTCTGATTTCTTGCTGATGCATTGGGAGGAGTTTCTAAACCTAAAACTTAGCCCAGACAACACCAACTTTTACACACATTATGTGTAAGTTGGCGTGTACCACTATCATCCTTTAACTTAACATGTACCTCTGAAACTAAACCAGCCTTTTCCATGTATGTGTGGGTTTGAAGAGGAATAAAAAATTGCTTCTAGCTGTAAATAGTGTGGGAAAATAGCTGAATAAAAACTACTCGTAAGACGTAATTGTCTGAAGGAAAAGAAACCTGTGGAAATGAAGTAAATTCTAAAGCATAGTTTGTGTTGCAATGAGTTTGGGATTTTTTTATTGTTGGCTTTAAAGAAGAGAGTAGTAGCCCCTGAATTAATATACTTTAAACACTACAGATCAGAGCTCAAATTAAGAAAGAGGCTGCACTGGATTATAGCTAAGAAGTAAATCCCTCATTAAGTCAAGTTATCAAATCACCTTTAAAACAATATACATCTGTATAATGCCTCAAACATTCAAGGTGTAGACCTTCAGTTTTACTCTCGTACTGTTGCTCTTAAATGGACCCAGTCTTTTTTCTTTTTCTTTTTCTTTTTCTTTTTCTTTTTCTTTTTCTTTTTCTTTTTCTTTTTCTTTTTCTTTTTCTTTTTCTTTTTCTTTTTCTTTTTCTTTTTCTTTTTCTTTTTCTTTTTCCTCCTTCTTTCCTTTTACTTCTTTTTCCTTCTCTCTTACCTGTGTTCAATTTTTTTTAAAGCTTGTCTCTATTACTATGCAGACATTTTACCTGGTTAGTCAGTTGAAAATCCATACGTGAAATTTTGGAGTAGTTCAAAAACTTGCAAAGAAGTTTAATGCTTATAAAAGTGAAAGAGCAACAGCACTGGCCTGACTCATACCCTGTAGGAGTAGGTGCTAGCATAAACCTCCCTACCTATATCTGCTGGTTCATCTCTGGCCTTTTAACAAGCTGCAGTCTGTATTAACTCATTGTGGTGCAGTAATTGCAAGCTTTAGTAAGACAATCTTTCTTTTCCTGGTTGAAATCAGCTTTTTCAGCAACTTCTGAACTGAATTTTTACCGTCAGCAGTTTTTATTATTGTATACTGATTGAGCCAAAACATGACAGATTTTCTGTTAAAAGTTACTGCATGTGTTAGTAAATGTATAGCTCACCAACCCCCTGCTGGATTTGGGGTGGATGTGGTATTTGCATGCAGTGTGTTCCCTCGCATGCCGTATGTTCCCTACCCCTCCACTCTCTGCTGTGCCCTGGAGATGCAGCCTGGCTTGTGACAGAAGCTCTGTCTCGGGAATCTGACCCAAAGGAACATTTCTGCCCAAACACGTCCGAGATGGGGCACACACCTGCGTGGTGCTGCAGAGGTGCACAGGCAGGTGACACTCGGTTGTCCCTCTCCCCATGCAGAGGGTTCTGGGTGTCAGGGCATGCCAGGTCAGTCATGATGTTTGGCTTGAACCTATATTCTTCCTCTTGCTGGCACTGACCAGCAAGGAGTGTTTATTGTGGATACCGCTGTGCTGCTCTGGTCTGTGTCCAAGAGACAAAAACAGGAGGAGGACCAGAAATCCTGTGCTTTGCTTTGAGAGTTACTCCATGGTTGCATTTCCTCTGCAACGGGGCCCTAGAGGAGATGAGATGAGCATATGTTTATGTTTCTCAGTTACTTTCTGAAATGGTCTTCACTGGAATGTTCATTCCAGCTTCGTTAATGAATTTTTATTTTGCTACTCAATGTGTTCAAAGTAATTTTTCCTCCTCCTCCTTCCTGTTTTCCCCCCTTTTTTTTTTTTTTCATTTCTTTTGTGGTGCAAACACACGTTTTTGTAATTACTGTGACAATTCAAAAGTTTAGTCTTTCCACTTGACTTCCTAAGTCTCTGTAGGACTGGTCTAGGGTGTGGAAATCCACAGTTTTGAGAAAACAGGTGTAACAAAGGATGCTTGTTTAGGGCACTTTGGGGTTCAGGAAGATCAAGGGCCCAGATCACTAACAGGAGTGAGGCAACTAAATGGTTTTAACAGCCTTGTCTATGACATTGGATTTGTGCAGTACCACAGTATATAATGGGAGACAAAGTGGCAGAATCTTGTCCAAAGTCACCTGAGATACTGCTGAGTTTCTAAACCATTCATGCACTTAAAAAAACCCAGGCAAACAAACAAACATGCAAAGGCCTGGAATGGTTCTTAGCAGGTCTGTGAACAGCTTGCTCCAGCATTACCTCGATTTTCTCATACTGATAACATCTACAAGAACAGGGTGTTGGAAATGAGAGCAGATCATTTTTCAAAAAGGAAAAAAATACATTCATTAATTTGCAAGTGATATAGCTTTTTTTGGTACTTTCCCTTCAAATTAAAAACACTTGTCAGGCATATTTCCAGCATGGCATGAGGTGAATTAGTAGCAAGATTATGATGAACATAAAGAAAACACTGTCAGGTTCAATTCTGCTCTATATTTGGTGTTTGGGAAAAAAAGCCGACAAAACAAGGCACCAAAACCAATGGAAAGTTTTATGGCTGGTTTGTTTTTCAACTTTAACAAAAATGTTTAAGGAAAATGAGAATGCAAAAACTCTTGGAGGGGTGACCAGAACTCATTCTGCAGCTCTGTGTTGGTGCAGAGTCTCCCCAGCCAAGGATGAGAACCTCCTGGAATGCAGACCTCTGCAAAGTCTACGTGACCCAGCACAGGCTCAGCAGCTATGGCTTCCTCTGGCGTTACCTCTCTTTCCCTTTCCCAAAAAATAGCTCCATAGGCACCTGTCTGAAAAACATGTCTTAAAAAAGCTGCTTGGCCAGCAGCCACCTTCTCCTCTGGGAGGAACAAGGGAGAAGGTAGGGGGTGCTTTTACAGTGAAATTTAAGTGTAAGGTTGGAGTGCTTGTTAATAACAATCAAACCACTGTGCAGGCAGATCTGCCTATGACATGGAACCTCTGAGCAAGCCCCCAGAAAGCAGCACGGTCTGCTGGGGACAGCCACAGGTGACAACAGGGTTTGCAGCAGCAAAATGTTTCTCTCATCAGCAGATACAAATATGTTAAACCTAGCAGTCCCAGTGTTTATGAGAAGCAGAGAAGAAATATATCTCTGCTGATATCTCTGGTGAGGAGAATTACACTCCACTGCTTTGGAGAGACCGCACTCAGCCTCCTGAAGCGTTTTTCTCTGTAAAAATAGTGACTGATCACTTGGGTTGCGTAAGTGGGTCAAGCTATATTATTCAAGTCCAAATTTAATGAGCTGAGCCCTCGCAGTCAGTCAGTCCATGGCCATCCTGTAATCAGGCGTGGTTATTTTAAAAGCCGACAGCTCTGGTGGGGCAGAGGCAGACATCAATTCAGCCACTGTACCTTTCCCAGCCCCTGCCAAGCATCCCAAGGTGGGCCAGGGATGCACTAATTAAAAGAAAACACAGCAACCTCCAAACTCAGGATGCTACAAAAAGGACATTAAAGAATCCACTGCATAACCATAAGTGAGCAATTTAAAAGACAAACTCAGAGTCCTAGGGCGGAGAGAGCCAAATGTTCCTTTTCCTGTCATCGAATGTTATTTACTCTAATGTGCAAACAATGAACAGAAGCTTTTTTCCCCCTCCAGAACTGTGTAAATTACTGTTTAAAAGAGTTTTTCAGGGCTGCTGATCAAGTCCATGCACAGAGTTAAAATACAGCCCACCACACTGCAGCATTTATTCCTCTTAATACCTGAAGCTCTTCTTCAGTGAAATCCACAAACTAGACTTCTTGTTATTTGTCAAAGAGAGCCTTTTGTCTTCTCAGCACGCACCATCAATCTGATCCTTTAAAGATTGCATGCACCAGTCAATTCACCACCCTGAAAGTGTATTCAGAAGAGCTTAGCAATAGCAGTAAATAAGATGTTTTGCTCAAGCTGTTAATTATATCCAGGACAGGCTAGGAAATTCTTCACAATAATCGTCAATATTGAGTGCTTGAAAAATAGCTGCTCAGGATACTCTCCTGCAATTATCACCAATGTATGTGAATGAGAATCATGTATGCCAACAGACACCCCATTACTTGACAAATCAAGACATTAAAAATCAGCTCAGTGAGATGCAATTTTGCTTGTCTGGCTCATACTTCACATATTATGGTGAACAGCCTCGAAATAATAATAATGAAGAATATGATCTGTTGTGTTACCACTCTGAAGGTCACTTGAAAGTGCTTATTTCATGCAACGTTGCCAATAGAATGTGTTTATACTTTGTTGCAGACTCAACAATAGCAAGGCTATCATATTTTGGATAGTGTTTTAATGGCAGCAAAGAGCTTTATTTTATAGCAGAAGCACTTTAAAAAGTGACAAAAACTCAGTGACCTTGATTTTCTTCTTGAATATTCTGCATATTACAAGATGATTTCTTTTAAGCCAACAGAAAAACTCTTCGACTTTCACAGGTGACCTCTTTCCACTTTTTTAGGATACCCTGGGGCACCCTAGGTATTTGTACTACATCATACTTCTCTGAAATATTAATTATATTGTTATATATCCAGCTTTGCATCTGATTCTGTGCATTAACTTGTGAATAAACTGGTGCCTGTCTGAGTATGGAGTTGTTGGGAAGATAGTGGATTAATGTGGAACTAGCATGACGATTCTGATGTCTTCTATATACTGCAGTTCAGGACAACTTATTTGGCTGCAGTTCAGAGCATTCAGAAACTGATTTTTTGATTGTTCTAATTACAATAATTCACACCACATCATTTAATCGTTCACTGGCTCCTACACAAACCTGGCTGCAAGCTTGCTGTAATTTTTCTGTAAGTTTGCTCCACCCCTGTAGTGCTGAAAACTGACGCTGCAGCAGAGCCAAGCTGCCATGGCAGCTTTCTTGGCCTGGCTGCAGACATGCTGCTTTAGAGGCACGAAGGACAAGGGGTGGGAAGGCAGAAGAAGGGCCCAGCAGGAGCAGGTGATGGCTGTGACAGAGCTGTAGGAAGTGTTGCGGGTGACCAAGGTAACTGAGAGCTGCACAACCCCTCCAGAGACAAACTGAATGTTCCCAGTAAGGAAAGCCACATATTAAAGAGAAGAAAATGGTCTGCTGTGGTTGGGCTGAAGGCCTCCTGTGGAAAATCCCAAGGGGGAATTTAGTCTGCCTGTCAAGGGTAAAAAATTTTGGCACTACTGCCCATGGTTTAGGCTGCTGCAAGCAAGTTGAGGTTGCAGTGGAAAGAGGCCACTATGATATCTGTGATAACCACCTGAAGGGTGTAGTAAGTAGCCTGTTTAAAGTCTTATGTCTGTTAATTTTGTGTCCATTCAACAAAAAATTCATTTTGTAATAGACCTAATGGGCATTATTAAGAACTTGGGAATGAGAGAAATCTGGGGTGCAGGCCACCCCAAACAGAGGTACTGCCTCTGAGAAATCTGAGTCAAGGGCAGGACTTGTCTAAGCCCACATGTCAATTTATAACTAATTCCCACAGGAACTTTCTACAGAACTGGAGGCAGCTCAGGCATTCCTCCTTGTAACCCAGCTGCTTTCCTGGTGCACCTTAAAATGGAGCTCACGGATCCTAAGTCTTCTACTTGAGCCATTAATCAGTAATCTCATTATAATAATGAAACAGGCTTAGGAAGAGGAGAAAACTCAAACTACTAAAAAAGTTTTCCTCACAGGCTTAATTTCAGCTTTCTCTCCTTTGTTATAAAATTTTTGCTTGGTAATCTATTTTATTTGGAAGATTATCTCCTATACAGCTCTTAAGTTAATTCATTGTCTCTGAGATTTGCTGAATAATCTACTCCACTTAATCGTTTTTAAGATTTACAAACAGAATACCCTACTGAATTTCATTTGGCTGAAGAGTTCATGCACATGGTATGAATTTCCCTTTCTTTAAACTATATCTGAAGCAAGACAGTAGTTGAGGAACTGCAGGAAAATAAGATTTAGGTCTAATCTACATGGAGAAATGACCAGCAGATTGTGTGATTCCATGATAGTTCCCTAGGTAGACATTATGTTCTGAAATAGAAGACAATTTATGCTGGAGTAATTATTCCACACTGATTCTAAAACTTAGTAGAAGAGGTCAAATATTCAGGGCTAGATACACTTTATTGTTCTTGTAATTTTTATGCCCTCTAAGGATTTGGATAAGGGGAATTTATTCCTATTACAATTATAAGGAATTATCTTGTATAAATAGCAGTTAATTGGTTAGGGCTTTGCAAGCCAAAGAAAGGTTAAGCTCTCTTTCATAAAAACTTCAGCAAGATACAGAAGGAATGAATGTGCATCCCTTGGTGACTGCCTGCTGTTGTCTGCTTGCTTCCTAAATGTAGTCGTATGGTTGCCTGCACGATCCTCCCAGAATATTTAGAAATACTTTGGTCAGGGGAATGGAAGGACAGAAGATTTTTTTAGTGACTCCCACAGGAAACAGTGGGGTGGGCTGTGTGTGGCTACAGCTTTCTGCTCCAGAATAAATTGGTCCAATGTACACAAAACATTCTTATCTGATGAAGAATTGCAAGCAGGATTGTATGTTACGGTGTTGGAAGGAGTGTTGGATTTTGGCTTTGTTCTTCACTGGATATTCAAAGGGCTTTTAGCTCTAGTTGCATTGGTTTCTCCAAATTAGAAGACCCTCTTGCCCTATTTCAGCAACTCTCTTAAAGATGGAAGGTGCATGGAGGGGTGGTTCTCTGTGGTGTGACTTGAAGTGTTCCTATGGAAGAGCAGGGTTTGTGTGAAGTAGCCTGGCCTTATCCTGACACCAAGAGTGGGACCACCTTGACAGACAGAAGATGCAAGCAGATATGTCTGTATTTGGTCCCCTGAATCTTACATCAGGGCCTACAACATGATATTGGCATAATGATGGTGTTCTGTTTTCCTCCTGCTGTCTCGTGCTCAGCTTCATGATGTCTGTCCCTGACAATAATAATTGTTGTACAATAGAGCTGCAATAAAAAGCAAGGTAAAATCTGCAGGTAGAAAAGCTTTCTCTTATTGGACAAACAATGTAGTTTGAAAAAGCAGACAGGCTGTCAGGTGGGCAAGAGGTTTTTCAGGCTTGATAGAGAAGCAGCAAATTTCAAATCTGAATAGGGATTGTGAACAAATACCCTGAGTGTAATTAGCTATTTTTCAGAGGATTGGAGAGGAGGTTGTTGGGACCTATAAAGTAGACTTAATTTTAGTAGGAAAAGAGAGGCAATCTCCTCATTTATGCCTATGGGACAGGGAGACAGTAGTGAGGAGAGGAACTTATGAAATGTTGTAAAAGCAGTATCTCCACCAAATCCACAGTATTCGATACCCAGTGAAGTTATGAATCTCTATTCCCAGGCTTAGTAGGAAGTGGGATTTGAGGTCAGAATGAGTCTGCTATGAATGAAGAACAGAGATCTAGAAACAATAGTGAGCACCAGCAGAAGCTTATGCAGAAAAGGAAATTTAAATTAAATTACTTTTAAACCAGTTTTTACTGGAAGCTCTTTATGGTAGGAACACTCACTGAAATATATTCCCTCTGTTAAAAAGGGCTCTGTGGGAACAAGCTTTTTACATTTCAAAGGACAGTTGGTGATTCAAATTTTTTTTCTTTTTGGGAATGGAAGATGAGAAAATGACAAAAAAGAATAAACCATTTAGAAGACAATGTTGAAAAGAAAAAAATTATTCTTCTGGTCAGAATAAGTTTCGGGAAAAAATGAAAATGCTATGTTTTTCTGGGACTTAGAACATCTGAAAAGTTCTTAATACAAAATAGAAAAGTTGTTTTGAAATGGAAAATAAAATTTCATCTCAAAAAGCCTGAATAGGAATGCTTTTGACTGATGGCTTCTGACCAATTTTTTGAAAATAACTTTCATGCAAAACCCCAAAATTTTCCAAAAAAAAAAAAGGTTGTCTTAACGCAAGCAGCATTTTCCAGCTGGTTCACTGTAGAACCAGATTAGCTCATGAAATTTAAATCTCAGCATCCTGATTGACAGTGGCTGGTTCGGAGGGCAGGCACGAGGGTCCTGGGCTCGGTCCCCCCGACTGCTGCTGTCAGCTGCCTGTGGTTGCGGGGCACGGCGCAGTTATAAATACACACAGAGATGCCTGAAGCCCACCCCACCTCCTGGCAGCACAGTTGCCAGCACTCAGAAGTGCAGACAAGTGTGACCAAAGCTCCATGGACAAATTAAATTATCTCCACAGCTGGTGCAGGGAAAAGCCGCATGTAGCGCAAAGGGGGATTACATCCCAGCCACGGCCCTGGGCTGCTCCCAGCGCTCTCCTTGGCTCTGAGGAACACACAGCCCTGAGACAAACAGCTCTTGTGCCCGGAGCAGGCAGAGGCAAAACAGCAGCAGAGGCAAAACAGCAGCAGAGGCTTCAGATGAGCGAGTTGGAGTGACAGCGATAACCACGCAGAGACCTTTGCTCCAGCTGTCGTGGTCAAACACGGCGCTCGGCTTGCCACTGTCATTTTTTGTTAGGGACTTTTTTATATTTAGCCTTTTTAAATGTATCCATTAATTAATGGCCAATAAAAGCAAGTGACAACTACCACTGGGCCAAGCAATTCAGCAGCTAAGTGGTTTTCAAGTTTCTCTCCATGTATTTTTGCTGATTAGAGTAAGTGAATCATCTGTTCGGGCTTACGTATTCAATCAGTACAGCCTTCCAATCATTCCTTAATTTCTGGGAATTTGTTGACTATTTTTAAGGATTACAGGAATGTGCTTTCCTATAGGTTGCTCCTGCCCTGGATTTTTACATATACAATAGTTGCCTTAATGAAGTGTAATGAGTTGCTCAAGTCATGCAGTATTTGTCCTATCCTTTCTGTAGAGAGATGGCACTAAGCTATGAAATAGATATATGTTTGGTAGAAATAACATTTTTCAGAAACAGCAAACATAATCTCTGAAACTCTTGAAATCTGCAAGAAGGAGCCGAATCTGTCATTGCTATGGCATAAAAATATCACAATATTGCACAGCCAGCTACTTTGGTTTCCTTTCCTTTTCACCCTCCTCCCAGGATTCCTGCTGCTGTTTGAGGCCACAGCCATGAGCCCCTTATTCTGTCTTGAAGTTTGTGTTTTGTACTTCAGTTTGAGATACGAGAGAAAAGGGAGGGAGCATCAGTAAGCAATTTACACTGCTTCAGACAAGAAGAGCTCTGGAGGTCATGAGTAAGGACACTTCTAGGGCTCAGTTCCCTGAGCCATAGATAGCTGGAATTTGGGACAGTACGTCTGAGAAAGTGCCTTCATATTTTCCACTTTTGCTGAGGAACTGCAGGTTGCAGTAGCAGGGATGGGGTGCTGTGGAACAGGGAGTTTTGTTCAGGGCATGTATGGCTCAATACTGCCTTACATGTTACATATTACAATTACCAGATGATTTACTGAATGAAAGCTTCACCAAACCTTCTCCTATTGGTTTGGCACACTTCTCACCGTCATCACAACTGAGTAAAACCTTCTGGAATATCACAGTTGGCTGATCCCCATTTGAGGGAATAAATCAAAACAAACAAGTGCCAAAATGAAATGCTAAACCAGACCTTGAAATTTTGGAAAATCCCCCTGATAAGGCTACTTTCACTGCTGTTTCTCAGTGAATGTAGGGTATTGCCTACTCTTACTTTTTCCATAATGTACACTGTGGCGGAGGTAGGGAGGAGATATAAAACAAAATTGCAGCAAATGCAAATTTTCCCTGGTGACAGCTGGAGCAGTAGTGGACCCACACAAGGGGACCAGCACTGGGAGAATCTCTCTGAGCTACCAATAATTCCTTTCTTAGCCTTGGGGCTGTCTGGCATCTGCTGCTACTTATTTAGAAATGGGGAGGTGCTTAATTAAACAGCACAATAACAATCAGGCTTTAGGGGGCATAGCTGCTATGAGTGTCCTTCTGCATTCAGAGGTCAGAGAAATTATTGTCTTGAAAAATCCTAGAAAACCTTTGTTGCTGCCTGTCCCAAGGAGAAGGTTCCCAGCCTATATCCATCACAGTCTTCTCCGTCCCAGACTGCCTTTGTGATCAGGCAGACGTGCTGCAGCCTGGTCAACATTCTCACACACAGTCATTGCATTGGTATTTTACACAGCTGATAAAAAAATATTTATGCTCCAAAGACTTTTGGGGAAGGCCATATCCAGTCTCTTTGCTGGTCATGGTGAATCTTTCGCAACTCACTGTCTGGCAGCAACTTGTAAAATTATGTTTTCATTGACAAGCTCCTTGCCATTGAAGAAGTGCATTTAACCTTTTTAGACTTTTTTTTTTAGGATCATTATGGTGAAATAAGTGACAGGGTAACATTCTGATTAAAAGAAGAAGAAAGACATACTGCAACTGATTAGCAGAATTTTGCAAAATATCTCACTAAAGTGTTCAAATTGTGCTTATAAAATACAAACTCCAGCATCATGGTATCAAAGAGTGTTTGAAAGTATGATGGCACTCAGCTAATGCAGTATCTGCTTTCCCACTGCACAGTTCTCTGTGTTAGCCTTAGCTTTGGACTCATCCATCTAATGCAGCATCTAGTTCTGTGTGGTCCTGAACTCTCTCAACCCCAGAGGCTCAGGCCCGCAGAGACTGGAGTGATAAGACGCAGCTGAGCTCACATGCCTTCGGAGAGCAAGGCAGGAAGAAATGTGAGCTCCCGTCCAAGCAGGCCTGCTTGTCCTCCTGTGCTGGGGGGAGAAGTGAGAGGCAGTATTCACTTGGACAGAGCTCAAGTATTTCTGCTGGGAAATAAACCCACAGCATTGTGGAAAGGTGCAAGACTGCCTGTTACCTCAACAGCTGGGCCAGGCCAGCTGAACTGGAGCTCTTGCTCCAGTGTAGGCAGTGATCTGTCTAGCTAAACAAAATTTCACTGCTAATCTTCTTGACCTCAGACGTCTTGCCTTTCTTAATCCCAGTTTAAAATACACCTGTCTACCCAGCCCTGGAAGAAAGCAATATGCAAACCAAGACACAAGGGAAGCTTCCAAAGCAGTGTCTGCAAATGGAGAGGACAAGTTAAGTTTACTTCTTGCAGGAAAATTATCAGTACAATTTAGGAGAAAGATCTTGTTTCCAAATCTTGGAGATGTATCTCTATTGCCATCATATTGTCTTTGACTGTTGGACAGTGGAATGGGCTGTTTTTATTTCTCAGCAATTTTGGCCTTGACCTACTTTCACTGTAGGGGCCAAAAATGTAGAAGGGTCCTCCTGCTTTCTGGATGTGGTACAAGTGAAGTACCTAAGGATTTGAGTCTTTGCTACAGAAGTCTCCAAGGTTGCTTTAGCATCCTGCAGGAGCTTTTGTGGTTACTGTTATGAGGAGGCTGGAAGAGAAGTCCTTGTGCTTGCTTCAGGTCCAAGTGGCTTACCACAGCTGCTGGCAGAAGCATGAACTGGCCAGAGCTTCCCTCCAAGCTCTCTGTTTCTCACTGATTTCCAGAAATTGAAGGAATGAATGGTCAAGTCATAGAAAGCAGATATTTGCAATAAAACCTGCCTAGCACTTGATGGGTGATCAAAGAGGGAGGGGAGGGGCTGCTGGGGAGGCCAAGTGGTTCTGGTTTTGCCATGTTCATGCCATTGTATCCTGGGTTTGATGTAGGAGTTCTTCAGGTGTAAACCTCAATGTGAGAGACATGCAGTGCCAGAGTGGGAGCTGCGTTGTGTTCGGGACAGGTAAGGGATGAGAAATGAGAGTCTCACTTGCCTTCAGCCTACTGGCACCCATATGACTTTCACAATATCTGCTTCACCCTGATCTGCACCAGGGAGCTCTCTGGCCCAGGTTGTGCAAGCCTGGTCACACAGCCCCAGCACACGAACACCCCTGGGCTGTCCCAGAGACAGATTGCTCAAGTGGCAGTGGCTCCACGTGCAGATGCTTCAATCAGCTTGAGAAAGACACAAGATGTCTAAATACAGGAAAACAGCTGGATGCTTTTCCATTCATTGATTTCTTTCACATGTCAGAGCAGGAGTTTAGACCAGAGGTAGAAAGTGACATGTCCATCCCTCCCACCCAGACCCACTTCAGCACACGGCTGTGGTGGAAAAATCTAGTTTGACAGAGGGTGCCATCATCTTGCCTGTTTGTTGGTACATGACATTTGTGAAGGTGATTTTCACTTCTATAGGTGATGCAAGAATTTTCTCTTCCTATGGCTCCAGAAGTTCATATGTAGGGTCAAAGAGAAGGGAAGGGGAAAAAAAAAAAAAAAAAAAATGTGCACATACCCCCACACACCGAGGCAAAACAAACACCACTGTTAAAGTCTTACAAAGATACATACAGACAAACCTGATCCTCAGAACCAAGCTCAGGAGATGGACACAGGTAGATTTCCCAAGTTGTCAGAGTACTAAAGGATCGGATCATTAGGTGTCAACAAACGTGGTACAGAGGACGGTGCCAATTCTTCTGGACATGAACAAGCTTGCATGACAGGCTCATCTTTGGGTTTGTGATGCTGGTCTCCTCTGCAGACTCCATGTACAGAGCTATGCAGTATCCCTTTGTGGACTTCTCCCTGTCTCTAGGACAACCTGTAAAGAATATGTTTGTTCATCTCTGGATGCTGGGATTTCTTGGGCAGTTGATTAACAAGGAAAGGAAATGTGAAATCTGTAGTTTGTGTGCTGAATTGCCTATGAAGTCTGGAAGTCTCCATCATATGGAGCCAGCTCCTTTGGATGTAAGTCACATCAGAACTATTGCAAGGGTGGACTGTCTCCCAGTGTTGGAAAAACAGAAAGCAGGGATGGAAATGAAGACAAAACAAGCACATGAACATAACATAAAATGAAACAAAACAAAAAACAAACAACAAAAACCCAACCAATCAACCAAACAAAAAACTCACCAAACCCAAACAAAAATCCTAACAATGACAACAACAGCAAATTAAAGTTTAAGAAAACAAAGAAAAAAAACCTCCTCCATATTTATTTGGGCCATCATCAGAAAGATTATGTAAATGTTAAGTAATTCAGGGAAATTTAAATTTCCCCAAAATTGCTACTAATAATTGGTCATGGTCATTGCTGGAGCACATCAAACCTGGATGTGCAGTGCTGTGGACCCTGTAGCTCCCACGATTTGTTGCTGTTGGACAACAAGCTCATAACTCTGACCTTCAGTGCATCCTCTGGAGCACCCTCTATGGAGGCACTCTCTGGCCCTGAGAGGTGTTGCAGGTCCTTTTGCATTTTCTGCCCTTCCATCAGTCATAGGGTATCAAGGAGTCCATGGGCTTCTCTGAGAAGAGAAAAATTCCCAACAGGATGGAGGGCAGAGTAGGGGTGAGACTTAGCAGAGCACTGCATCTTTACCATGAGGAGGAGTGTGATACAAGGCTAAGGAGGCAGGGGTGCAATTTTCCCCATATCCAGCCCAAATAGCTTTGGGGATCTGAACTGTATGAAGCTGGCATTTCAAGTCACTAAAGAGGCTTCTCAGATGAGGCTGTGCTGTATGAGGTTCATATGTGACCTGAGGTGTCCTGGGGTTAAAAAATCAAATTAGCTGATAGAAGTTTAGGTCCTGATGCATCTGCCAGGTGCCTAGTTTGGGCTGGCACATGAATGCAGTCACTGATGTACATGGCAGCACGAGCATTAGCCCACAGAGCAATTTCCATGAGGTCTGGCTTGACGACACAAGAGAGTTCTGCAGGATGGTACAAGTTTAGTGGTGAATCAGACAGTCTGAACTTGTAGACTGAAGAGGCTGTGCTGTCATGAGAGTAGGCAGGCATGGAGAGGTAACACCTAACCCAAAAACATGCTGCTCCCTCCTGATGGGTGTCTGTCATCAGCAGCAGGAAGGCCGCTGGTGGGGTGGGTGCCATCATCCTGTCACCCCAGCAGCCCTGTCACTCTCAGCTACTTTGGGCCACAATTCCATGGAGGCTGGGGTGGGGAGGTGATGGGGAGAGGAGTCGGGAGCCCAGCCTGCATCCCCAGGGCCACAGCGCACTCGGAGCTCAGCGTCGCTTGTGCGCCCTGTCCCTGCTCAGGCACAGCGGGAGCTCGTCCCCAGCGCGCCGTCTGCAGTGTGTGCTGGAAAATGGCCACTGCTGCCCATCTCTGACATGCGTCTTACTCTTCCTGTTAGCATTTGCTGCTGAACATTTGAAGCAGGCCAGCCCCACAAGCAGATCATAAAGCTCTTTTTTCCCAGCCCAGAAGCTGATTTGTCTTTGCTAAACGAACTGCTGTAACCTCAGTGTTACCCTGGAGAGAATTCCTCTGTATTTTGCCTTGCAAATAATTCACATGAGTTGACACAAAGTTATAATCTGAGTACAGTATGCAGCATTTGGTACAGTATTTGGTTCCTTGCAAAGCACTATTGCATGTACATGTCTGGGATCAATTATTTTCATTGAAACAAGAGAAGCCGCATGATGAGTAAACCCCTAAGTATGACATTTTATTCCCACACTTGGTGGATATATACAACAAAATATACTGCAAAAGAACACTTTAAAAGCATCCTTTAATGTCAAACCTACCAACCTCTTATTTTGTCTTTGGAAAAAGAACTATGCTGGATAATAATGCCTTCCCTCAACTCACAATACCCAAACTTTAGAGGTAAAAAGAGATCTCCCTGCAGAGCAAACTCCAGCTCCAAAGAGTGACTTTGTTGCTGTCATTTTTCTTTCTTCATATTCCAGTCAAAGCTGCAGGCTGTAGCCAGTGTGAGGTCTCTGTCATGCCAAGCAGGGTGAGCACACATACTGGAAAATAAACACTACACCCCTGCAGTTGCTACCCTAAAACACTGGTGACATGGATCTCTGGCACTGTCCTGCTCCAAGAGGAGGGGTGACAGCGTGAAGGGAACACTGACCTTTTCAAACAGCCCACTGCCATGCAGAGGCTTTCATGAAAGTGGGCACCATGAACCCACTTACATCTCATTTCTCCCAGAAAGGAACATGTTCCCATGCCCATGATGCCCAGCACCATCCCACTCCTCAGAGACGGGGATCAGGGAACCTCCTCTGCCCCTGGTCACCCCTCCTGCCCCGCCTCCTGCTCTCTCTTGGACAGGGAGGATCCTGCCTGGCCACTGAGGATTTTCTGAGGACCCTGAGCTAGGTGTGCAAGGCACAAGCCCCAGGTGCCATCAAAAGTCCCAGCCTTTCCTCTCTTTCCAGTTTGTCAGGCTGAGTGATCCAGGGTGTATTTTTGAAGCATTAAAGCCATAAGAGGCTTAAAGTGATAAAGGATTTGGATAGGATTTAAGTATGTTTAAGCCTTTGAATAGGATCAAGCTGTGTGCAAGGTACCAGCAGCCTGTGCAGGCACATGATCTTATCTCTGCTGCCCTCATTATTATAACCCTCTTCATGCTGATAGTGTTATAATAAGTGTAATATGAATAAACAGAAAGAAATATCACTCCACCAGGAAACAAGTCCTCTGCTTTATTGTATCCATGGCACCTATTAACACCTCTATCCCAGGGACTCATTGGGATGTGTGTACACACACCAAAGCACAGTTTTCACTTTTGACTTCACACTCCTATCAAGAAATTCATTCTTTCCCAAAGAGTTCCAAAAGCTGGAAACTATCCTGTTTTTTTACAGCTGGGACTCTGAGATACTATGAACCACCACTTGAAAAAAATATGACTAATCGACTAATCTGCTCCTATGAATAAATTTAAGATGTAAAATCCCACTTAGCAGCTGGCTCTCTGTCCCCGGGTAGCTCTAGAGCTGGCCATGTTTTGTGTGTAAAACAAGTCAGATAAAACCAAGCTGGGATCAATAAACTCCATTTCTACCACATCTTCGTGATGAGAAGTTGGCAAGGGGCCTTGGGCTGATATTACAGGCCAAAGGATGAGCAGATATCTTCTATTCCCTGCCTGCTCCGATCTGAAAGCATCTTCTCCTGCAGTGCTGCAACCACCTTGACTACTTTTTGGGCAGGGTTGTGCTCTTCTCAGCTGAAGCTGTCCCACTTTCCAGACTCTGAAGAGGCAGAGGGCCGGTGAAGGTGGCTCCAAGCACCCTCACAGATGGCTCAGGCACAGTTCAAAGAAAAAGTATACTTGTGCTCAAGTACCAAAACAAATATCCTATAGGAAGCCAATTTAACTGCAGTCTTACTGGTCCTGGCCATATCTGCTCATTAGAACCATTTTTCTTCCATATCCCCCTTAGACCTCTACGTGAGACGTCTTGCTCTTTTCTCTTCTTATTGTGTTCCACAGAACCATGAGATGCTCAGCTGTCTCCAGAGACATGGTCCTGTGCACCTTTCAGCATGTTTACAAACACAGATGCAGTAACACACTTGTAGTCAGGGCTACTGTGTTTTGAAACTGAGACCCAAATCAATAGAAATCCCAGCACACTGGAAAAGCTAATGCTTGCAGTGGCAAGAAAAGGCCAAGAAAGCTCCACAATCAGCTGGAGCAAAGAGGAAATAGAGCTCCTCCTATTTTTATGCCTGGGAAGAGGACAGAAAAGCCACTGGTGTTGCCATAGCATCATCCCCCCAAGGGTTCTCTCGGTGACTCTGGACATTTAGAGTGATGTGTTGAGTTCCCACATCATAGAATCATTTAGGATGGAAAAGATCTTCAAGATTGTTCAGTCCATTAACTCGGCATTGCCAAGCCCACTTCTAAACCCTGTCCTTCACATCTGCACATATTTTAAATATGTCCAGGGATGGTGATCCCACCACTTCCCTGGGCAGCTTGTGCCAATTCTTGACAATCCTAATATCCAAACTAGAACTCCTCTGGAATACCTTGAGGCTGTTTCCTCTTGTCAGGGAGCAGCTGCAGTAAGGCATGGCAGGATCTTCCCATTTACAGATAGGGTCTCTGTCCTTCTAGGAATTTATGTCTGATTTCCCTGGGTGGATCCCAGAGACATTGCCTAAGAAATGAACCAACAAATACCCTCAAAGGTGTTGGCTGCATACACTGCTATAGTCTTCTTCCTTAATTCTAGAGTTCTGTGGCTGTTCATCCAAGGGATAAGAGACTCATGTCATATCCTCACTGTGATTTACATTTGGCTTCAAATAAATTTCTCTCTTTTTAATTCTCCTCAGCCATCTCTCTTGTAAGAGCCCTCAGAAGTATACCTCTCTCACTTAAATATTTATCAATAAAGAATAACTATTCAATATTTAAACATTAACTGAGATGAAGACAGAAAATCCATAGGATCTGTAAACTGGCAGCTGGGGACCAGGGTCTGCTTCAGTGGTTACTGAAATATTATATATTCAGTAAATTACTCCAGAAATAGACACCAGGATCAGTAACTGAAAGTATTCCCCAGATGGTTGTTGCCACATTGCTCAAGGAAACAGCCAAGGCAGGTTCAAAATTTTCCAGGCAGACAGAGGTAGTAAACCTGGAGACGCCCAAAGTACCCTGGAGTATGAATAGAAAAGGAAGTATCAGTTTCTTTTAACTATTAGAAATACACTAATTTCTTAGTTTTGCTGAATGTTACCACACACAGCACTGCTGAAACACTCTCATGAGCTGACAGAGTTGAATGGTTCGATCTGACCTTAGTTTGCTTTACTGGGTCAGACCCAGTGGCCTGCATCTGTGAAAAGCACTGGCTTTTTCAGTGACTACCAGTTCACAAAAATCCATTTGTGCTGCTGTAATCACCTCACAGGTGTATCTACAAGGAGCTAACTAGTGCATTTCTGGCTGCCTGCCTATGGACTGGTGTGTGATGAGCTCCATGAATGAAAGCTTCAGACACAGCAGGCAGCACCATCACACTGCAGCTGTAATTCCCAGATGTGCAGGGCTTGCTCCAAAACCTCATAAAATTAATGGAAAATATTGCACCCTTATTAGCTTGGCACAGAAACAAAGTTTGAGGCAGAGCAGTGAAGTGACTGAATACCAAGGTGAGCTGAGGTGAAAATTGCAGGAAAGTAGCCAATTACTTGCTGTCCTGTCGATACAAGGCATGATTATATTTTACATTTAATTCTCTAGTTGCACTGAGCCTTACTTCATTTAAAGTGATTAGTTTCTTATTATAAAGCAGCAGTCAGATATTATGGAGAAAATCCCCCTTACCGAGCTTGCAGCAGGGGAATGAATTCCTAACTCTCCCAGCATACCTCAAGCCTGACCTCAGCCATGCATGGAGCCTTCACAAAGGAGGGTTTCAGGCCTTCAAGCACACTTACCTGACAGAGCATTAGACTTTCCCAGACCCAAGGATGGCTCCAGTAGTGCCCAGTTGGCAGGAGGAGAAGTAGCCCAGGGTGTTTTGGTCCATCTACATTCCTGTCCCTGCACAGCACACTGTGGCCAACCCCTGGGAATGGTGAATTTCAGAGCCATGCAAAACTGTGGCCAAAGTTCCTGATGAAAGGAGTTTTCATCTGAGCACCTTATGGCCCAGTGGATTTCTTGTCCCAGCCATGTTGCTGGGGAAATGTCCCTGGCGTTTGCTGAGACAAATTTTCATTGGGTTAATGGCACAAAAACAGGTGTCTGGTGAAAAGAGTGGAAGATCTAAAGGATGGTGCTGCATGTCCAGCTCTTCAGTGCAGTGTTAGCACAGCAGGGCAGTGTGATACCTTGCCATGATGATGATTCTGCCATGGACAAACACATGATTTTCTTCAGGAGATGACTATCCTGCATCCATGCTGCATTAAATGCATGGAGGGTTTAGACAAGGGAATTATGTGCATTTACCTACATTTGTTCACCATGCTGATGACCTCCTTCTCTTACATTGCATGGCTGGGCAGGAGCTCACTGTGCACCTGAGTGCTCTGCTCAAGTGCGGGGAGATTTTGTCTTTGATCTTGGTGACATCATGAAGTGGGGAGCTGTGAATGTGTTTGTGCTCATCAGGGAGAGGAGCAGGCAAATTCTATGCTGTTTGTATGGCTGAAGATACACAGCAAAGACTCCTCTTAGCTAATGGAATACATCCTACTAGGTTTTTCAGTAAGCACTTCTGATTTTAGGAATAGCTGCTGTACCATCTTCTGCTCTGGCACATAAATAACTCTTTTTCCTAAGGTTAATACATAGTCTTAGAAAATTTACAGGCGTGTGTGTGTCTCTCCTGTCTCCATAATGTGTGAATCCAGTGGTTTCATTCTTCCCTTTAGATGAGAATTATCATGAAGGGAGGTGATGGATGACAAACTCATTTTTTTCTGGACATCAGAGAATCCACACAGGCAAGGAGTGCTGGCAGGAAGGTTCCATACACATCTGCTCAGAGAGGTCTGGTTTAGCTTCTGCTCTGCCTGGTTCGTGTCATAGATGTGTGAGATGGTCCAGGCTATCTCCTCCCTCTCTCGGGGCAGCCATTTTGAATTTGAGAAGATAATTCCAAATTCATAATTCTCAAAGTGATCTTAAGCCCTGACTGCTTGTTGGGGTGAGTTTTTTATCTTTTGCTCTGTGTTTCTGTGTAATACTACATTACTGACAAAAACACTACTGAAGACTTAGCAATTTAGGCATCCCATTTAGATAGAGAGATGTGTGTACTCTGACAGGGCCAACTCCCAAATGTTTTCACTTTCCCCCCTTCAGTTATGAAACAAGAGCCTCAATCTCCTCTAAAGGTTGGCAAACAGCCCTTGTCCAAAGAGCACCACATCACATATTTACCTGCCCCACCAGGTGCACGGGACATTGGGCAGGGCCCAAGGGTCAGCCTCCCAAGGGACCCTGTGATGTGCCAGTGCCCATGGGAGAGCAAGGCTGGGCTGCTTGCTTGCCTCAGTTCATAGAACAGGGAAAGCTCACAGCGCTGGAGGTTCCCACTTTATGGAGATTCAGCTGGGCACCCTGTGAGCCATGAAAGAGACAGACAAACTGCCTTCGGCCGACTTCATGCCTGAGAAATGACACAACAGGTCTACTGCAGAAGCTCTGTAGGACAAATTATGTGTGTTAGATCCTGGTACTGCCTTGGAAAAAAGGGTAAAATGAGCTGTGGACCAGGCTCACCAGCGGTGTGAGAGCCAGTTCAATCAGCTTCTGCTGCTTGGCTAAGAGTGTGCTTTCCACATGGCAGCTCTGAAAAATAGACAAGGGCACATGAAGGTCTGATAAACTGGCTGGGCACCAACAAGTTCAGGGTATTGTTTGTTTACATCACTTGGCAGGAGGACTGGCCATGAAAATCTTGCTAGTAACAGAAATCCAGAATACAGAGACCTCTACCCATCTGCCTTCTGTGGTCTGAAGGACAAGAAATGGGGTTGTTTTCTCCCCCTGATCTCCGAACTAGTGTGTTTGCTCCGTGTTATTCTTCTGGTCTCCTAAATTGCCAGAATAAGCACTCTTAAAACCATATAAAGCAAGTCCCCACTTTGCCATGCTGTTGTCATCTCTAGCATTTGTTGCTATCTATTCATTAAGGTACATCCTCTTAATAAAAACATCCAAGAAACCAGCCTTTGTTTGCTGATTATGCATTCGGGGATTCCAGATTTATAGCGTTCATTTACCTTAATTGAAGCTTATGACGAGTACAAATTTTCTGCTGAAAGAAAAAGACAAAAGAACATAATGGTATAGGACAGAGTTCATGTAGAGATAAAGCGATGATTGTGTCATTTGTTTTGGAGGGTACGTTTGCTATTAAGCTGAAGTCTAAAGTAAGGTACATTGATTTACAGGAAATAGCTGACTTACACACATATTAGACATTTACAAACCCTACTTCAGAAGCCCCTGAATACTGATAAGCCTTTGTGATTTCAGCCAAGTATGTCATCAATAACATCAGCGTCTGTTTATAAACATTTTTTTTCCCTGATTCAGGTAGTCAAAGTTCAGGAAAATATTTGTCTTTGGTCTCTGCAAATGAATGGCTTGAAATTCAGTGACATTGTCCTCTTCAAAGGGAGCCAAAGGAACCCAGTCCTGATTCCTAGAAGAGCCTCAGAGGAGCAGGAGGACCAATGTGATTTCCAGAGAAGTGGCACCCTTCTTTCTGCTTTTGCCATTTAATGGAAAAAATAATTATTTCCTCTTATTGTGTCTTTGCATCTTGGAAGCTTTGTAAAATGCTTTTTTGACCTTGTGGATTACTTGTGGAAGAGTTATATGTATGACTTGAAAGAATGCACTAGTAGATAAAATGCCTTCCTATAATTAAAACAAAAAATTTGGACCTGGCTAGTCCCTGTCTGATTGCTGGCCCTGGGACCTTTTTCCTGAAATGCCTTTGGCTCCATTTGAAGGTCCTGATTTAGCAAACCATTTAAGCACATGCTGCTGTGAAGCGGATGTGCTTAAGAGCTGCTGAAGTGCAGCCCCACTTGGGTGGGGTTTTGCTCATCCTCCCGTGTGTAAGACTGCAGAAAAAAAATCTGGCTTTTTTTCTGTTTTGTGCATAAAGCACCTTCAGCAAGCAGGTGGTGTCCCTGTTAAATCCAACACAGAGAAGACAGGGTAATAGTACTTGCACCAAGGCAAAACACAAGTAAATATCATGTGGTGCATCTATCTGTTACTCTAAAGCAAACATTAGGAAACGAAGAGTGTAAATAATTATGCCCGAGAGGGCAGAGCAAGGCCCACCACGATAGGGACTTCCTCTGCTCAGAGGCAGCCGCCGGCGCTGTAGAGCTTCCTTCTGAGCTGGCTGCCCTCCATCCCTCCCTGCACGGGGCAGTGGCCCAGAAATCCCCATTTTCTCTACTGGCTTTGTAAGCAGCATGGAAACACTTTTCCCACTGGGGACAGGATGCTAATTTATTTGCTGTCCTGAGTTTCCACACCTGATTCCCACCCTGCTGTTCTGTGTTCACCTTCCAGCCTCTGGTGAAGCAAAACTACTCCCCTCTGCACCCATTCTTCTTGTGCTATCCTGAAGAGATTTGGCTGACACCAGCACAAAAGCCGGCAGAAGCAGTGGTAACCAGCAGCTCTTCTTGGGACGGCTTTTGTGGCAGCTAATGCTCTAGAGAGGTGACCTCTCCTCAGTGCTATGGTTATGTTGGAGTTTCTCCTGACGGTGGAATCTCATCCTGACATAGAGAAAAATGGGGTTAACACGGGGCCTCAGGAGCACCTGAACCATCAACTGTAAAAATCCCACAGCTGCTCTGTGTACCCAGCAGCTCTAGCATTTTTGGTGGTATTTCTCTGAAGTGGTTATTCTGCTGGTTTTGTCACTACAAACACTGAGACGGATGCAGGCATAGATGCACAATAGTTTTTTCCGGCTAACCTTCCTCGTCACGGCCAGGAAAGGAACAGAGGGGTGCCAGGGGTTGCGACAGCAATGCGCGGGGCACAGACCCCCGCGGGTCACGTCCTCTCAGCCACGCTGCTCGGGCACCGCCCGTCTGTCCCCTCACAGCAGCGCCTGCTGCATCCGCAAGGGAATGAAACCGGGCAGCACCAACTGCAGCCGCGGAGCGCCTCTTCTGAATGCCCGTGAGCTACGAGCCAGGCTTTCCCCCTAAGCCTGAGTGCTTCTGTGCCTAAGCTTTTCATCTTGTATCACAGAATTGTGCATATTTTCGTTACCTTTATATTGGTGCCTTATCCTCGTTGAGTGGCACAAGCTATTTCCCTCTTACTGCCCAAAAGAAGGGGCAGGGGAGGGAGGGAGGGAAGAAGGAGGAAGGAGAGGAGAATTGGTTGTCTCTTAGTTTGCCCTCCTGTCAATCGATCAGCAGCAATTCCTTTTAGATAATAACGCACAAATTGTCTGTGCAGCTCAGCTGCTGCTCTGCCTCTGTGAGAATCTGCTGGGACCAAGCTTGAAATCAGAGAGTTAATGAGCTGTAAGAGCAAAGGAGGAGGGGGAGAGGAGAGAGGGAGGTAAGTCTGAAGATCCAGTTCCTGCTCCAGCTCCGCTGGGAGTTAGGGGCTCAGCTAAGCTGTACCTACAGCGTCCCGGCTCTAGAGCCATAAACGGGGCGATCCGCGGCGGCAGCACAGCAGCTTGGTAGGATGAGAAAAGAGGAAAAGCACTCGCAGTTCCTGCTGTAGCCACATCCTGCTGAGGTCTGCCTTAGGTCTGCCTCTCCCCACAGCCTTTTTTTGCCTCTTCAGACCATCACTTTGGGTTTAAATACCTCACTGGATCTCCATTCTAAAGCAGCTGTGAATGTGCATCTATGTATCTATCTATCTATCTATCTATCTATCTATCTATCTATCTATCTATCTATCTATCTATCTATCTATCTATCTCTATGTGACACATACATACACCCTCCAGGATGAATTGGAATGGGCAGAAGTGATACAGCCTTTGACAAGCATTTTTGTGCCCAGTCACACCTCTGTCATGAGCAGACGATTTTTGTGACATTAAAGGTTTGCTAAATGTTAATGTGCTAAAATGTTCTCGGGGTCCCAGCAGTCGTGGTCCCCCACAAAATGATGGCAGATCCCCAGGAGGCACAGGGGTATCACCTGGGTGCAAGCCCTGCTGTCCATGGCTCACTTTTGTATAAGGGACACCCAGTTTTGGAGATCATCTCCCCCATTTTGCAGGCAGCACAAAAGAAACGCAGAGTTTGTTGCTTTCTCAGCTTCATAACAAATCTATCCAGTTCTAAAATTATCAGAGTGAAATGGAGGCTTGCTTAATGTGCGTGTGGGTGTTAATGGAGAAAGAACCGCTCTTATAACTGCCTTAAAAGCTATTTCATAAAATAGTTTCATTGTCAGGGACTTTAAACATACAGGATTAATATCTTAACTGACTGTGCCTCATTTTGTATTATCTCAAGGACAAATTTATAAGATGATACACACTATTTAGTCTTTATAATGCTTGCATCTGTAACTGCCGTGCTTTGGGAGAATTTTACCATCATTGCTACTTACAGAAACATATTAACTTGCCATAAACAACTAAAAATAAATTAATCACATTCACAGATGTGTTAAGGAGTTAGCTACTATATATAAACTGCCAAAACCAACTGAAATCTATATGAAATGAGGCAAATATTGCTTAGTGATATTAAATAACACATGTATAATTCAGCTTAATTTAAAGCATCATTGAAACTACTAATGCTATTTTGACTTGTAACATAAGGTTTTGTGTTTTATTAAAATTCTTTTACTGAAAATTCTTAGATTTAAAAAAAATGTTACAATTATTTTATGGATTTTCTATTTCTTGAAATTTCATTTTAAGGATTTGAATTGTTTTCTTAGAACATCTAACCTATTTTAATAGGTAACCTCAATGTGCTAAGAAGAAAAAGTAAAAAATACTGATGATAGGATGCCTTAAACCACAGTACTTTTCAGAAATGTTTAATGCCTGGTAATTTTCTATGCACATCATAGGAATTCCTTGGCTTCCCCAAGCAGAGTTCTCACAGCGTGGGATGCTTGAGGGAAAGGAGACCTTTTCTATGAATGGACAGAGAAAGCTGTCAGCTTGCTCATTCTTGCAAATCAAAGGCAGGGAGTAGATACATTTGTTGCCTGTAAATGTATTAGAGTAAAATTCCAAAAAGCTCTTTCATCCAGTGGAAAATATTGGCATAGAAATAAATACGAGCATGCTAAGGAGATGAGAATTGACAGACCTGTGCAGCCCAGAGATCCTGTTTCTCATGTAGTGACACCTAAGGAAGAGTACAAAAATGTATCCATTCTAAGCTCTCCCCAACACCCCTCAAACATTTTGAAATATTATGGAAATCAAGAAGGGTATCACAAAGCTCTGAGATTAAAGAGGGAATGTATGCCCCAGTTTTCTCAGAAAGGAGAGGCACGCTATCCTTGTCTTCATAGTTCACCACAGCACCAGACACATCTCTACTTTTTCTTGGCAGCAGTTCTCCAGAGCCTCAAAGGGAAAAGCAGTCACTTTTCTGGTGTGAAAGAGCTGGGTGGTTCTACAGGAAATGCATCGACATTCCTGACAGTAGGAGCTGAAAAAAGAGGGGGAAGATGCAGGAGGACTGATGCACGCCCTGTGTTTTATTAGCTGTTCAATATTTAGGACACTGGATTACCCTCTGAAGGGTTTTCTGATCCATAGTGCTGGATCCACTAGGCACTGGCTCCATCCCCACTGAGGAGAACAGGCACCAATTTATCCATCACTGCAATGTATATGCTGGAGGGTTGAAATAAACTGCCTTTGAGGTTATGGATGAAACTGAGCCTGTTGTGGCAGATGACATTCCTGTCACCTGTCCTGTGGGGGACATTTGCATACATTGCTGGGGAGGACTGTATAAACTTTGAAAAGAACACTGGAGAGGAGATCTACTGGCAAATATGGTCTCAGAAGGAGGCATGCCCTTGCTGCAGACACAGCTCCTCATTTCCATGCCTTGATACCCTTTCTTGCACAGACTCATCCCTCCCTGCGTGACACAGACCCCGCTCCATCACTGCTGCCTTCTGACTTTTTGGGGAATGGCCTCCAAACCAATTTTCTCTACTTAAGTTTGGACACCAAAAAGGTGTAGCTGATTCATGATTGTAGGTGCACACTCCATGAGAAGGAGATGCACCTCCAGGAAACTGTGGTTAATTTGGGAGTTTCATTCTTCTCTTTCTTGACTGTTGGGATGTTAAGGCAATTACACCCCTAATTTACCAGCTGCTCTTGGTGTGCTAATTGTAATGAGGATGACTCAGGCAGTGTAAGATTAGAGGTATCAGCTATCAATCATATGTCACTTTGGTGGCAACTTTTATAGCTGAAATTGCTCCAGCCACACAACGACTTATGTGCCAGGCTGCTCTAAAAACTGGCTTGCTAAGGGTCTGCTTAGACCTCATGTTGCTACATTGCCCCCTGTCCTCTCTCCACTTTGGGCAAGGCCTTAGCCCCACCGAGCGAGCTGTTGTGTCTGCTAGTCCTGTTTTGGACCCTATTCCCATCCCTGTAAATGAACATCAATTAATTGCTGGAAATTATTTCCAAGTGCAGAGTTGTTGCATTGCAGTTGTCTCAGGTTTGTATTCCTTTTCTCTTTTTCATAGCATGATGGTTTTGTTGCACCAAGAATGCTTTGCAAAGTAGCTTTTAAGTGACCACAATCTTTCACACCTGAAGCTTTCAACAATTTGAAGATAATGATAGACTTAACTTCACAAAGTTATAGATAAAATATCTCCTTGAAAAAGTCCACATTGTGTGAATGATACAAAAAGGGTAGAGAAGAAGAAGAAGAAGAAGAAGAAGAAGAAGAAGGGAATTGTTCACATTTTCATAGCTATGCTTTCTAAATGATATTCCAACTTTCCATCTTTTACCTCTGGATTTGTATATATTGGTGTTAACTAAGACTTGCTTTGAACTCACAGACAGTCTTTACAGACTGCACTAATTATTTGGGAGAAATCTGCTCTCACACAGAAAACTCAGAAATCTGAGCTCTTGTGGAAGGCCAAGGCAAGAGATTTGGAAGGTAAGCAAGGAACTGGCACACTAAGGGATAGTTGAGGTTAGACACTGATAGCAGCAATAGCCACCCTCATCTAAAAATACCTTGTAAGAGTACATTGAGCCCGAGGCCCCTGTGTGAGAGCTATTGTCATGTGAAAACCATGTCTGTGGCTTTCAAGGCAAGTGTATTTGTTGTTTTGTTAAAACCTTCATCTAAAGAACTTTTCTATCTTCTCCTGTTGCCTCATGCCCACAACTCCCATCATGTTTTTGTTCTTTCCACTGTTTAATGTTTATCTTCCTTTGCAAAAATAGAAGTCAGACGGGAAACCATCTTTTGTGGGCATTCCCACAGTGCATATTTGCATTTTTGAGCAGTATCTCAATAGCACGGTGTTCTTCAGATAACCTGAAATCACAGGGGTTATGCAGGTAGCAATCACAATACTATGCACAACTGTGGCTGACTATTCTGAGCAAAAATTAACAGTGCAGATACAAAACAGACTGACAGAAAGTATAAAGGTTAGGTAGCAACCTTACCCCAACAAATATATGCAGTCCTGGCTTCTATAATCTACAGGTTAAAGGACAGTCATAGAGTCCCAGAATCATAGAATGGACTGGGTTGGAAGTGATCTTAAAGATAATTTAATTCCAATCCCCCTGCCATAGGTTCCATCCAACTTGGTCTTGAACACTTTCAGGGATGGAGGACCCAGAATTTCACTGAGAAAACTGTTGCAGTGTCTCACTGCCCTCACTGAAAAGAATTTTTTTTTCCTCATATCTAAACCTACTCTCTTTCGGTTTGAAACCATTCCCCCTTGTCCTGTCACTAGATGCTCTTATGAAAATTCCCCTTCCTTTCTTGTAAGGTCCCTTAATGTGCTGAAAGGTCACAATTAGGTCCCCCCAAAGCCTTCTTTTTTTCCAGGCTAATCAACCCAAATTCTCTCAGCCTTCCCCATAGGAGAGGTGCTCCATCCCTCTAATCATCTTCATGGGCCTCCTCTGGACTCACTCCAAGAGATCCATGTCCCTCCTGTGCTGGGGGGAGCATCCCAGGGCTGGATGCAATATTCCAGGTGGGGGGCAGAATTCCCTCCCTCACCCTGCTGACCACACTGCTTTGGATGCAGCCCAGGACACTTCTGGCTTTTTGGGCTGGGAGTGCTCATGGTTGGGCTGTGTCCAACCTCTCCCCTGCCAGCATCCCAAGTCCTTCTGGGAAGGGCTGCTCTCCATCTGTTCATCCCCCAGCCTGTGTAGATGCTGGAGGCTGCCCCAGGCCAGGCGCAGCACCTTGCACTTGGCCTTGTTGAACCTCATGGGCTCCCCCAGGACCCCCAAAGCTTGAGGTTGTTGGGGTCCCTCTGGATGGCATCCGGTCCTTCAGTGTGTTATCTTTATCAGTCAGCTTGATGTCATCTGCAAATTTGCTGAGGGTGCACTCAATACTGACATCCTGGGGTGGGGATCTCTTTCTCTGTTGTCCAACCACAGTGAATTTCAGGACATATTTTACAGTCCTTAGGTAAAAGGAGAGAAAGACATTAGTTTCCAAGAAAGTCTTTAATCTGAAAATGTTTCAAAAGTCTCAGAAAACCTTCATGTAATCTGACAAATTGCAGCACCTCCAGAGGATTCGCTCAACTTGAAACATTTCATTTTCCTTTTTTTATTTATTTATCCTCAGTCATGATGTGAAAAGGTGTTAAAAGTGCCTCCCCTCCCCTTGCTGAAATGAAAGGTATCCAGTTTCCCCAGTGCTGATGTTCTGACAGGTGGAATAGTAGGGCAGAAGGAATTGAGGAGTTTTTGTTTATTTGTTTGTTTGTCAGATGTTTTTCCTACCTGCATGAGGGCTGGGACTGCATTTAAAAAGACACCATCAACTTTAGATGATAGAAATGCTCCGGAAGGAGTCAGTGGTGAGGGGACTTGTTGCTGGGGCCAGCCTGGCTCTTGGTGGGTCTTAATTAACACAGGCAGATGGAAGATTTCTGTAGGAGAGAAAGATGCAGTTCCTTCTCTCCTACAAGTGTCTGCCACAAAACAGGAGTCAAGTGTCCTGTTTTTACAACCTCTGGCTTGTGTCCATCCTTTAACCTCCCAAATTCCTGCAGATTCGGTGTGTGGAGATCAGCAATGCCTGGCTCTGCCTGAGACTTGGGTAGTTTTTTTGGACAGCTTTGCTCTGCATCACTGATGCCTGCAAAAATTCCTTGCCTCAAGGATTTCAACTGGACCCACTCTTTCCTGGTGTCTTGTTTTCTGATAAATTAGAGCTAAGCAAACAGCCGCCAAAACAGATTTAAAGGAGCCCCAATATAAACAGGAACATTTTGCTGCTGTTTTCGCTTGGCTGGACCAAACACAGCTGCCTGTTGGACTGGGTAAATAGGGAGCAGGGCAGTATTACACTTCACCTCTTTATCAGGGCTCAAGGCAAACCTTTTTCTCCTTTTTTTCCGATGTTGTGCATATTTTGGAATTCTTTTTATAAAACACGTTTATTTTAGGTTTCAGTTTGGGTTTCTGGAAAATGAACTAGCTGAAGCTGATTGTGAAATTACTCCCTAGCAAAAGGTAAACAGGAATCATGCAGAAATGCTGACAATGGGAAGAAGTTTGCGCATACACAAAAAAAAAAAAGAATCAGTTTTTTAAAATATTATCCTTTGGTTACTGATTATATGCTTGCATTTTTAACATTCTCTGTATTACAAATAAACTGGAGTTGCAAATCTTTCATCCTGGACCAGATCTAGAGTTGAGCTGACTTCCCTCCTGCTTACAGTTGTCTGGGAAAAGGGCCAAGAAGGGTGGCCAGGATTTCATGGAGATGAGTGGTAAGAGATCCACCTTCATGCCAGGTCCCCAGCTCCATTACTGGAGCTGGAGATTTTCTAAACATGAAGTATATTATGTCTTGCAAAAGACATATATTTGAATAAACAAAGTTTATTCACCATGACAAACTTCTGATATTCACCTTGCACATGCTCAATGGTAGTTTAAAACCTCAGGGTTTCTGATTCCCAGAGGCTGATTACACACGACAGGAAAATGCTTCTCTTGCTCACTTATGATTTTCCCACCTCGTTTGCTGGATTTACATACTCTGACATTACACTACATCCATTCAAAGGAAAAAGTACTTATAGAATGGCATTACATGCCAAATGAAATCATCTTTCTCAGGTACTAGATACAAAGAGATGGTCCCTGGCTGTAACTGCTCAGTTTGGGTAGACAAGGCTAAAAACCAGGAGGCATAGATATTGTTTTTAAAAATTACAGATTGAGCAGCCCTCATCAGCCCATACAGGAAGGCTGGGTGAAAGCAGAAGCTAGCTTTAATCACAAAGTATACTTTTGTGTGCAACAAATTTTCTCCTTAACACAGAGCAGGTCTATTTCACAACGAGTTGCAGGAGCGCCATATATTTTCTTTCTGGATTATTTTCATTACCACTACAACCCACAACGAGTTGCAGCAGGGCAAAAATACAAATCAGTTTTCCTCTCTTGCAATTTTTATCTAACAAGATAGTGTGATGAAGAAGGAGACCCATTTGCGTCATATCTTCCCTCTGCATTCTCCTGCTGAGCATCCCAGTGTCTCAGTCTCACCCTCTGAAATTTTGCTGACTCCTATTAACTCTGCCATCCTCTGAGCATTCACCCTCCCCAAAAGGCCACGCTCCTACTCGTCTTTCTTTTCTCTGCATGGTGCTACTCCTGCTGTTTAATGATCTCTAGCAATAGACAGGAAAGGCAGGAGAGTGCAGGGAATGCCAGATCAGATCAGATCAGATCAGGTCAATGTCTGTGTGTCCTGGCTCTCTGGGCACAGCACACAAGTCTTGGTGCCCTTCAAGGCCCTCTGTCCTTGCAATGCCCCACACAGCAATTACAGGATTAGGGAAGTTAAAAGGGACATCCTTATCATAGCTTATTTTCTTTAGAATCTGTTGATCTATTGTTCATTACTTTTTTTCCTCCGGTCCCTTTGCAGCTTATGGTACTGTCCATCTCCACAACCTCCAGTGGCAACAAGTTCCCAAATTTCTCTATTTGCCATGTAAAATTTTTCTGGCTACTCTCTATTACAAACTCATTTGAATTTCATTGAATGCCCACACTTCTGCTATTGATGGATGAGGTGAACAAGAGCTTTTTATTCCCCTTACAGTCCCCTTCATGTTTTGTAAGCTTCTGTCATATCCTTCCTCAACCTTCTCTTCTCCAAATCGAGGCAATCCAGCCTTTTCAGTTTCTCTTAATTTGCGGTTTGCTCCATTCTCCTCATCATTTTAACTGCCATTCCCTATAGCTTTTTTTGATTCTACTGTATCCTCTTCCAGGTGTTTAGAACACACACTCATCTGCCTCAGATCCAAGGGTGCACCAAGGTCTTACAGGATGGCTGTTTCCACCAGCATGAGATGTAGGGTCTATCTATTAAAAACAAAACAACCAACCAAAACAACACAAAAATCCCCACCAAAACAAGTACACACAGCCTGAGAATGTCATCAATACTCTAAAATGTCTGTAAGTAAAAGCAGTGCTGAACAAGAAATAGAAAAGCCACTGAAAAATGGAGATTCAGCCTAAAGAGCACAGGAAGAACATGGTGCTTAAAGCAACCAGAGGTTTCATATTGAGGCCTTAGGGAAGGCACTACTTGGCACAGTGCCATGTGATAAAGAAATCCCAGACAGCTCTGGGGGGAAAGGAGCCAAAAGATAGAAAACAGGAGAAAGGGCTTGAGCAACTGCTGGATGCAGGAAAAGGGGAAAATTAAATCAAAGCCTTCTCTTCTAAGTTTGTGACTTAAAAGAAGCAAACAAACAAATCAAATAAACAAATAAAAAACAAATAGAAAAGAAAAACAAAACAAAGGAAGAGGCTAAAAAAATAAATCATGTTTTCTAGAGAACACACCTTAATGGAGTTCAAAAAAAAGAAGCTATAGAAAAACCCACCCCAAACCTGATTTTACACAGTGAAAAGTAACTGATTGAAAGTAGTAACAACTGAGAGTGGAGCTACTTAAAGTTAGATTACCACAGGGTAAATTCCCAGTGCAAATGCTATGATTTTATGAAAGCAATCCAATTAGTCACAAGTGACTAGGACTAAGGATTAAAATCACCCACGATGGGAGAAGGCTGAAAGATACAATCTGCAGTTTGTGATAGAAGATGGTGCTCCTGGAAAAGGGCACAAAGGCAAGGAGACTTCAAAAGGGAAGGGAGGTGAAAGAGGGAAACTGAATTAGCAACAAAAGAAGGGAGTCAAAGAGACAAGATAAAGAGATGATTCTGATACAGAAAAGATAAGGGCAGAAGAAGAGAAAAAAAGAGGAAAAGGGTGTATCATGTAAAAAACCTTCAGTTATTAGGCTGAAGCATTTTAAGGATTATTAGGATTTTAAGTATTTATAAGGATAACCTAGGTGAGGGTAAATATCTGTGCTATCTCTACTCTCATTCCCCATCTCTACTCCCCATGACCAGCTTAACAACGTCTTTGTAGGATGAACCAGCATTATAAGGGGCAGGAGAAAGTCAGTTCTACCTCTAATGTACAAGAAACAATGATTTAGACAGCAGACACAGCTCTCAGTGAAAAAATTCATCTGGCCAGGTGGAAAATGAAGAAATAATCTCTTTCAATAAACATGAACAGCAGCAAAAATATAAGCAAAGCCTTAAAGCTGCAATTACTTTGGGTGAGTCCTTAGGCAGGGTCAAACCTGTGGTTCTGTAATGTTTATAACACTGGAATTGTCCTCCACAGGCATACATCCATGTTTTAGACCTGAGCTACCTTCTGAATAATTTGATGCTAGGCTGCTTTTTCTGGCTTTAGGACCTCATTTAGTATTTAAGCATGCAAATATTCTTACCACTTTACTACCTCATAATCTTTGCTAAATGGTGTTTCAGATGAGGGCAGAGATCTGGCATCCATCTACAAACCTGCTGCAGAGGCAGAGTAAGAAGGGCAGGTAAGCAAATTTAATCTCCTGCTGCAAGCAGAAGCAAGGGGATGCACAAGGAGGGCCGGGCAGAGCCTCCTCCTTGCATTTCTCCTGCAGCTTGTGGCTGGATACCAGGGCACAAAGAGAGAGGAGAGATTCAGGGTGATGCCAGCATCAAGGTAATAAAATATCTGCTCACTGAGAGCCGTGGTTTTGGGTGCGAGAGCGCAGCAGAGAAACCCTTTCCTCTCCCGTGTGTGCACTCAGGATCCTCCCATCCGCCAGGAGCGGAGCCTGTTCCTGACTCCAGGCGAGTGTTTGCAACACCCAGCGTGGGGGAACTGAAGCCCAGAGATTAAGTGCCTTAGCCAGCAGTGGTGACAGCCACGAAAGAAACCCAGATTTCCTGCTTTGCTGTTTCCACTACAGGCTCTGCAAACCTCTCCCCTGCTCCAAGCAAACCTCTCCACATCATTAGCAAACAATGGCATCAAGGTTGCTGGGGCTCAGGCAGGGCAATTTCCATGTGTTCTTCTCACTCTCCTTTCTCTTCCCACAGAGCTCACTATCTTCTAGTGCTGGTGCCAAAAGCAGAAATGGTCCCACTGGCCGAGTGCACCCCTACTGCCTCTCCCAAGCATCATCCAAGGCTCTCCAGAGTCCCTCCATCTTCTGCACAGGGACAGGGGACAGGCACAGAGCCACCTGTCTCCATCACCTGCAGGCTGCATCATACAGCCTGTGGCACTGCAAATGAGAACAAGGATTGTGCCAGCTGTGGGGCTTGGAGGCTTATGGAAAGGTGGATGTGACTCTGGTGTTTTCTAAATGAAGGGGGTTTCCTTTGTGCCTGGCATGTGAACATCTGCAATACACTGTACTGATGTTTCTGACATAGATGGGCCTGTCTGAACTGTCATTACCTGAAAAGCCTTTATTCTTGCCTGCCATTTCTAGCACATGGCAGGATCCTTCACTCCAGAGTGATCACTAGCTGCCCGTTAATTTCTCCTCTCTGTTTCATAGCTCAGCGAGCACCCTCTGATCTTGCCGCTCACTTCCCCTCCCCACCTCTCTGAAACAGTGGAAGAAAGAGTGCCCTGTTACCCACAGAAATACCTTTCCCTCCTTCCCTGTGTCCTGGCAGCCTCTGCACAGTCCCTGTCCCCATCACTGAGGCTGCAACCACCTCCTTTATCCGAGCCTGCCAGCCTTTCCTCTGGCTTTCACTCTGCCATCAAGGTCTAGAACAGCTTCCTGTCATGTTTTCTGGGCCACTTGTATCTTAATTTCTGCCTCAAGTAATCTCTGCCTCTCGTGAGCATTTTCCACGTCGTGTCTTTCTCCAAACCGTATCTTTCCTTGCTCCCGTCCCTCACACTTCCTCTGATTCCAGGGAATCTCTTCTTTACTGACTTGTGATTTTAGGGTTTCCTGTTCTCAGGAGCTGGGATCTATAAGCAATGAGACACAAACTGCCAAACCAAATTGCTTTCCACATTCTTATTAAAGTATTTAAGCTAACTCTTGCTCTCTTGCATTCAAAGTGTACCACTGCACACGTTGTTTTCTCCTGCTTTCTTTCTCCATCAGGGTTTTTGGACCAAAACCTGCTTTTGATCATTGCTGCAATTAAGACTCTTCACAAGGAATCAGCCACAGGCAACGCATTTAACAGCTTGACTCTAAAATAACAATGTGTATATAGGAGAATCATAAAGGATTTGCAAATGTTCTGTATCATGTCTTGAAACTAGAAAGAATGGGCATCATATAAAAATTCAGAGCACTCCATGTATTTCCACTTGCATAGCAACAATCAGGATGTACTGTGAAGATTGAACTTTAAATATGTGGACTATTGAAAAGTATGGTTTAGAAAACAGATACATGGAAAATAAGTTTGCCAGGGGATTTCCATATTCTGTGCTCTTTTAACACCGAGAAGTATCAATATCCAAGTTACACAGTTTATTATTAAATTCGTCTTTTTTTTCCTTTTAGGAGGCGATAAAAAATGCAGTGAATAGATTAGTTTTAATCTATTAAATCTGAGGTTAATGGGAGATTCTCTCAAAGGGTAAATACCGGCCAATATACAAGTGTATATTTTTGCTCATATTTTTAACACACCGAAATGCTGAAAGGAAAATTTATTTTCTACTGGTTTTTAAAAATCTCACTGTCAGTGATCTTCTCCATGGAGAGAGCTGGACTGGGAGTTTTCCTCTAAGTACATTTGCTGGATCCAGCCCTTGACCAGAAGAATGTTATTTTTCTGTCTTCAGTTGCAGCCAGAAAAAAACTCAGGTATGATGGTACATCAGTCTTAAAGGTTATTTTAGGATTGTACCTCTGCTGAGAGACCAAACTTCAAACAAATGCAGCTTTTCATGTGCCTGCGGGATGGAGGTCACGAGAACAGACGTGTGCACATATCCCCTTCCTTCGAAGTCACCTGCTGCATTTGAAATATATCCATGCAGTAGGATTACTTGTGTGCTGAATTGTGTGTAAAAAGTTCTACAGCTTTGGGAACTCAGTGGAAAAACAAACTATGGAAAAAATCAGGCAGTCCCATGCTTCACCTTCAGCCACTCCACCCACTTCAGTCACCTGCAACAGAGCTCTCAGCTGATTCTGGTTTCCACCTAGGCAACACTTGTAGCAACTTTTCTGGACCAGGAACGTGACTACAGAAAATGTATCCAGGGTAAGTGCAAGTGGGAAGCGAAAAGTTTTCTGCTTCTGCAAATCTCAGTACCCAAACAGCACATTTTAAACCCACTGCTCTGCATCCAGAAAGTCAGTAAAATCAGTCTCAGAAATGCTGGTGCTGCTCAGAAGCGTGCACTTGCTTACCTGGTAAGAAAATACGACATCAGGGGATGGGAGAAATCATGCCTACCAAATCATGTAAAGTCATCTCTGCTCAGGAGCTTGGGCTTTGCACTGGCTGTTGAGCTTTTCAGATGGAGGAGACAGAGGCAATTAGGGGGTCTCAGCCTCAGTTTTGCTGTACAAGCTCCTGTTGCTGTGGCTGCAGTCAGGGCAAGCACCTGTTGAAAGGGGAGTGTGGAGCAGCAGGCTGCTCATGAGCTGGGCTCCAGGCTGGCACTTGCAGAGCTTAGGTCTCATGACATCCCAGACGTGCTGAGGAGGATATTGCTCAGAAATATCTGGGAAAGGTTGCAGCCTACACATTCTGTCCAGAAAAATACAGACAGGAGTGTGTGTATGTACCTGGCTGGGTAAGCGCCCATCGGATTATTTTGTTTCTGCTGGGATTGTGGCATTTAAGGGTATTTTAGGCCATGCTGGAATCTCTAGTTACTTAAAGCTATGCCAACCCAAACAAACTCAGTTTCCAGTTTGCAGATAGCTGTATCCAAACTGGTCACCACTGTGGTGTCTGAGGGGGGAGATAAGCAATTCCACAGCACAGTTAATCTCTTCTGAAGCAATTTTCTCCGCCTGATCAGAAAAGAATCACTCTGAGCACCAAGTCCTGTGCTCCTGACATCAGCTGGGCCCTCAACAAGGGGTGTCTTTTGGTCTCAAGCACCTGTTGGACTCCAATTAAAGTACATGTTTACATTCCCAAGAAGTCACGTGGTCTTAATTATACACTGAGGAGTTTTAGCAGAGTTGATCCAAAGTTTGGGTGTTTGGAAGTAAATGCAAAGACTTACAATAGAAAATTAGAAAAAAAAAATCAATTGCTTTTCACATAACATCCCTATTTATCCCCTTAATTAATTTAAAAATCTACCTGACAGATGCAATTTTTATTTTCAGCTGTTTTACTTGTGATCTCTTTTAGCTGTTTTGTTTCCTAAAGTTAGCCTGAGTAAATATTTGACTTTGTCCTCTAAGTCACTGCATACCATTGTCTAACCTAATAAAACCTTTTATTTCATTAGCACCAGTTTATCTAATGTTCCAGACTAATTGAGAGTGGATTTCCAAGAAGAAAAAGGAAGAACATGTTCACGACCACAGACACCTCCTCACCTGTTTATGAAAGACAACACAGGCTCTGCAGGACAGAAAAAATAGCGGTGAAAAACACCACATCTCACCTTTCTGCAATTTTCTCAGTCCATATCAATTCCCCGTACTAAAAGCCACGTGAGTCATTCAGTGTTTACATAAAAACGTAAGCTTGAATATAAGGTCGCTATTTTCCTCTGCCCAGTAGGGATTACTGGAACACATTCTGCACTTCCCTGTGTGGAAATAACCTCCCTCCCTGGGCTCAGCCTTAATAATCAGAGAGGTGGGAAGTGCTCCTTCCAAGAGTCCATGTTGCTCTTATGCTGGAGGCCCCAGAGCTGGACACAGTACACCAGGTGGGATTTCACAAGAGCAGATTAGAGTGGCACAATCAACTCCCTCAGCCTCCTGGCCACTCTGCTTTTGATGCAGCTCTGGGTATGGTTGGCAGTTTTCAGTCCTCTTGCCATTCTGGATATAGAAACACAAAACTCAAAGAACTTTCTAAACTGATGGGATTTAATTAGAAGGCTGACATATCATTATCACTACTGTGATATTCCTGACTGCTGCCAAGAAAGCCTGGGGAAGAGGATCAACAGAAATTTGTGAATTTTATAAAACAACCAAACGGTGCTTGTGTGTGTTCAAGTAGCAATTACCACTGAAACCAAAGGGAGCACAGCAAGGATAGAGCATCCTCAGATTCAGAGCCCTTTCCACATCAAAGTGCTGGCAAGCTGATCTTGGCATTTGCTTGGGTCACTGTCCTGGAAGCCCATGGAGCACCTCAGCTCTGGCTTGCAGTGTCAGCAGGGCTGCTGTGAGAAGACACCCAGTCTGTTCTGCTGGGCTGGACAGGAGCACCAGACCTGAGGCACAGGTTTCTCTCTGAGCCACGGCTGGGGACGGATCGTCACAGGGATAAAGTTTTGTTGTTCCCACAGTATGTAGGCATGAGGCAGCAGGGCCACCAGATCCAAAGGCAGAAGGGTTGGACTTGACACTCAGATTTCTGACTGACTGCTGAAGTGAAGGTTTTATTTCACCTACACAAATCAAGTAGCTTATCTGGTAATTTTCCTGTTCTTTCTTTTCAGCTGAGAAGGAGACGGACAGCTCTATCCCAAGCTGTGAGTTGCACTCAGGACAGAGGTAATGGAGGCAGCAGAGAACCTGTCCTTGGTGTACAGGGGCAAGTCTCTCCTGCTGAAGCAGGCAGGTGTCCCCAGAGGTGGGGAAGGGCTGGAGAGGGCAGATCTGCTCTACAATCTCTTCAGTGGGGCCCTGGGAGCTGGACATGTGACCAAGGCTTCTCACCTCTGTGTCCAGGAGATTTGAGGTCCTTTGAAACCACTAGATGCAGCAATTCACGATTAGAAATGTTGCACTTGGACAGTTTCTACAACAGAGTGTACAAGGAGAATCAAGAAACTGGGATGATCATGCAAAACTGCTGAAGACAACCAGGAAAAGACCATAAAGGATTTCCCCATAATATGGGGACCATAACATGGTCCTTCTAAGGAGCATTTTCTGAGACATTTCTAAGGGAGAAGACCTTTAAGAGCTTAGCCAGTCTTTTAAGAGACTTTTGTTTTTATTTTCATCCTCTGAAAATCATTCATAAATTTCTATTAAAAGTTCATGAGGCTGCCATGCTACAAACAAGGACACCAAAACACTAAGGAAAAAAGGAAAAAAGTATTATAATAAAATATGTGCCCTCTTCTGACTACTTCTGACTTTCTGATCTTTCAAGGTCAACTGCAGATCCAAAGAATGATCTCATGTCCTGCCTCTACAACCTGGCACTGCTGCCAGGACCCCTCTCAGAGCCGAGACTCAACAAAGTTTCAGTCCCATGCTCTGCCCCTTCAAAACTTGCCCTCACCCAGCGAAAAGTGCATGGCTAGCCAGGGACCAGCACAGGATGCACGCAGACAGCTCAATTTTCTTCCCTTTTCACTTTCTCTGTGACTCCTGGAATGTTTTTGCACATGGTGGAAAAATGCAGAGGAGGGAGAAGCAGCCAGGAACATCACCCTCCTTGCCGGCACTCAGCTCTGGGGTTGGTAGCTTGTGCCAGCATTGGTAGCCAAAAAAGTTGGAGGAGACCCTGATGCCTGGAGTAGGTGAAGCACAGATTAGATTAACTTTCTGGGGTAATAGTTTATTTTTTAATTAAAAAAGAAAAACGTTTAAGCTTCACAAACTCAGTTAACACAGGTTTGCAGTGAGAGGCGAAATCTGTTTTGATCAGAGAAGTGGCTTGCAATGAGTACAAAATTTTTCACAAACTTTCAAACCCATCTTTTCCTCCCCTTTTTCATTAATGGGCATCTTTTATCCTGTCCTAAGCAACAGCAACCAGACTAATTAGTTTAACAAGTACAACAAATGGTTTTATTGACAAAAAAGAACCCTTTGAAATATACATTACATTCACAGAGGATTAAATTACACCCTATTATCCATTTTCCATAAAATAAAGATTACTTTGATAAATCATAACTAATGTTATCTTTGGCTGATAAGAACTCAGTACTTATTTGTGTGGCTTCTATAAATAGTGTGTTCTGATTTTTTTTCCTCCCTAAAATAGTCAATGATACAGTCTGCCAGGCATTTTCCTGCAATTTGACAATGCCACATCTGTGAACCAAGCAGCAAGTGAAAGCTTCATTGTCTGAATATGAAACATGCAACAGCCTCTTTCTTTTCCGCCAGCTCCTCTGCAGTAATCTATCAAACACCTTTCAGCCATATCTTGTTTCACCAAGGTTTCCTTATTACTAAAGCAAGGTAGTCAAAACAAACTCCTTTTGTTAAGAGCAAAGCCTTTGTAGTTCATCTTTCCATGGTATGCAAAGTCAGTGTGACAACTGTAGCATGAGGGGCTCCTACCCTCATTTTGGCCTTAACGCACATGAGATATGTACAGTAATGTACAAAAGTGTGCATTTTCAGATGTAAAGGGCTCCTCTGTGCTTTGCCTTTCCTTAGCTTTGCACCAGAGGATTCTGCAGATTGTTGGAGATCTACTGGCACCATCTCCAGGTGGATAAACAGTTGGTGGAGGACCAAGCCAGGAGCAATGTCCTGTGTTTACTTCAGACCTGCATTAGCACTGTACAAAGTGCCTCTTTACTAAAGGATGGAGATAGTTAGGATATTGGAAAAGGTTTTTGGTGTGCCAAGAGGTTCACCCACCTTTTGAGCATTTGGTAACAATGTACACGGCATGGGCATCCCCACTGGATCACAGCTCCGCTGCCTCGCTGGGCAACCAACAGCTGAGCACAGCACAGCACATGAGCACCTTTAAAAACTTCCAAGGAGTTTGATTCTGAACAACTGAAGCCCATTTCTTACTGTGTAGTGGACCACCAGAGAGATCTGCCCTGCCACATGAATGGCATTGCCTCTCCTACCCCTCAGGACAAATATCCAAGCTCAAATTAATTTCCCATTTTCTGAAATTCTTTCAAGAAACACATTCGCTCCGAGATCAACTACTGCTTTGTACGCACTGGCTGACTCAAAGCATCTCATTTTACTCTAAATATTCAAGGGTTAGAATTTGTGTAGCAATTGCTGGATTGCCTTGAAGTAAAGTTTGCAAAGTTCTTAAGACTGGTGGGGAAAAGATGTAGCAGTTCTGGAAATCTTGAACAAGTAAATTCAATATGTGAATTGAATATAGGATTTTTGAAAATCCTCTGAACTTCTCAAACATAACATAAATTTAACATCCATTTGCAGCATCTAACCCTAGCCAGGCCGTTTTGGATGGGTGTTCTCATCATAAGCAAATGTCTCTTTTCCCACATTTTCCCTCAGAAGCAGGTGGCAGTGGATTTCAAATAAACCCACACCCATGTCTGTGTTCCTTTCTGGAGGGTGTGTTTTGTTCATGGAAATATGTCGAACCTCTTTGTTTCGTTTTCAAAATTTTGTAAGTGTCCCACCCCCTGGGTTGCCCACAAAGTGATTCAGCAAGCTAAGCAAAGGGATCAAAGAAGAGTTACATTTTTTTAAATGAATGGAAAAGTTTAGCAGTTCTGAAAGTATTTTCCCTCAACACATATTTCAAAACATTAATAAAAATAATTACAGCTGAGTCTAACAGACAAAATGCAGGGCTAGAGTAATAAATTTTAAAGAACAGGGAGGAGCACTCTGAAATGCTGCAAAACAAATAGATTATCACCTTTCCAAACTTCTGCAAACTTCTCTTTTCCCGTAACAAAAAATAAAAAATCACCATGGTTGGGCTGCTACTTGCTTGCTGTAATTAAAAGAACTTTAGTATTTTATTTCCTCAGTGGTGTGCACACTTATAAAGCAGGAAGGAGGAAATTGTACACATAGGAGTGAACACATAGGAACTGCCACAAGCACAGACCAATCACCTTGGGTCCAACCCAAGCCCAAGTTTTTATCTGGATGCGCACTGGATACTCTGTGGGTGATAAAGTCCTGGGAACCTGATTGTTTCAGGGACTCATGTATTGGAATCAAAGATAAGGTCCTGATGTAACAAATGGAGGAAGATCCAGACCTTGGAAGTCTCAGAGACCCCTTATGTACGTGCCACAGGGCCACATAATTCCTTTCTTATTCCATCTCCTGCCTCCCATATTTTGCGCTGATTTATGCACAGCTGCTGAACTCAAAAGAGAAGAAACAGACCTGCCCCATCTCATACACAACAGTCAGAGGGCTGGGTGCTCGCCAGGAAGATAGGATATGTTGATTTCAAACTCCTTTGGCCGAGAACCCAGCTCTCCCACTTCCCAGGAAAGTGCTCTTTGTACCAGACAACACATCTGTTCTCAGCACGGGGCTGTCAGGGTGTCACACGCAGGCAGTGCTGCCTGCTGTGGGCAGTGTGCAAACACCTCTCTTTTCTCACCTTCCCCAGTTGTGGCCCAGCACAGAGTGGGGAGTTGCTCTCTCCAGGAAGAGCCACGTCCCTCCAGGAAAAGTGATAAGGATCAACAGCAGGAGGGCTGACTGACAGCCCAGCCACAGGAGCATCTCTTGAGGTCAGAGCTGCAGTAACTGGTCTGGAAACAGGCCAGGTACCAACACCCAGAGTGATTTCATTTACTGCAATGCTTATGGATCCTCTAGCTGATCAGGGGACTGCAGGTTCCTGTTGTGGAAATCCTGGGAATTTGTAAAATAAAAGGGTCAGAAATGTAAGATGGAAAAGGCAGGTCAAAATCTAATCACATTATCCTTCCTACTCACAGGAAGGCAAACAAGAGGAAGTAACAACATGGAAGACAGAGTCAGTAAGTCAAATATTTTTATTTATGTCCTTTCTTATTTGTGACCATTGGTTATTAACTTTAATTGCACAGACCAAAATTAGCGATTTACTTTAATTTCCCTAAACTACAACTTTTTATAGCTTTTGCATTTTTATCAAGAAAAGACAAAATAATGAGTCAGTCTCTACATGGAATCAAAGATAGGAAGCAACTTCTTACTAATCCTCATGCAAGCTACTGATTATTGGAGACTCAGGTCGAGCATTATTTCAGGAAAAAGTTCACTGTTATGACTATGCTCATCTCAAGCTAATTTACAGTCCTTTCACAACTGATGTAATTTTCATATATTAGATAATAATTACAGGCATATTAAGCAATATTAACATTATTAAACAACAATGAACAGCCGCCTGAAGGTATACTATGGCAATGCAAAATCTCAGTAATATAAAGAGACTTACCTGGTAATTTTCCATTAGAGCTTTTCTAAGCTTCTGGAATTTTTTGTCTTATAGGTCTAGAGATTTTAAACAGAGTAAATCTAACATTCATACTCACAGAAAGATTTATGCCTGGCCCAGGAACTCCAGGGACACTTACACTTTCTATACCAACAAATCACTCCCATTTGGAAAAGGAGCTATTGCTTTATTGTGGCATTGCCACAGAAGCTGCTTTCTAAGCGCACTGAATGCATTTTGTGCAATGAGTCTTCCAAGAGGCTAAAATGTATTGCTGCTGCTCTTTACGTCTTGCTCTTTTGCAAGCATACACTAAGCTGCAGACTTGGCTGCCACCAAGTATGTATTTTATATGTGGACTATTACTACTAATAAAAGTAAAATAAGTTATTCAATATGAATGACTGCTCCTCTCCCCCTTGATGTACATAAAATAAGCCACATATGATGTGAGACTAAACTCAGGTGACTGTAATAACTCTGTGGCACTCCTACAGTAACAAAGAGAAGAATAAGTGAAATGCTTCCAACAAAACAGTTTGCTTAAATTATCCTTCAAAAACAAATGGACAAAAAAACCTAGTCACAAATCCGTTTTACTAACTTTTTGTTTCCTGAAGGTTTCTCTTTAACAGTACTTTCCTAAAAAATAACTATGTTTAAGGAATTTGCAGATAATTATCACAAGACCCAAAGGAGAAGAAATATTCTACTTACTTATTTTCCTCTTTTCCTGGAAGCAGAAGTCCCTAAATCCTAACTCTGTAATACCAGAGCTTCTACACAGGGAAGCTTTAGCTTGCACCAAAGGAGGAAACAAATGAAAGCTTCACTTATGGCATTCTACACAACAGACTGGGACATCTATACTCCCCAACTCTCCCACATAAATCCCAAGTCACATAAACCATGAAAATCTTTTGGTGGATTACGAACTGAGTAAATACTTGTACTAGAGTAGATGGACTTTTTTTCTGTACAGAAAAACACACAAAACAAAAATCATGTACACGTGAGGGAGGAATGGCCATACTGCTGTGCAAACCACTTTCCTAACCTACATTGTTACTGGTCCCAGCCTTAGGAGATCAGCATGTTTCAACTGATACAAGGATTCTTACTGAAAACAATTGCACTAAACCAAAATCCTTCCAGTAAAACAGAATTATAAAAATAATTTAAAGCATTAACTTCTAGGTTATATACAAGCATGTAGTTCAAACATTTCTTTTCCTGGCAGAAAACACCAGATAATATATTGCAAGAAATCACACATATTTTGCCTCAAAGATTTTATCAACAGGATTTGCAAAAGAGCATCAAGTACTTTGAAATGATTTATGAGCTGCAAAGTGATGCATGAGTCATTCAAAGTGTATCAGTTGTATTAAAATTTCAGTTATCGGTGTTTACTGATGGGAGGCTGAGAAAAAGAGTGAGAGAACAGACAATAGAGCAAATAAAAATATTTGTGAGGTCATAACAGACACTGGTTAAACCTGTAGTTGAAAGGATTATGTACAGCAAGGAAAAAAGCTTTTCTCCTTTTTCAAAGAGATTGCACATTGTCAAGGTCCACTTCCATCAGAGAAATACATTAAAATAATTTTCAATCTATATTCTATTTTCTGGCCTATTGAAAGTATTCAAAGACACAGGAAAAACTAGACTTCTGCCAAGCAGATTAAAGAAAACTGCATTCCTACATATTTTAACAATACAGTTACACATCCAAATTCAAAGCAGAAAAATAATTCAATGCAAATACTCAAGAAATACAGAATTATGGATTCTGATTAATCTGGGGGACGCAAGACTATGAAAGGAGTGCCTGAACTTGATGAGGAGATCTGTGTAGGATGGTTTCTGGATCCTTGTATTCATTTGAAGGATCCATCACAGCTGCATATAACTCACTGTAAGCTCTGCAGACGAGTTCTGTTGACTGTTTTATTATCTGCTCTCTAAAAACCAAAACAAAATAACATAATTTGCAACTTGTAGGGAATATAACTGTATTACAAATAAGAGATTAAAGATATACATTAAAAATAAACATTAAAAATTAAAAAAAGAGGGCTCTTTCTCTCATTGTATCATACACAGATAAACTCACACATATGACTTGACAACCAAGACAGGAGATTTTTTTATTCCTACAGTCAAGCAAAAGCTAGTAGAAGAATTTAATTTGCATACATCAGTTTCCCACCTGCACTCACCCATATCTTTTAAAAGACTGATAAACTTAGTGATCTATCTTCTACCTCCAGAGGCTTCTCACTGTGTAGACTTTTTTTTCATCTACTAGAAAATATATTCGATTTGCTTTATCTTGATAGCAAGATTCCATTGTGACTCCATGATCAGACAAAAACTAGTGATAGTGGTCAGAGATTTAAAACACAACCTTTTACCAACAATGCTATGAAGTCTGTATCCTATTATTTTTGCTGGAGATAAATGAATAACAATGTAGAGCCTGAATGCTAAATTTAACTGGAAAGTTTAATATTTTTTAAAGACAACATAATAATTTTATTTTACATTGCCCAGTGAATCAGTTTACTTCAATCATCACGGTGACTGGTGATGGTCCGTAGAGTAGCAGATGAATTTTTATGTATTAGCAACATCAGTTGCAACTATTTTACAGCCAAACCCATGCAACGGGAACTCCAGCAGAAGCTGAAGAAACCAAGGTAACCACAAATCCAGATTCAGCCCTGCTGTAATATGCAGCAGAGAAACAAAGACAACAAAACTGCACCCACTAAAATCAGGGCTGAATTCACAGACTGCTGGGAATCGACAAGTTAAAGAAATTTCAAAGATCAAGTATGAAAATCTTAGTCTTTACAGAAAACATTAAGGAACAGAAGCTGTGAGAAAGCAGATTAGAAGACCAAACCTGCATTTTATTGAGACACAGTATCCAGTTTTCTTTAAATACAGCATAAACTGCCAGTACTACTAGGTTATTGGAATACCTGAAAAATAGACTGTCCTTATAATAGCAAATTCAAACCCACTATTATAAGGGAAATATATTCAGGGTGTTCAGGTAAGACAACTGTCTCTGACCTCAGCTTGGGATCACTAAGGTGCTGTAACATGATAATCTTCTATGAAAGCGTTGCACACTGAATTTGTGTAGAACTAATGCACCAAATGAATAAATAAAAAAAGTTTGTTAAAATATTCAGAGAACAGAACAGAATCACATGTGTTGTTCAATCAAATAATGTCAGTGTCATTAATCAGTACATTAGGATTTCAGTTGCCATAACAACGTGATACATTTATTACTAACACAAATGGCAGCACTTGCTAAAAATAGTAATTCCAGCATTCAGTTTCTGTGATCCAACACGAATGAAAAGAGCTTTTCAAGACCAACAACCATATGAATACATAGCTTAAGGCTTTTTAAATGAGTGAAGGAATTTGAAAGACAAGAACATGCAGTGGTAATGTTAGAAGGAATGTTCTTCACAGTTGCAAAGCTTAAATGATTATTGCCCATAAGTATATAATACACTGCTCCCTCATCAAAGCATGTGTTCTGATTCTGAGAACCAAAGCCCTCATAGGTTACAGATCTCCACTTTCTGCTTTCAGGAAAAATGTCTTCAAAATTGAAAATTTCAACTACTATAGCGAGGGATTAAAATTATAGCACTGGTTAAATGTGTTGCTTGAATTTTGAGAAAATTCAGAATTTTCAAGGCTTATTTACTAACAAAAATATTGACTATCAACACTGATTCTACAAGCATCTCTGGAAATGGGTATTTTCATTTCAGAAGGATTGCTTGTGTTTAAAGCTAGTTGTTTGAAGGCTAATGGGATAACTGATTTATTTTGTTTACATTCTCAGCAGAACCTGACCTATAGCATGGATTATAGCAGATAACCTATAATAAACTTCTGCATGTTAGCTGAGTTGAAGCAGCTATAGCAACCACCCTCACACAAGACTTCCCTCTTACCTCTCAACTGTCCACTGCTGCAAGATGATATGAATTCAGCTTAACATGTGCTGAGAGGTTTAAAAAGCTTATCAATGGGATAAGGCTAAGAGTGCCTACATAACCAGTTTATCTTGGTTCATCTGACAGAAGGATTGATTAAGTTCAAGTAATTTCATTGTGCCAGAGTCATTATGGTAGCATAGAGTCTACCTCTTAAAACTGCCTCTGTGTTAGCAATGAAAAGTTGAGGCTTTCAAAACACATTTACTGTCATTACCATTTTTAAATAGACCTACATTTAAGAAAATACATCAACAGCTAAAATACAAGTTGAATGCCCTCATGCTGAGAAGCAGGAGTTGTGATGTTTCAATGACATTACTGGTCAAGCTACCCTGTTTGAACTGTACAGAGAGTAGAGCTCTCCCAGAACAGGGTTAGCTCTGCCAGCTGAGCTGTGGGAATGATAAATCTGGCAGAGAGACCCAATGCCAGCTGAAAAACACCAGCATTCCCTGTGGCCAGCCATGCTCCCCCTGTATGGTGTGACACTGGAAGTCTTTGTATGAGGCGAACATGAGCAATGCAGCACGACAACCTGGCCACTGGACTAGCTGATCATTGTAGGTCCCTTCCAAAAAAACTGTTCTAGTCAATTCCCAACAATAATTATTTTTCCCTTGACACATAATTTTTTAATTGCAAGATGCTGTAATACAACCCCACTGAGGACAAACACTAGTACTGAAACTCCAAATACTGCTGCAAATGTGATGTACTTGTCTCAGTTTCTGGTGTATTCAGTTACCTGCATTCTTCACAAAAGTGAAAAATAATGTCAAGGAAAGTTTTTGATCAGTGCAACATATAATTCTCTGAGTTTAAGTACTACAGAAAGTCTTCATGTGGTTCACATTTAATTGGAAAGAAATTCGTGGCACTTTCCCTAGCCTTAGGGTTCAGTTATATTCAAAAAACAAGGTAAGAGATAAATAATAAAGTCTTACTTCCATACTTCAAAGAAGAAACCCCTAAAAAAATACATTAGTGAAAAGTAAAATAATCTCAGCAAAATATTCAATGAGACAGAATGCCAATATTCTACAGCAGAAAATAACAAAGGTGAAAATTCCAGAACTGACAAAGCAGTAGGGATAAAAGAAAACTTGGAGAATTATATATTTCACCTGTCTTTGGAAAGCTTACAAAATAGTTCTAAACCAATTTACAACTAAGTTGACAAAAAACTGCTGACACAGCAGAATATGTTCAAAATGCAATTCATCTTGATGGTGTCTCTTAAATCAAAGGTAACTTTCAAACTTCAGAAAATTAAAGAATTAGATACTCCTCACTGCTTCAGAAAGAGGAGAGTCAGAACACAACTGAATTGCAACCTGAAGGACAATGCAAATATCATCACCACTGATAACCTGAATTCACATCATGATTCACTAAAACCTAATCAAATTCATCTTTGTGACTGTGATCATTATTCAGGCATAATAGAAATTCAGAAGCAAGGTACTTACTTCACAGTGGCACTCAGAAGGAAATTCAGCTGGGACATTAACAGACTATCCGGAGCAGACAGATAGCGATCAAACTGAGCCTGCGAGAGAACATGGGATCAACATTGCTATGGGATCAATACCTTCCTATTACACAAAAATAGATAAAACCACAATTTTTGAAAACATCACTGATTGCATTAAAAGACACAACTTAATTGTCCAAAACAAATTATTGACTTCAGTACTTCTGCCACCAAAATTTTGTTTCTGACTCAGAGGCATATGAGTGAAGGACAAATAATGAGAATTCAGCTTCTATAATTATCCATCTAAGCTTCATATGCATCTGGTGCAGGTACTTATACACCACTGAAGATCACACCGAGTCTATTCGATGCAGAGGGAATACAAGACAGCTTCAGAGCTATCTACTATCTATTCTGTCCAAATTAGACATGTTGCTTGATTCTTTTTGCATGTTTCTTTTTACTTTTTGGCAGGGAGTCACTGCTTATGCTGGGAAAAATAAAGAGCAAATCCTTCACTTCAGGCTTCTTGAACTGCTTCTAAGCCTACTTCTCTTTCTCACAGAATATTATGATAAGAAGAGCAGTGCTTTGATTCTAAGAAAAAACATTACTCCTGTCTTCAACAGTCAGTCAGAAAAATTGTGGCTGCCCCATTCCTGGCAGTGTTCATGGCCAGGCTGGATGGGGTTTTGAGCAACCTGGTCTAGTGGAAAGTACTCCTGGCCCATGTCAGGAAGGTTGGAAGAAGATGGTCCTTAAGGTGTGTTCCAACCCAAACTATTCTGTGACTGTGTGGTCAAATGGGTGTCTACTGAGAAGATGAAATCAGGTCTTCTCACAGGTGAAAACAAAGGAATACTGAACACATATTACAGTAAGAAGCATTTTAATTAGATAGTGAGAGGAAAAATTCTTATCAGGAATGTCATCAAATATTGAACAGATTATCCAGAAAACCTGTATAATCTCAATCCTTGGAATGACTCACTAAAACAAGGTCCTAAGTAAGTTTATCTAACGATGGCAACCTTCCTGTTCATTCATTCACGGAATAAATATTCTCAAGCTGGTAAATCCTAAAATTCCCATCGATTCATCATTTATAACAGCGACAAAAATGAGTAATGAAGTTACAGTTCTTACAAATTAATTTTTTGGGGTTTTCTGTCCCAAAAGCGAGGGAGCTTTTGCTGAGAGGGGTATGAATTTAACAAGCTCCACATTTGCAAGCATGTATGAACAACTTAAAAGGCTGGAACCTGGAAAGCTTTCAAGCATAAATGGGAGGCAGTGAATCTGCCTGCAAATACTCCCCCTTAGTTTAAATTCTGAAAAACCAATAGATTAGGCTGATAGATGGGATTTATGTGGGTTTGATTTCAGCACACTTGGTTCCATTCTGGTTAAAGTGTGTTCACAGAAGAAGATGTTAAGTAATGAAAAAATAAAACAGCTGGATTCTTCTCTTAACTACTCAAGGGAAATTATTATGTACCACTACAGATAACAGTGTTACTTATGTATAATTTAAAGAGAAGGTCCCCAAGCTGCAGCTTTTAAATTTGTTGTTAGTCTACAAGACCATGATAAATAGAAGATATTTTAAATGCAAAATTCCTAAGTTTTAATAAGAATGCATGCTGATCTGAGTAAACCACTGAGTGCTGTGTGCCAGAGCTCTGTTCATCCAACCAGCTTGGGAATCGCTGGTTTAAATCCTGAACAGAAAAAATGGGTTACACTATCATAATTGGGATACATTCAACATACAAGATTTTTTTAAAAACCTTTGAAAATCTCCTTTGCTTCCATGGGTGTGTACATACACTGCTGTATGAGCAGGCCTTTACTGTTAAACTTCTAGAATAAAGCTAAACTTGGCTAAGCAAGAAGAGTGAGAGATTATACATTATTGCCTACTGAACTGTGGTATTGCTATCTCTATGCAAAATAGCCTTCTCACACTCTAAGAAAAAAATATCAGCTGATAATTTGCTTTAAAATATATTGTAGCTTTCAACTTAAAAAAACCCATAACTGTGACATATACCCAGAATCCAACTTCTGAGTAAAGCTGAACTATTTGCATAAAATCAAAGCCTTAGGACTAAGATTATAAATGACAGCAGAACCTATATTTCAAAGCATAGAGGCAAAAAAAGAAACTTTGGTGATTAAAACTAATTAGAGCTAAGTATTTGCTTTTAGCAATTTATGACTCATGGGACAGCATTCTTCTAAGTAAAGATCTGCTTCTCAAGGCTTAGAAAATAATATTCTACTACTACCTCTTCAGAAATAATTTATGTATTTTTTACTTCAAGTGGTCAAATTACTACAAACGAAGAAAGTATTCCCAGACATCCAAGTCATCTATTCTTAAAGAGTAGGACTGATTAGATTAATATCTTCTACTACAGATGAATATCTTCTAATCACATAATTAACAGTATTCTTTACCATGTCACAGCCATCACCCCCATAATATGAAAGTTATAAATGCTTACCATTGCAACCTTCAGAGCCACAGAATCCATACTTGACAAATTTGAAAGAGGACCCTAAGAATCCATAAGCAAAGAAGGGGATAAAAAAAGGTCATACTAGCATATAGAAAAAGATAAATAATAAAGTCTACAATTAGTTCAGTAGGTGACTGAACCTTTTTTTTAATTTGGTCCTGCTACAGGATCTTACATGTTTAGAAACTATCACCATTTCAGTACTGAAATGGTGTTAACAGCTCATTTGTATTCTACCACTCCCTTAAATTAAAAGCTGAGCAATTCTTAATATGTCCTTTCAAAACCTTTTCTTCCTTCTTCACCATTAAATGAAGCCAAAAATAGCCTTCCACAAGGTCTACAATTAAAACTGAACTGCAAACTGTTGATAATCCAGACTTACGAGACAACAACTTTGCTCTATCTATCTGTTCTTGGACCCTGAAGAATTCAGATCTGCTTCCCAGTAAACCTTCAGCGCTAGTATGGCAGTACATTGCACAAATGCTGCTTAACCCCCTAGCAAATTCTGCAAATCACCACCTCTGCAGCTAGGCAGCTGTACAGATAGAAATGGAAATTGCTATATCCCATTAACAATCTGCCCTAGTCAACCTGAGATTGGTTTTAAAACAGGAACTAGGCTCGTGAATAGAAAACCAAGTTGAGTTATTAATCAGATTATTTATACATTTATTTATTCATCTTTATACATAAAAATCTGTTGAGTTTAGGCACTTTATGCAAAATTATTAGCTGAAGAAACAACATAAAGCTTTCCAACAGAGTTCTGCTTTCTCCAGAAAACACTATTTTTTAATTCTACAAAAGATCACAAAAGGACATAAGCACAGCTGAAGGGAAGAAGGGCTGTATTAACACCTACCACACTGCAACTGTGCTTCACAAGAAAGGGAGAGCGTGAGCTCTGAATTCCAGTTTTCAGCTCCTCTAAGAAATCTCAAGTTTTCACTTTGAGAATCTCACTGTCTTGGTACTAGAATAGCTACAGCAACAAATAAGGGCGAAAGAAGAAACTATTTCAAACTACTACTAAACTCATCTGCCAGTTTTCCACAGAAGAAAAAAAAGCAGCAATTACGAAATGCATGCAGCTATCTAGGGACTCCATGCGTGGTGCTACAGGAGGCAATGAAGAAGCTGAATGCTGCTTACATACACAAGTCTAACATGTCCTAGGTGCCATGGGAGTGCTGGTATTCAGACCTAGAGTGTACAAGACAGGACTGTTGCACACCAACCCTGCTAGGCCTGCAGAACACACAGTAAAAAAAGCTGTACCTGCAAGGTGCCTGTGTCTGATAGTCCTGGTCCATGTGAAAAACCAACATTACTGAACCTTTGCTTTCAGAGGAAGGTCAATTTGCAAAAACATTAGTGCCAAAATTCTACTAGCTGGCAAGTGTATGGTACCCCCTCAACACGTATATTCTGTAAGCTCACCTGCTCTGGTTTGTGTTGCTGCAGAGCATTATAAATGTAACTCAGACCGGCTCTCGTCAGCACGTAGGAAGCTTGCTCATTTATGAGTGTATCTAAATGAGCTTCAATCTGAAATGTTAAGCATAAGGTATTTATAAAGCGTGTGTGAGAATATTAAATGTAACAAGTTCTGGGGTTAAAACGTCTAGAAACATAAATAAAAGAAAAAAAACACAAATAAGGAGAGTGATCAACAAACAAGGAAATACTACAAACACATACAACATAATTATTTTATCCATTTACATCTTTCATATTACAAGCAACCAATAATAAAAATGCAGAGAATTCTTTCGTGTCTGACTAATAAAATAATCTATTTTTTTGTATTTGTAAATACAACACCACCAAAAAATTAAGATTGTGGCCTTGATCTTTAAAATTCCTACATGATTTTATTTTGCTGTAATTCTTTGAAAATACATGATAAAAAACCATTCCACTCTTATTGAAAATACTGACAATAACATGGCAGTTTTTCAGTAAACAACAGACAGTCTTTTATAAGGAAAATAAAACTGAAACTAAATCATACTCGGAATTGATTTTAAATTCAATACTGATAAACATATATTTCAATAAAGTCAACTGAAAGAACAATAGACAATGAAATTACAGTTATCCACTTGGTTTTAATTATCTTAATATAAAAAAACTTGTAAGAGTATTTTACATTCTTAATATAATCTTTACTTTGCAGGAAAACCTAATGCCTAAATCCAGTCACAGCAGCAGCAATAATTTTTCAGTTTGAGCAGTCTCAGAAAGACATTTGGATATACACACATTATTACTTCATTTTTACAGATAACTACCCCACAAACTTTTCTTCCAATCTTAAAGAAGTTATAATATATTATAAGTCTAGTAAAATGTAAGACTCTTTTGTCTGATACTTGAAGAGTTCACCTTTTTACTTCTTAAAATTGTTTAGAAGAATACACTTTCCTTTTTAAATCAGAAGGGAAATCTTAGTATTTCAATTTGTAGTTTTTAACTGTCTTAGTGGGTTCTTTTTCTATGAAAAATGTTTCTCCTATTAAATATGCCATTCTAACTCCACTGGAATAACCTACTTATGTATAATCTTAAAGATTTTTTTCAGTATGTTCTTGTATTTGTAAAATGTTTGAAGAAAGTAAATGGTATTAAATGTGTAAGCTTCAGCTCTACTGCTTTTCTGAAGAATAAATCAATTGCAACATTTACTGTGAAAGGAACTCTGATAAAAGAAATTAGAAATACCCAGCCAGTTTGGTGAGTTTGTCTGTTTGCTTGTTTCAGAGCTAAAAGGTGCTAGAAATTCTGATTAGGATTAGAAAGTGAAAAATGGCTCTCAGCCAATCCTTGCTGATCCCTTCAAATAAGAATTTGTGACTTTTTTCAAGTGCCCCAGCTCCAAAGGCTCTCCTGAGATAAACTGCAGACTTATTTTCATTATGTTGACTTCCATTTCAAAATTGTACCACGTATGAACTACTATCCCAGGATGCGAGGGGAAACCAAACAAATGAGAAAAGAGAGGTAGAAAGCAGGACTGAAGCAGTAACTTCAGCTACACAATATACTAGTACAAAATAGAAGATGATCTAACAGTAGATGATGTACTAACTGTATGATGGAATATAGTCAGCCGTTTGGCTGAGCTTTCTATTTCCATTTGCTTCTTCTCGTACAGTTTGCAGATAAATATTAGAATGATAATGAAAATGTTCACTGGTCTGGGTTTATTTGCAACTAAACCAAACAAACCCAAATCTTGTAAGAATTTTTTGTCTGTTTAAAATGAAAGATGCTATCTGCTCATGGTCTCTGATAAGAAGCCCTCTTATCCCATTTCCCCAATTTTGATGATGTTGGCTTTGGGTTTATTTTAAGGTAAGTATGTTCACAGCACAACTTACAGTGTGCAAAAATCAGTAATAAATTCATTTTCTTTTGGGGGTGCAAAAGCTTACCTGAAACTGCAACATTTCTAGACGTTTGTCAGTGAATTCAAAGAGAGCCAGAGTAGTCCTCATCATGTAAAGTGAATTTACCATGTAGGTTGCCATATCTGCTGTGCCCAAATTACTAGCAGACATAGTACACATCTGTAACAACGGATCTAGCACACAAGACAGAACCTAAAATAGCAAACACACAGAAAAGAGGGAAGGGAGGGAGAAAATCATGTCACACGAGGCTTCTAACCTCATTCTGTCTCTATCACATATTTATTCCCCAAAGCAGAATAAAGAGGAATGAGAGTTTCCAACTGTGAAAGCAGTTTTCTACTGGATTTGTCAGCAGGTGATCACCTACCACAGTGATGGGGAAAGTATAAAAACCTGACAAGAACAGATTCCAGCCTAGCAGGAGGAAGAATAACCCAGATTAGATAATTGGTAATTGTGCAATCTTCAGGGTGTATTTACTTAATGGAGTAGTAATTGGATAACTGAATTTAGATACTGTGTTAAGAGTAGCACTCCATACTCAACTGTAATTACACATATTGTTAGTCACCCTGTTATGCACATTACAAACTCTGGTTTGACAGAGAGCTCCAAAATGGGACCAGACAAAGATTAATGCTCCATCTACCTTTGTGCACTGAAGCTAACTTACACATTCTTTTTTTGCCTCTTTCCCTCCTCTTCACACACACAAAGCAGTCAAACATTTTTGTACCTGCACAAAGTCAGCCTGACGGGCATCCAGTGGAATAACAGATGAGTCATGAGATGCCAGAACCTCCCGTAGCAAGTTAAGTGTCTGATTTAGAGCAGAGCTTGGGCCAAGATCAGGAGGTGGGAGCTCAACCTGAAGAACAAGATTATCTGTTTGTGGGGACTTTTATTAATCTCATTTACAGCAAATACCATCCAGTCTGTCAGCACAAATGCAATGAGCCAATAACAAAATTACATATAGGCATACAGAGAAGAACTTTAATTTGACACTGGACAAATCTAACACATTTCAGACAATAACTGCCTGCAACTTTCAGCATAACCATCTCATTCAGTGCCAAACAAGCGACACTGTATTTCTCATTTCATTCAGACTATACCTCCTTTACCATTTGGAGAAATCCAAACACTACTGGTTTTGGCAGTGAAAAAAACACATTTACTAGATGAGGTGCCAAAGAGTAGCCACCTTGTTGGCACCACTGAGTTCACTTTGAGCAGGACCTCCTGCAAACACTTCAGAATCTAGTGCAGGCAGAGCTCTGGGAGATGAGAGCCATGCTGCAGCAGTTCTTGACAAGACTGTACATCTCCTGTGATGCTGAGTGTAGAGCTACAGTCAGAAATACAACAGTCTCAATCCCCAGCAAGCTCATACCTTGTGTACTGCCAGTACACAAATGAACTGCACACAAGCTAACTCAAGTACACCTACATGAACTGCAATGAGACTACACAAACTGAAATGCAGGCTTATGCAAAGGTAAGAAGCGGTAAGCAGATGTTTAAAAAAATAAAGTCTGTGTATATCAGAGAAAAAATATACTTTCCAAGTCAAATTATAAAAATTGAATCCCCTGAAATGGACTGAAACTCCATGCTATTTTTAACCCAGGCCATATACTTTAGCCCTTTCTTTGAAACAGGCAAATACTCATTAAACACTTAACAAAACATTTGTAGAAAATCTAGCACCTCTTTTTCCCAAACACATTTCTTAGGTTCTACTCCAAACACCTTTAGAGTAGAACATTACAGAGCCTCCTGGAAATGAATCTATACCTGATGAACATGCCAGCAAAGAAAGAAAAACATCTCTCTCTTTGAAACCAGGCCGAACTTTCACACTTTGTGCTCTGAAACATCTGAGATACCATACATGTCCCACACTGTTACCAAGAAAGATTTAATGAAAACTTTTGTCATCCTTCTGAATATAAAATGTTCCTCTATTCTCATGTTCCAAAAGAGAGTACACTGAACTCAAAGGACTAATGGAAAACTAAATCTAATAGGTTCAGAGAACAGTTGTTCAGCCCAAGCAGCCTTGAAAGCATGAAACAAATATTCTAGCAATAAAGTAACAGTAATTCAAAAAGAGGCACTTACTCAGTGCTGATCAGCAGTAAAGTTTATTGAAATTTACAGCACTGAATGACATTCTTTTTCTTTCTTCTTATTATTAGGGCTATTGATTGTCCTGAACACACCATTCTTCACCCTTGAACTGGACCATGTTCAGTGATATTTTGGCATTAATTTGAGACTAGAGTTTGATGGAGTTTTCACTTCCAACACACACACAGATCATGGCAATTAGAATTTCAGGCTTTTTTGCACAGAATTTTTGTCTCCTGAGGTAGCTAGACTCAGAAGCTCTTAAATTAGCTTCATCTTTCACTTGGCTGTTCCTTTACAGTCCACTGTCTTCTCGGTAAGTCGGGAACAACAAAATGGAAGAGGAAAATATGGCAAGGAAAAAAGATTTACATCACTAGATTTTATTTGGGTTACTCTGAAATTCCTGACTACTGCAATAGAGACAATATTATCAGTAAGTGGAAAGAGAATCAAGGTAGTGCTATATTAATTTTAAAAATTCTAACTTTTGACAGATGAATACAAAGTGAGGGCTTTTTTTTCTAAATCAAAAAAGAAAATTTAAAAACAGACACGTCAAATTTATACAGGAACCTATGGACTCCAACTCATGATCATTAATCACTCTTCTAACAGAAAAATAATTGATGCCCTGAATGTTTTACATGCACTAAGAGATCATTATAATTTATCCTATTTCCAGAAAAATAGGTTTCAAATACATGCTGAGTTCTACTTTTGAAGTACCTCTTTCAGATGCAAGCTAGACAGTAGCTAACTAAAACATAATTAGGGAAGTTCTGCAGCAGCGAGTTCAACTGCATTAAAACATACTCTAACACAGTATTAAGTCTCTAATTTGTTTTGACTATCAATTCAGTCATACAGATATTATGCCAAACAGCTCTTCAACCTTTTAAAAAACCAAAAAAAATTGTCCATTTTTAAAATCCAACATACAAAACTGAAATGAATTCTGAAATGGGTACTAAAAGTTGTACACAAGCTTTAGTACGAAAATATGTATCTTCTTTTCTGCATATTAATCAGTGGGGAACAGATACCAAGCCAGTTATCTTCCTCCAAACATATAACAGGGCAGGTTCCTCTGTCTATGAGAACAAGTAGCTCAAAGGATATCTTACAGAATATTTTTTTTTTTACAGATTTTACAAAAAGCAAAGGAAAATACAGAAAAAAGAAACGGCAGCATCAACAATCGAGAAGTGTGCATGTATGTTAATTGCTTCCCTTTCTCATTTACAGAAAAGGTTGCATCTTAAAAAAGGGCAAATTTTCTCCTGAAAATACTGCACAGTCGATCAGAACTTTATATACTGTGGTACTTTAGCATTAGAAAGTGAACAGTTATAATGCTCACGAAGGGAATGGAATACCTCCCACACAAGGAGAGGCTGTGTTCTGCCTGGAGAAGAGAAGGCTCAGGGGAGATGTCATAAATGTGTATAAGTATGTGAAGTGAGGGATCAAGATGGAGCCAGACGCTTCTCAGTGGTGTCCAGTAACAGGTCAAGAGGTAATGGGCACACATTAAGACACAGGAAAACACTTTTTTACTGTGAGATTAGTCAAGCACTGGAGACAGCTGCACAGTGAGGTTTTAGAGTCTATCCTTTGTGATATTAAAACTTCAGCTAGAGCAACTCCTGGGCAACCTGCTCTAGCTGACACTTTGTGTCATGAGCAAGATGGCTGCATGAGATGGTTTCTAGTTTCCTGCTGAACTCATCCATTTTTTAATTCTGTGATACTATTACCAAATAAAACAAAATGGTAATTTAAAACACAGAACTCCACGGAGAAAACCCCACTTAAAAGTCTCAAATGGAAGGTTAGTGGCTTTTATAAGAGCCTAATCAGCATTAAATACAGCCTTTTCAAAAAACCCCACTGGCAGGAGCTGGATCCAAAGTACTACAGAGGGGGACCTTGTAAAAATGTTATGAATTTTTCATGCTGTCAGTTAACACTGAGCAGCATCAACTGCAGAGTCCATTCTCCTCAGCTGAGACAATATTCACCAGCGCTCCAAGAAACCTGAGTGCATGTCTTATCAGAGAAGCTGTTTTAAGATTTTTCTGGTCCTATTAGGATCCTACAGAGGTCAACAAAGTAGAATGCCTAATGGCATGCTTTTCTTTCAGCTATCAAGCTGGTCTTGGAAGAAAAGATAACTAGGTTTTGCTTTGTTCTCGTGGATCCATTTAAAAGCACAATAGCATTCAGAACTCAACAATAATAATCAGTCTTATTCAATCTGCCCCACATCTGATTTCCCAGAAACCTAATTGGTTTCTTTCTGGCAGGAATCAAATTATGAAGGACACGTTTACAATTATTCCCATGCAACGTTTTAATATCTCTCTCACTGACAAACTTAAAAGATAATGCAATCACAGCATTTAATTAGCATACATCTACTCTAAAAAGAACAGCATTAAGGAATAATAATCCCAAAACTTAATTTGGGATACTCTACTAATAGTCTTCTAACAGCTCAAATAGCAGATGACTGGCGTTTGGCACAATCTTCATTAGTGCCCTTATGATAATTCTCACTCCATTTTATTAAATGTTTGCAATTATTCTTTCCTTTAATAATTGTTCTGGAACGCTAGTGAAACCAGAGGAAGGACATGTGGGCTTGAAAATTCCCACTCTCCTAATTTAACAGGTGGTCTAATAAAACACGCTGACATCAGTAGTTCTAACACACTTGTTAAAATGCCTCACCAATGGATTCATGATATTAAATAACTCCCATACTGAGGGGAGTGAAAGAGCAGTCCATCCACTCCAGTCCATTAGGTACTCTGAACTTTACTTCCAGTTTCATTGGAACCGTTTCTGTCGTTCTGAGGATTATTTTCATTCACTATTTTCTCCTGGATTTATAATCATCTGTAAAGTGGTCATCTGTAATGGGCTGTTCTTAGAATCAGACAACGAGTAACACAAGCAGAATCCTGAATTTCTAGACATTTGTTTTATAAGCATAGAGTGAAAAGAACCATGGCAAGGGATACATAAGGATTTTAATGATAATTCTGATTCACTTTACTAGCACTGTTGGTAGACCCATGGCTGGGTCCAAAAAAACTACAAAACAACAAATACAGACACCATTTTTTTCAGCATAACAACACCAATACTGGTGAAAAAACATTCTAGTTCAACCAAGAACCAGAAAAAAATCACTTGCTATCAGAACTAGAAAGTACTGGCAAGAACGCCCAACACCGACTCTGTAGGGTAAGAACCACTAAGGCAAAGGAGAGACAGTGTCTCCACTGAGCTGATGCACCAAACCCTCTGTGATGCAGGAGATGGCTGGGGATGCACAGCTCCTGCAGCATGTCAACATTGAGCTCTACAGCAGCCTGAGAATCTCAAAGTCGTGAATGGCATTTTAAACCCTAAAAAAAAAGTGGCTTTGCAACAACTGTTACCAAGTTTCATGACAGGTTGCAAGCAGTGTCAGAACCAAAGACACTCCCTTGTGTACTGCATTTCTTTGTTAACAATGGACCTGCTTTCCAGCAGACTGCTGAATATTTCTGTTACAGGGATTTCAGCTCAAACAGAGCTACCTGAGAAGCTGGAATGAGAACACCATAAAAAAAAGCTTTCACAGAACAAACAGCTTGAAGTTGAGAGCTGCTGAGTATTTTATTTTCAGATTCCAACCAGGATGCTTGAGATTTTCTTATGTAATGAAAAAAAAAGTTCATAGCAAAGTGCTTCTGGGCAAATCAGTAAGTATTCTGAAGTAACCAGGGATTTCCCTCTATCATTTACACCGATGGCTTGACAACCAAGAGCGAGAATCCTGATCTAAGACTGCCTAAAACCTTCCATACACCTCCACACTAGTGACACTCCTTATGTAATATGGGACTCTTCTCAAAAATAGATGTGAAGAGGAAGCTATTTTCTTGTCCTAGAAAGAACAGCCTGAAGTCTCAGTTTCCCACTGTGCTTTAGAAATTAAATCCCAGGCAGATTGAAGACAATGCTCAACTCAGGATAATCAATAATCTAGGGAATTAAAGTGTCTGTGGCGATGAGGACACAAAATTACCATCCTGTCACTTGTCTGCATCCTAAGGCTGGGACCTTGAGGAGTTAGCATATTTAATGAAACCTGCTTTGTCTAAAAAATGTTCCCAACTAGCTATACTTAAGTGAAAGATTTGCTTAAATCATATTCTGGTCTATCAGATAGATACACTAGATACAATGTCGGTATTAAAAAAGAGAATTATCAGCAACAATAGTTGACACTGAGGAAATACTATAGTTAAAATTGTCTACTTGACAGGCCATTCACCGCTTTCCAATAATCTAAACAGAAGAGACACTTAAACTTATAGAAATAGAAGGATTTTTACTTCAGAACATCCCAACAATTGAAAATTATTCAAATTGTCTTAAGGATCATATTTTAATCGAAGTATTGGACAACTGTTATTCTTTGAAACAGGCTTATCAATGCTTTAAGATGAATAATCTAAACTGAAGTAAGAAACCACAATTCCCAGACTGTTCAAGTGAAAAATAATTTACTAATTTTCCCAGTGAATATTCTCTAGCTACACAACATGAACAGCAATGAAGCTTTTGTAACTGCCTATGTAAGCACAAAAGGTCTATCTTCCAGGGGTTTAATCTTCTCTGAAAATAAAAAAAAATCTGAAAGCAATTGCATTGCATTCATAGATGGCAAGAAGCTGGAAAAAAAGCTGGGATGTGAAGAAAATCCTACTAATACATACACACAATTTTGGTCTGAACACACATTAAAAAAAGCATGGTAAAAAGCAACCCTCAGTTTCCTCAAAATGCAAAGGCATTGTGACATTCACTACTAAATTTACAAAGACAAATGAAAAGGCATAAAACCTGCTTATCTGTACATTAACATGCAAAAAAATAAGTAACAAGATAATTAAATTTATGATAAAAGAAACATCTTATCACATGGAAACTAATCTTTTTCTAAGTGTAATCAGCCTATAAATTTTGTATTTTTTATGAAGGAAAACTAATTTCAGTCATGAAGAGATAAGACATCATTCAATCAATTTAGCAATCCCCTCACAAAGGGTAATAATATAAGGTGCTAGAGAGGACTACCAAAATCTCAGTTACAAGAACTACACATTAGAACAGGAAGATTTCTTCCCAGACATAGAGTTACCTCATTATTAACTCCTGAAGCAGATTAATAAATAATTGTGGAAGCCTTTGTTACCCATATACCTAACAGTCCTCTAAATCTCTTTAAGCTTTTGACCTCAATTAAATTCTGAGGAAAGATCTTCATAGGGCACACAGGCAATGTAATATTGTCGACATTTCAGATTTAATTTATAAATGTGTTTCTGAGAAAGAGCAATATTATGATCTTTTCCCATTACATGGTAGGTTTGGCTTGCCATTCATTACTTGTAATAAAACACCACTGAAGGTGGCAGGGCAATCACTGCCTTCATTTAAGGCCAGTAAAAGCAAATTTGACTACTTTATAAAACAATGACAGCATCTAGAACGAGCTACATCCAGACTGGAGGCTGAGGGAAGGGAAACTAACAGGGCAAAGAGGAATACACAACCTTCCCACAGTCACAACAGAAAGAACAGACACCATGGACTAGGGGATCATAATTCCTTTATCATCCTTCTTCTGAATTCTACATATTTCCAAATTGAAAACAGTGTATCACCCAAAACAAAACCTCACAGACTGTGAGTTACGTGAGCAGGAAAATCATGCTGGATCCTAACTGAGTATAGATGTAATACTCAACAGGATAAATAAATAAAAAAAGGCATGAATAAAGAGATATTTTCAAGCCAATATTTTTTTTCCCTTAAGCACTTTGTAAGCAAAGAGCAGGCATACATTTTTGCTACAGTCCATCACTCATTTCTTTTCATATTAGGAAAATTTACACCAATTTTATTCTAGCTTACATATTAGGAAATAAAACATTTTTTGGTAAATTCATGTTGTACTTGTCAATTGCATACTTTAGGAACAGCTTTAGCTGATCCTTGAAGAAGCATTAATAGCAAAGGAATTACTACAGATATGACCCTGCATTCAAATGGAAATAGCCGACAGCAACAACGCATTAAGTGGACTTTAGCAGTATGGACTGCGGGTGGCAGCAGCTAAGGAGTAACGCAATGAACAAGTGAAACCACTGAAAGGGTCACTGGGGTATCTGGGAGAGAAGAGGAGGAACAACTGCTTCTTTGAGAAAGTCATTCCCTAGCTCCTGCAGAAAGATGGGAAATTAGGACCAGTGCTGAATGAGGAAACTCATTTGGAACCAGAGAACAACACTGACAAAACTCAGAAAACCTGACTGAGTAGCCAGCAAATTACAAGCCTGCACAAATAATAGTTTCTGGAAAATGAAGTATTTTTTTTCCATTTTTTTGTAGGTTAAATAATTTAGAAATGCATTTACAAATGTTACAGAAATGTTCATATGGTAAAACTACTTTTATAATAGACAGAAAATTTTGGGATATACCTTGCAACTTCAAAAAACGAAAGATGCACAATTAACTACTGATCTGATGATGCATTAATACACATTATACAGCTCAATTACCTGACTTGGCTCTATTGCACTTAAGAAAATTTCCCACTTTTGTTTCTTCTTGTAGATTTTAAAAATATGTAAACTGTTCTGCAAAAGAATATTGCTAACCACAAGATTTTAGACACATATCTACAAAACCTCCACCATTATTAGAATTAAAATATAAACAGCAAGTTTGTAATGTAGTTCTATGACTAAAATATTGAAAATACCAGACTTCAACTTTAGGAAAAGCTGACACATAAACCAGCTATTTATCTAGTAATCTTACTAAACAAAAGGGAAATGCAAGCATGTTTTGAAACATGAAAGCTGTACAATTTTGAAACAAACCTTGTCCATTAGTTTACTTGCATGAAGACTCAGGCTATTAAAGAATATTTTCTTGCTCAACAAATGCATTTCTTCAATTGTTGTCAACAGTGTGGCTGCACTGTTTCCTACAATACCACTGAAAAAAAATTAGAATTATTTAACAAATCTAAAGGGGAAACAACATGATAGTCAGATAATTAAATATAATTTTAAAAAATATTATTTTAAAAGTTAAAAATTTAGAACAAATAATTACAGGGAACAATTCTCCATAATGGCTAAGAGATAAGCTGACTCTAAGCACAAGCATCAAGTATGTCACTAAGCAATTATTAAACACAGGCTATCAAACTTGCATAAACTTTTTTGTAGAGTACTAAAGTTTACCAGATTTTTTCTTTCTTATGCAATAAAAATACTTCTGTTATCAAAAACAAATTACATAACAAAAAGGGTTAACAATGTTCTATCATACTGCCTGTTAGGAATAGCATTACCTCTCTCATTTCTGCACTGAGATGCTGGGCATCCCCAAAACTATAAAAATTCATGCCTTGCTATTCCGAGTGTTAAACTATCACACTTAACACAGACACTACATAATCCTTAAATGGCACTACAGGACTATGCTCCTCTCATAGATACACCTTCCCTCTGGCTATAGGAATTGCACTTTTAAGCCAAAAACTGTCAGTGAAAATTCATCGGGTCATAATAGGACTAAACCTCTATCTCGATTTTCAGATTGTAATCTTGTGTTTAATAGATCATTTCTCAAACTGCTTTTCCTTTCATTAGTAAGGTGCACCTTCCCTATGCAGAGGAAATTATTCAGCAAGTAGAAGGTACTTCAGTGGTCTTTAAACATTGTGCTGTTAACAAGACAGAAACCAACAGATATGACTGCCTAAGACCTTCCATTTTAACATCACATTTTCAATTGCACCAAGCTTTATAACCATGGGGAAACGCTAACTTTGGAGACAGAAAAACAACACCAAAATGTTCCAGGATTTTTGGACAATAAAATTAAGACTAGGTCTTACATGTGTTTTACAATAGTCCTGCCCATCACAATTGAGGAATTTAAATAAGCTGGGAGGTGCCCAAGAATCACATATCCCAGTCTGCCCAACATCTGAAGTGTTTTCAGACAGAGAAGCTCAACTAGTAATATTAATGTTTCAAATTCTCAGCAGTTCAGCTCAGGGCTGTGGAGCAAGATCTTTCTCCTATTGCTCCTTCTAACCAACATAAACTACTGCATATGCCACAACATACAAATGATATATAAATTAGCAGCTACGGCTTTTCTCCAGTTTCGGTATTCCTAGTAGCCTCTAGGAGGTTGGAAGCTGATCAGTGCATCTTCAACAGTGAAATAAGGGAGGGCATAATTAGGGGAAAAAAAGCTATCAAAAAGTTATCAAAACACAGCTATTTAAAACAAAACAAAAACAACAAAAAACATCAAACCGCCCAAAAACCAAAAACCTGAAGAAATTTTATTAAATAACATTTTCTCAAAGGGGACTTGACTTTGTCATATGAAATGTTGTACAGAGTTTTTTTGTATACTATTTGAATCTACACAGAACAATAAAGAAACAGTTATTGTGGCAAACTGATGCTGCATTCCAAAGCTGTTTTGATATGAACTGAGGAATGGCAACGGGTAAATGGTTTCTGCTTGATATCATGTATGTTTGTACTTGATGTTATAGTGCAGAGCAACAACTAAGCAACAAAAGTACTCTTCCTAGCAGATTTGTTCTTACATATTAGGGAAAAAAGGCATTTTGAACACATTTTGTAATTTTGCATACCTGATTGTATGGTGGTAGAACTTGAGCAAATTAGAAATCTTGTACAGTAAAACTGCTCCTGGCTCAGCAACAATCACCTGCTCAATTCTAACCTACAGCATGAACAAATACAAACATTCTTCAGGTCATAAATTCTGAGAGCCAGCCTTCTATGACTTTATATGCAATATATCTCTGATTTTTGAGAAATAATTCAATCAGAAATAAATTTTAGAAGAGAATGTGCAGTTAACTTTAATGTTGGACTTGAACTGAAGTGTTTTCTAGGCTGCCAAGCATCTGGGCAGAAAACACAAAGGTATATGCACTCTTAAAAAAATAAAAACAACAAACCCAAAACACCTTCCAAAAATCCTACAGTCCCTACAGACTTCTGCTGTTATTGGAAATTTAAAAATAATGAGATCATTTGATGGATTAATACCAGTACATACTGGAGTCTTCCTCAGCACTGAATAGCGAGAATAGTTGCAATGCTGCAGAATCACTAAACTACAGCAGTAGATTTCTAGCATCATGGAGAAATTCAGAACATCAAAGTATTAGGTATTTTGCCTAAGGAAACAAATTTCACCTGGATGAATAAATTCTTCCCTGAAAGGAAGCATATATATCTCCTACCAGTATTTAGTTAGAAATTTATAACTAACAACCAGCTATGTTGATTGTTTATCTCAACCAGGAGATACTGGCTACACAACAAAATGGTGCTGAGTGTCTTTACAGTTGGACAGCTGATGTCTTGTCTCCTTGGTACACACAGTCTCAGTCCACTCATAAAAAGCTGCCCCAGGGTCAATCTTTGTGCACTTATGAAGCAGAATAGACAGTGACTTATCCCGGCACTGCTCTCCCACGTGCCTGAGTGTAAAAGGGCTACACACAAATCAGCAGCCACCACCCACTCTCCTGTTATTTGCTGTTCAATAGAACATGATGTGCTGCAGTCCCTTCTTCTCAGAGCCAGCTGTAGGGAAAACCAACCAAGATTGTTTCCTCAATCCTTTCAGTTTGCATCTAATTCACAGACCAAAACCAAATAATACTTTTTAACTCTTATTTGCAATACTTAATGCACAAAGTTTATTTCAACACAAAGGTGAACTTTGCTTTTCAATGGGTTTGTATGTACAAAGGTCTATATACAAATATATGTCTCCAGTGTTACCTAAAAGGTCCTGTGGGCATGAATACTGAGTATATTCTGGTTGTACAGCAAAAGAGAATAGGGCAGGCAGGGGAAAAAGAGGGAAAACAATACACTAACAACAACAAGAACAAAACGGGAATAACTGAAAGTAAATAAAATAACTAAAAACTGAACAAGAGAACAGGTAGAAGGGGGGGGGAGAAAGATAATTTTAGCATGATGAGAGAAAAATAAAAATTAAAAAGACAAAGTGGGAAAAGAAGAACTGCTGCTTCCCATACAGAAGTCTTCACTGCCCTGGGAAACCAAAATTTGCAAGCAACACAACCTAATCTCTTTGGGGAAGCTCTGGACTTAGAGCTCTTACTATTTTCCAGTCCTGTATGTCCTGTTGTTAACTGACCATAAAACACTACCTTCAGTCCACGGAGGACATCAAAGACATTTTGCTTTGACCTCATCTTAAATGTTATGGAAAAGATGAGGAGTTTAATTTAAATGTTTTTTAGGATTCTCCTACCTCCATCTGAAATGAGAGGCCTGTGCTAAGATCTACCACTAGGGAGTATTCAAGAGTCACTTAAGTGCCTAAAATACAAACCAACTATCAGTAAGAAATGTAGGCAATTTAGACTGCATGTAAGCATAACTGTTCTACAGTGTATTGTACAAAAACTGAATCTATTACTGTTGTTCCTCTGAACATGGTGACTTGTAATTATCTAATTACCTATTATGCATTGTATCAAGGCTCTTCTGCTTGGGGGCTTCTCAGGAGGGATGATTTCCTACCTTTTTTTTTTTTTTTTTTCTTTCCCCTCAGGAAACAATAAGTGTTTCATTCTTTTTACTGTAAAGTCTAGACTGTCAGTGAATTAATGTAAGTTGCATTCTATTAAAATACAGAATACAATGGGAAGTCTTTAATTGTTCTTTTAACATTTTTCTTTTACTAGCACAGTAACTAACCAACGACAGTATTTCTAAACAGTATCTAAAGATACTAGCAGCACGTAAGTGTAGAGTTTGGCAACTGAAATTAAAGTTACTGTGTACTTAACTATAAAAATCACATGCACTTAGATCAAGACCAAAACTTTCTCTGACTTAACAGGAGTTTGATTTCATTCCTAATCACTTTGTTGGAATGCACAGAATACTGAACTCAAACATCAGCATTCAGTATTAACAGAACTGATTCAAGAGCACAGAAATTTGGAAATATCTTCCAAAAAAACAAAGCTGTGGTGATTGTGTGTCTATTAGGACAGTTGTCTTCCAACAGATCAAAAACGAAAAGGTTGTGAAGGATAATCATAATTCTGTGGCAACAAGCACAAAACTGAAATACAGCAGATTCTGTCTAAACATCAGGGAACACTTTTTTTCCACTGCACAAGGCAGGTGGCTGAGCACTGGCATATGCTGCCCAGCAAGGCTGTGGAGCCTGCATCCTTGGAAGTATTTAAAAATCACTAGAGGACAGTCCTGGGCAACCAGCTCTAGGTGGCCCAGCCTGAGCTGGGAGTTTGGACCAAGTGACCTCCAGATGTCCTTTCTAATCTCAATTATTTTGTAATTCTGTGACTTTCTAAAAGGCACCTTTTTGAATTTTACCTCTCTCCAGACCTTACCCTTTTCTTAGCAGAAACTTACGTATAGTATCCAAAAACTAGCTGTTCACATTTGAGACTGAGCATTTGTCAACTGGATACGGTTGTTATAGCTACAGAAGCCTAAGAGAAATTTATTATAATAGTATTTAGGCACAGTAGATTTTGTTTAAAACAACCTGGATTTACACACTGCACAGTCAGGCAATAATTGGTATCAGCTTCATCACCGCGATTACTTCAGTGCTTATGTGAAGCACATACAACAGACAAGTCAGTCAATCAGTTGATGGATCATCATTAATGATTTCTATCACATGTGACCCCTAAACTTACTATGGCTGTAGTTTGAAAAAAAGACAAGTATAGAAAGATGTGACAAATAGGAAAAATTGAAGTAGCATAAAGAAAGTAATTGAGAAACAATTTTTCATGGTGTCTTTAAAATACAAAGCAGGAGTTATTAAAACAAACCCAAAACCACCAAAACAAACAAACAAAAAACCCCCACAAACAACAAAAGGAACTGGCTTTTCACACAAGAGCTGAAATGTTCACTTCCCTCCTGAAAGATATGTTGTGAATATCATCAGTTTATATCAATTTGACATGTGCATGCAAGAAAACATCTATTGAGATCTATTAGATACAAAGAAGTAATGGCTCAGTAAGTCGTTTGTATATTCACAAACAGGCAAGGAAAGTATCCTGTGGAAGAATGACACAACTGCACAACCTGTACACTCTTCCCTAAGCAAAATGATCACTATGAAAAACAGGTTAGTAAATTACACTGATTTTTCATTTGACCCACTACAGCTATTCCCATACACTTATCACAAAGCTGTAATTTTTATACATCAGCACTCCTCAACATAGGAAAAGTAAACCAAAATCAAGACTCTAATTTAGCATCCTAGTATCCCTTATTATATGACTTTATTATAAAGTGATATTATATCATATTATAAAGAATATTATAAACCAGACATCTATGAACAAAGGAATCTTTAATTTGAGAAAAAATCCTTCAGAAGTCAACAATCTAATCCTTAACCAAGGGCAATGAAAATACACTGACGAGATGGGAGCACAAGTTCTGAAAAAACATGACAGAACAGCTTTTGTATTTAGAGTGCTAAGGAAAACAAAATACTTCACCTTCAGAGGCCTGCAGACACCTTCTGTGATGTGCCCAACTACTTCTTGAATATTTTCTTCCACACCTATAGTTAATGCAAACACATGCTAAGATTATGCAAATGTAATTCTCTTTTCTTCAAGACTCTAAAACAAATAAACAAATGTAGGAGGTACTCCTCCATAAAAAGCATTATGAACTGTGTGTTCTTTTCTCCACACGACTAGCTCACACCTCCACTGTATCTCCAATCTAACCATTAAGAAATAGCTGCATGGCAAAACAGTCCCAGAGTCATTACCTTTCGCTATGCAATTGCTTCCTAGGGCAACACAGTGCGTGGGAATTTGAGGCAGAAGCAGCAAGGGGAAGAATAAATGATTTAGCAAGAAGCTATCTCAGTAAGGCTCAGTATTAGCACTTCATGAAATTAAACTAGAAAAACACCCAAAAAACAACCAGGCTGGTGAGACGCTCAAGGAGCAGCAGTACCCCCCATCTGAAAGGCCTGACTGGCAAACACACGTGTCTGTCAGCGCTGGTTACTGACGAGCTCGTGGCGCTGTTACTAATGAAGTGACATGTGTACCTCCACACTGCTGCGTGCTGCAGCGCTGGCAAACGCTTCCTCCCCAGCAGCAATTGAAACTCATCTTTCACAGAACGATGTACAAAGGAGAATATTGCCCTATCTCATCACGAAACACAAATGAATTGTTGCATGGCAACCACTGCTGTCATAAATCAATCAAACTGAAAGCAACAGATCTTCAAGCTCTCACTTCAGTAACAACTCAGAACAGATTTATGGAGAAAGCAATACTTTAATTCTAATTTAAAACTTGTCAACAGGAGTTCATCTTCAGATGGGACCCATGCAATGAAAGTAAACAAACTGACTGTGACATGTGACAGAAATCAGGTGACCCGAAGCTATATTTTGCTTATTTCAGACTTAGACAGATTACCTCGGAGAGTAAAAATAATGAAAGATCGGAGATCTGTGCCAATGCCTCTTTACACCAAGTTACATGAAAGTCATATAAACCGTAACAACTGAATTCAGTGTGGTGGCTGTAAGAATTTCAACATACTGAACTGGTAAGTTAATAAAAATACACTTATATATTTGAGTATTGATATCAAAGCAAAAAGCAAGATTAAAAACCACAGCGTGCACGCTCTTTTACGTAATGGCTAGCTCTCAGATAGACCTTAGCAATTTACATATTTTTTAGTAGGAACAGTCACACTTGTACTGCTCATCAATGTAACAAGTACCTACCACATATTTGCAATAGTGTATCTAGACCAGACTGACTTAAAAACAAGTTGTTTGGTATGAAAATTTTAGCTCAAAAAATATACAAGTTCGAATACCAAAGGACATGGAATAAAAATTTTGAGACACCACATGCTTGTGCCTTCGCATGTATTTTCATGTCCAATTAGAATATCTGGATTCCAAAAGCAGTGAAATCTTCCAGCAGAATGGGTTACATAACTGGTGCAAGTTTGACATAAAAGACTTACAAAATAAACAATTCTCAAAGGTCCAAAATAACTTTTAGAATACAGCTCATAACTGAAGATACGCTTCCAACTCCTTGCTACAGCATATATAATTTTTCTCTGAGTATCCTTCTATAAAAGGAGAGATCTTTTTTGGACTTTGTTTAGCTTGTGTTCTCCATCTGGGTTCCTGTAACTCCACAAAAAATTGGTTTCTACTGCATCTCTTAAAATGCCTGCAATTCTCCATTCCTTGCAAGGAGAAGATTTCTCTACGACTGGGAGGCTCCTGCTAGCTACAGAATACCTAAACTCTGAAGGAAAACCAGATGTTTTATGCTTGTCCAGCAAAAGAGTTGAACTTTTCTGAATGCGTTTTCAGCACTTAAAAAATTTAGTAGCATTTTTGGTCAGATTAATCTGAAACAGCTAATTTTTGCAAACTTAGTATTTTAAAACTTTTTAAAAACAATCTTTGCACACTCTGCTTATGGGCTACATTGTTCGGTCACTTTAAAGTAAAAACTGGGATGGAAACATTCCTCAAAAAAAAGAAGAGCCACATATACAATTCTTCATCCAGTGGGACCATATCCACGAACAGGTATACAAGTGGCTTTTTTTGTTGTTGTTTTTTGAAAAGGGAAATTTTTGTGTAGCTGTGATTTACCACATTCTCCACAGACCTGAAAGTACAAAGAACTTATACGAGAATTTAAACAGAAATCTGAACTCCGTACAGACACACCTGAAGGAAAATAAAAGAAGTGGTTCCATCTGCAAGAAACTACTCAAGCTGAAATTGAAGTGAAAACATCTGACTGACCTAACTTCAGACAGCCAGGTAGGTGTTTTATCTATGCAGTTCCTTGGGCTCCCTCTATAGGGGAATGGAAAAAAATCCCAATTGGTGATGAAAGTCTCCGGAAATGCTTACATTAGATCTCAAATTTTGTTAGGAAGCACTGCACTCTGAAGATGCAAATCTCTGTCCTTATTTCTAAAAGATGTCCATTTGTTAAATGGCTACATGAAATTAACTCAATTTTTACTCTAGCCTGCACAGCCAGACACCTAAAGACTGCACACCAGCAGAGAAAATTCAGCTTGAGTTTTTCAGTACCATACATGCTGTCCTAACTACCAACTCAGGACCTGAATTTATAAAGAATATATAATCTCAGGGTACTTTGGGGTTGCACTGCCCATAACTGTTTCTTGTTCAATCTAGTGGTATCCTATTAAGTACTGTTTTGTCTTACAGACCTTATCACATCAGTATCCTTGTCATCAAAAAAATTTCTCCCAAGACACAGAGGAATAGTTAGAGACAGCACCTCCCAAGCTCCCAGTTTGTTGCTTCTAGTATGAAAGGAAGAACTCCTCTTTATATTTCTTGAAAACTGTGTAACAGTGATAGCAGACCCACTCCTGGGGAGCTTCGGAAAACGTATTTTTCCTTCAGACTGAAATACTGAATATTTTGTTTATACCAGTCTTCCCAGAAAAACGTTTTATCCTGGTGATTTTTTTTGTTGAAAATCTCTCCCCCAAATATTTATATACTCTGTATTATCAGGTATCTTGCTCTGTGGCTGAAATGCTCTAAATATATCTCATTCCATGTTCATATCATCTCAGCCCAGCATCCTGTCAGGAGGCCAAAGAACTTCATAGTTAAGCAAAGCACTACACAAAGAAGTGGGAGAACTTCAGAAAAAGCACAGCAGCAGAAGTCCAGCCCACAGCAGAACCAGACACATTTACTTGCTCCACGGGCCCAGCTTTTCCTGAAGGGCTCCCCAGTTACAGCAGAAGCATTGGTCAGTCATCTACAAAGCACTGCCATGTCGTTTTCTCTACCATAAAACCATCATGAGGCCTGCTTTCCTGTCTCCCTGAAATACTGTCAGCAAACAGTATTGAATTCACTTCCACAGTACACTGTAACTGTATTTAAAAACCAGCATTCCTCCAGTTTGATTTACAACAGTTCCTAAACAGCCTCCTTTTCTCACATACCATTAATTAGGAAAGGCAATTAATACTTACAGCAGTAAGGCAAATCAGAATACATATTCACTTTAAAACCCAGAGTAGGATTGAGACACACAATCTGAAAAGCTCACCAGATACTGATCACATTTAAGTTCTTACCATGAGTTTGTTACAATTGAGTAAACATGCTTAATTTATAAAAAATATCTTCCTCTGAAACTATGGTGGCAAATCATACTATAACTTCTACAGGATAAAAGTCTTAAAAGTATAGTTTCAATCTACTGAAAACAAAGCAAAGAGGCTGAAGACCAAGCATGAGAACCTGCAGGTCTGAATTGAAGGAGAGTGTTGATATTAAAAAGCTTCACCTATTTGTGAGTGGCCTATGTCAACCTCCATAAATATGGAATGATGTTAAATGACAGATGAAAATTCCATTTTCCTTGTAGAACAAAGCGACTTAGAGAAACAAGGAATTATATTTTTAAAAAATAAAAACTAAACAAAAGAACAAAGGCATAATGAAAATCCTCAACATAATATGTAATGTTTTCAAAGAAACATGCTTTCGTATAAATTGCAAACAATTTCTGAACTCTCAACTGCATCCAAAAATATCCCTTTGTAAATTTAATGTAAATCTATTGTAAGTACAGTAAAATGTAAATAACTGAGTGCATTTTGAAATACTCTTGTTACAGGTCTTTTGGTAGAATGTAACCACCAGCTATTCTGAGATTGTTTTTAGGAAAATTTAAACTCAGACTTGTAACTGAAGCCCAGCCTAAGAAATTAATCACACTTTCTTACTTATCACGGACTTACTATCACTTCACAATTTATATCTTAAAACCAGTACTACCTTGAATAGTCACAAGCTTTAACATAGCTTCTAAGTGTTCTTTTTCAGAAGCTGTAGCTTGATGCAACCAGGCCAGCATGTCTCCTACATACCTACACAAAGACAGAAATTTCTTTGTAAATTAGTGGTTTATTGGTGTCAGAAATTCAAAATGCCAACCAAAAAAAAAAAATATTATTTCATATACATTCTTGTTAGCACTGTACCTGAGAGGATCATGAGAGTGCATTTCAATAGGGCGGGGAGTACCGCCCAGACCTCCTCTAGTAAGAGCATCTATAAAGCCACGGACCACAGCACTCCTCCTAGCTGTCCCAAACTCATCCAACGTGTATCTGTTATTGAAACATGAAAACAGGTTAAAAACCCTAGTCTATCTTATCACAGTTCAGCCTCAGCTAATACAAGTAAACATTTTTATAGTTCTAGAAATCTTGCATCAATGCTTCTACTATAAAACATTCAAAACCATCTGCTGATGTTGGAATTCCTATCATCCTGCTCTGCCTATGGTACATCTGACAGACAGGAGAAGACAAATTTTAAGTTGTCACCTGCCTGTCTGCTCTACAGCAAATGTGTAGGATGAGACAAGATATTGCAGACAGGTGCTGCAATATATACATATTATATATATAGTCTTATATATACACACACACATATATATATATACTCTGTCCTTTTCTTCTTTCTTGGTTGGATAGCTCTTAGTTTCCAGGTTAATTAATTACCTGTCAGATTATTATTTGTGGGGATTTTCTACTGAATTTGAACAGTTTTTCTAGTGTGCCTCCTCTAATACCATTGCAGAATAGACTGAAAGAAGTACTTGGCACTGCGTTTCCTATATAGGAGCACTGGCAGAGGCCATAGTCTTGCCAGGATCAGGTTACTATTACTGAAGAAAGAAACTGGGGTAAGAGAAGAAAATGAATTGACTGCTTCTGCAGGGTCCTGGGGTTCATCAGGCACAGCATCACCAGCTGGGCAAGGGAGGGGATTGTTCCACTCTGCTCTGCACTGGGGCTGCCTCACCTCGAGTGCTGGGGGCAGTTCTGGGTGCTACAACATAAACAAGACATTAAGATGTTAGAGTGTTCAAAGGAGGGCAATGAGGATGGTGAAGGGCCTTGCAGGGAACCTGCATGAGGAGCGGCTGAGGTCACTTGGTCTGTTCAGCCTGGAGGAGACTGAGGGGAGACCTCACTGCAGACCTCACTCTCCCCCTCATGAGGGGAAGAGAAGAGGCAGGCACTAATCTCTTCTCTGTGGTGACAGGGACAGACCCGAGGGCATGGCCTGAAGCTGTGTTAGGCAAGGTTTCGGTTGGGTATTAAAAAAAAGTTCTTCACCCAGAGCATGGCTGGGCCCTGGAAGAGGCTCCCCAGCAGAACTGATCACAGCATCAAGCCTGAGAGAGTTCAGGAAGTGTTTGGACAATGATCTCAGGCACACAGTGTCACTCCTGGGGATGGTGCTTTGCAGAGCCAGGAGCTGGACTTCATCACACTTGTGGGTCTCTTCCAAATCAGCATGCTCTGTGATTTTCTTGACTCCTCAGAACAGATACTAAAGAGAACTCTTCCTTGACCCTCCCATTCCCTCACCCCCAGAAATAAATAAATGAAACTCAGCTTTTCAATTTTTGTACACATAAGCATCTTGGACAGGTTTGGGACTCCTGTTTGTATATGGTCCAGCTGACGGACAGAAGCAGCATTTTATTGCACTGCAGCACAAGGCTTATTCCTTCTAGGCTACCACATGACTAGTAGGAACAGACTCATACTCATTTCATAGTTGTCCACTGATTTTAATCAAAGCAATCTTAGCTAGATATTTAATGGATGAACAATTACAGCCCAGAATGCATTATCTCAAATGGCTTGCTGGTGGTAGAGGAGGTGCCAATAACTTACACATGGCTCTTTTCTGGAGTGGGCTACCTTTCTGCTGGCATTGAAGCATGAAAGCAAGTGAAGGATGGGAAATGAACACTGGTAACATTCCAGTTATATTTGCAAGCCAGAGAACACTTCTATTTTTTTTAAAACAAATTTAAGCAATTTGAACAACACACAAACTACAAAGGAGAGAAAGAAAACAGACAAAAATAAACATTAGAGATTATTTTTCCAATGTAACTGAAAATTGTCAAGGAGTGAGCATATTGTCACTTACCAATGACATCCAGCAGAAGAATATACATACAAAATAATATTAATAAAAAGAATGCTATTCTCTGACTTATTTAAGTCTGCATTTAATAAGCACTGCACTACATTTAATAGAGTTAGAGAATAAAATCTGAAAGAAAATAATATATGGTTTCAAAAATGTTCAACATTAAGTTCAATTGGATTTCTACTCTGCTATGTAAAGTCAGAGGCAACCTTCAGTTTCGTTCTTTTTAATCCCAATTATTGTATTAAAGAGGTGGGGAAAGAGCACACTGAAGAATCTGGAAATTTCTGTTGAAGCGTTTTTCCTTATACACTGTACCTGTTAAGTTGAAGAGTAAATATATGCAATAATTATAGCATCTAGCATCTGACAACTGTCCACTGTCTAGAACAAGCAGAATTGGAGTGAAAATTCTCAAGCATCTGTAGAAACCAGTTAGCCTTTTTTTTCCTCCCCAACAAACATCTATACAATAGATCATTAAATATACAGCAGTGAAACAGATCTTGTGATCATTATTAGTTCTGAAAACAGCATTCAATAATGATAATTTTGTTTTAAAAAGGAAACTACTAATTTTCCTTTTGCTCTCAGTAGAACAGGGTATAACCATTACAAAATCCTGCATGTTAAAAAATTCAGCAATAACTATTATTTACACTAGAACACAGTATTTACTACTATGTTATTACACATACTCATGTTTAGAGAAGAAAACATTGGATTTTTTTCAACCCAGCTGTAATGTTTAAAATATACAGTAATGATCACTGGGGAAAGAGGAAAAAAAAAAACCTTTGTAAACCTGAGTGGATAATGGAAGAGGAACACTGCTTTCAGCTATATCTGCATGCATTTTCTAGGAAACAGTTCTCAATTTTTCTGTTAGAGCCAGGAAGTGAAAACCAATCTGAAATGTTTCTTTTACATCCCCTACTGACTGAAGTTCCAAAAATTCCATCCATAGTGCACTCCTTCCGACACTTTTAGTTAGTAAGTCAATATAAAGAAACAAGAATTTGTAGATTTGGTTCTAAACTCTTGCCCTTCTCCATCTGATTCACTTTCACCCATCAAATCACAATCTTTATCAGATGCAAGGGCAGTAACCTGGAGGGAAAGTGTTTAGTTCTTACAAGAGTGCCAATACACAAAAAAAAACCTATTTAAAATTGTTTTCTTCTGTGACTTAGCTTCTATATTCTAAACTCAGCAATTTGTTACTTAAAGGTATACAAAAATTTTTGGAAGGGAATAAACTAAATCTTGAGATTTAAAATGTAAAGCATCAGTACTGCAATTTTGATAATATGCTGTAGTAAGTAATTAAGCTTGATAATCTATGATGAGAGACACGTGTCTCCATCATCTACAGTAATAGGGGTTTTTTTCCCTTTTGGAAGAGGAAAGGTCTTACCAATCAAATTCTATGTTAATACTATTACTGTTGTTTGTGACAGAAGTGTCAGAAAAAAATAATTCTCTTCTGCAGATTAATTTTAAACTGGCCAGCAGTGGATTTATACACAAGATGGGGTTTTCTTTCCTTGAACTATGAAAGCAAAACAATGATTTTATGAAGTTTCAAAGCATCATAATTCAACAAAGTATTTATTATAGAAAATAAAACTGTATCTAAAAAGAATCCCATAAAATGTTGTGAACAGCATAGTGACTGATCTTTTGCAGCTGTAAAAGAGGGTGTAGGGGAGAGAATGCAGGAAAGGACTGCAGTTCCCAGCTATGGCCTGAAGTACTCCAACACACCATCCTACAGCTGGGCAGGTCAAGTGACACCACTTCTCCCTCACATTAACCAGAGAGCTGACTGAGCATGTCCAGATCTGAGCTTTCTCTCACACACTGACAGCACCTTTCAGGTCCTATGTATTTTTCCTGTGAAGGGCTCCATGGAGCTTTACAGCATCATGTACCTACACCTTCACATTGACACCACTCCTAAAGACAGAGTAGCCTTTGAAAGGCTGTCTGTTACTCTGCTGCCCTGGATACCTGTGGCTGAAAGCAATTTTCAATGGTTGCAAAATGTGATAAATGCATAAAAAAAAACAAATAAATAAATAGAAAAAGTCAAACGAAAACCAAAAGCCCTAAACCCAAAGAAGTGTAAATAACTCTTCAGGGATGTTCACCCCAATAAACAGTTCTTACAGTGCCACCTGCTGGTTCATTCTCCTAAGTACCATTTAATTTACTTCAACAACAGCAAATTCAGAATAAGAACAGTAGTACTTTACACAGATACAGATATATAAATACCTCTACACTTTAGAGGTCCATATGTAGGATTTTTTAATAGATTACTGTATAACTCATAATGGAAGACATTCTTATAACCACAAACACATCAGTAAAAGCTAATTAGCCTTTACCAATTTTTTACTTTGGGGACTTAAAAGACAAAATCACATGTTTTGAACAGGATTGTTTTACTTCAGAAAAATCCTAGAATGAGAGCACAGAAATTCACCATTCATTTAAATAGAAACAGCCTGACATTTTACTTTAATTAGAAACTTGTAAGATAGAAAAGTCCAATGACATTTCCTGTATCATAATTACGTCAAAAAGACTTCTGAAATTTAAAACAGTTGAAATATAATTTTTTATAACTTAAATTTCTGGGTAGTTTTGAATTTGGCACAGGACCAAAATGCCACCAGTCTTGGCACTGTAATTCATGCCCATCTTTAAGTTTTATAAACTCAAAATACCAGCTTCTGTTAGAGATAATAGCAAACACTTACTTGTACAAGACAGGTCTATCTTGTAAGGCTTCCATGGCTTGAGCGAGAACTGGAGAAATGTCACATGATTCTTGTGTCAAAGTCCTGCATTCATCTATAAAATACCAACACAAAAGCACATTCTTTACCCTGTAATAAATTTTATACAAGCTGTCAAAACAAGAAAATGAGTTAAAAACTTAAAGGCTTTTAATTTTAAGACTTCAGAATATGTTATCTGGACCAGTTAGTGTTAATACAATTAAATTCCCCTGCAACCAGTACTGTAAAATGCATGTCCATCCCCAATTTCAACAATAAAAATGATTAAAGGAAGCTTACTATTTCTTCATGCCCACATACAAATGTTGACTCATTCAACATTCACAATTTTATTGGGCTCTTTTGTAACTGTTTACCACGTTTCAGGTAAACTATTAAGAAAAAATGGAGCAACTAGTTAAGCAAGCTGTTTGTTTTGCCGTTTGGTTCTGTTATTTTTTTCTCTCATCAAAATAACTATATAATCTTTTATAGTCCAGGCAAGAACATGGAAATCTTATAAACTAAATCAAACATTGACAGAAAAATTATGACTTTTCGTAAGGGTGAAACCACAACCACTATCTGAGGTTTCAGCATCCACTGAAGAACAGCTAATGAATAATCCACTTTTATAATAATGAAATTGACCCAAAAAAATGAAAGAATTGCCAATTAGCAGTTTGGTTCCCTAAGAAGTAAACCAAAGTGTTAACATATCTTGGAAGGGTTTCTGCTAAATTCAATCCACATGAAGGAATTATAGGAATCATCATAATAATAAGCATAAACACAAAAACATTCTTAGTCCTACTTTGAGTCCATCTGTAAAGTCGTTCATAAGATGTCTCTTGCAGTAAAGCCATCTGTTCCATAATTTCCAAGCTACAAGACAAATAAGAAGTTTATTTGCAAATACTATTTTAGGCAGTATTAGCAAAGGCATGTGCAAGTCAAATTAAACATACCATTATTAAAATTTTGAGTATTTAAAATATTTTTTGGTGAAATATTCTGTATATTTCTGTATATATTCTGTCATATGAAGCAAAGAATGAGACCTTGCTTTAACTTCTGCTTTTAAGTGCAGATAGTTCTCTTGCACTCATTTAAGTAGGACTCACCCTGCCCTTTGCTGATTTGTTCGGAGGAGAATCTTGACATCATCATGAATTTGTTTTACTCGTCCCAAAGCCTTGAAAAAATCCTAAATAAATTCAAAAACAAAATACAAGCAGTGTGTAAAAGCAGTAATTCCTATTCAAATCTCTAGCACTCTATACTCCCTCTTTCAATTCCATTCCTAAGTTTCTTGCAGGTCTGTGTTACAAAAGCTGCTTTTAAAATTCACACCCCACCTTTGCCACTTAACTTTCATTCCATCTTAAGAGCCTTAGAATTTTTTAGTTTCCCATTGTATCAAACTTTTCATTCACAAAAGAAAAAAAAAAAGAAAATAAGAAAAAGCACTAAAGATGTGTTCGTAACCTGTACTGTCAAGTTGTGAAGTATGTGTGTTTCACATCCATTAGGTAACCCTAGGGAGATTTTGAGGACACTGCTATGCATTACATCTCCCATTACTGTTAGAAACTACAGAGCAAAATGAAACATTGTAAAGTACAATGATTACAGGTTGATATTTTTGTACTCATGAAATGAGATAACTATTCTTTTAAAAAAATTGAAAAAAAACCATTTGCAATTGACTAGACTAAGGTTTTCCAGAACAACCTTTCTCTGTGGAGTAACTCAACAGCATCAGTGGAAAAAAAAAAACAAACGCAAAGCCTAGAAGACAAGTACATATGGCTAAAAATGTTACTTTATTAGTTTCAGAGTGCAAATGGAAAGCCAGTAACATTTTCAAACAGACCTTCTTATGAAGACATATTTCAAATGCCTTGGAGGAGACCAGCTATTTCAGATACAACTGTTTGTTAAATCTTTTGTGATTTGAACAGAGTTTGCTCAGCAAAGTTCATTCTGGTTCAAGCCACATAAAAATAGATACAATTTAAGTACAAGAGGCCAGCAATTTAATCTACCGCCTTACATCAACTGTGTTAAAGACCATGTTTATTAAAACCCAAAGCACTCTTCCTTTGGGATAAAAGAAAATTTCCAAACCACAGGTCTGACTAAAGGTGTTTTAAGCATACTGGTTGACTCTATCATAGCGGAAATGCACACACAATGTTAATGAAGACTACCAACTAAAGCAGAATAACTGTTTTATCTCAGTTACTTCTGCACATCTTTTAGATGAAGTATCAAAAAGACGAGCCCTTGCTGGCTGCAAACCAATCGTGCAGTAACTGGCACGGCGTTGCTGTCATTGCTCCCTGCAATGGGCGCTTTCTAGAAACTAGAATGTTCTTTCATGGCAATAGTGTACAAAAGCATACAGCAATTACTCAAGAGCATAATTATTTAGCATATTCCATTTATGCTTTCATTAGCACTGTTTATGGTTACAGTTCCATGTTTTTAATAGTGTTTTAATGCAAACAGGATGCCAGTGAGAATGAGATAAATCTGGACTACCTGCTGATACACTATGTGAAGCTTTCCATGCAACTACAGTGATAAAAAAGTCTATTCAGTATACTCAATTCTTTCATTATTCAGTTTGCTTTTACTGTAGAACAAGTTTCCTTTTACTTCGTCTTCTTATTCAAACCATAACATATTCCAAAACTTGTTTTGGAAGGTGACTGAAGCGAATCAGCACCTAATATCTTTAGCAAGCAAATAACATTGAGGGAAAGCCTCAGATGATATTGTCCCAAGTCACTGAATACCTATATACATGAATACGCAAAATGTACACACATATGCACAGTGGCAGTACTACAGAGCTGCAAGCTTCTCATTTGCTTTGAGTCTCATGAAGTTTTAAACTATCTCCACTGAAAATTCAGACTTCATAAAGGTCTTTTCGAAGTGTAGAACCATATGAGAACTACTTTGCCTCAAACTGATTACATAAGAGCTCATTTGCCTCAAACTCATTACATCATTACACAAACTAGAATTTAATGTTGGTTTTCTGTCTCTTTACTGAAATCTTTCATCATACATTTCAAACTCATCACAAATCCACCATACTCTTAAAAGGTACACTCCTCCATAAAAATTAAATTGCAAACCAAAAATAATATCTCATGTACAATTCAGTTAGGGCATTTCTACATTTTAGTTCAGGGTGAAGATTTTAATGTTCATTGAGCTACCTCAGTAATTGGCTCATCTTTTGTGCCTCGAAGCAGATTCATTTCATCCGGTGTCAGCTGGAATTTTGCTATGAATGCATCTGCAACTTGTGCTTTCATTTCTAATCTCTGACTGTAATAAAACAAAGTGAAGAGGATATTAGTTTTTTATGCTTATCTCGAAGACTTATTTTTCATATTTATACTTTCAGAAATACAACCAGCATCAGAAATTGGTATTATTAAATTATAATAGCACATTCCTGCATCAAATACTTGAGATGCTTTTTCACGTAAGACTTTCTATTAAGCTTACACAGATTTTTCAGTAAAGACAATATAGAGTTATTTTAACACATTTGAAAATTACTAAGTTCTTTAAAATAATATTTCTTCAGCATTTGTATCATAAGTTATCTAATCCAGATACTTTGTGCTTGCCCATTTGTAACAACTGCAGTTATTACCTTTCAAATTCTCTAAGGAAAGGAAAAGCCTATAGCATCCAAAATTACAAAATTAACCTTAGATTAATCTACTTTTCTGCAGACCAGATCCATTTCTTTGTAACACCATACAGTTGGGATATCAATTTACTAATGTCACAAACAATCAAAATGCAATAGCGAATTCTCCTGTTCCTGAAATAAACACAGCCAGGATGCAATATGCAAACACCATCTCATGGGCAGCATTTTCCTGCATATGTTTTGTCACGTGCCTTATAAACACAAATAGAATGGACCGGGATTCCTGTAGCAACAGAACATTTGCTCGAACTGTGGTTTGAGCACAGAGTATTCCTGGAAATAAAGACTACTTTTTCAGGACATTGAGAAGGCACCAATTACTTATTTGCAGAAGAATAAAGCTCAATTCCTTTAAGATAATTTCATCTTTCAATGTGATATAATCACTACAAGACAAATACACTGTTATTACAGGGTGGTAAGACAGGTAAGTATACTTCTATATACTGTATAATTAAATTTCCTTGCAAGATCAAAGCTTGAAAAGAAAGCTTTCACTTATTTTACCCCTTCTCTACTATCCAACTAGTGTCTGAACTTCATTCAGCTACTAATTATGGAAAACTGGCTTCCTTTCTGTAGATATGGATGACTTTCCCACCCTACCGTTCCACAAAATCTTTCAGAGATCAGATTAAATGTTTTGCAATTGTCAGTGCTCTAGCACATTGAACAATGAGAGGGAGAGTAATACAAAATGCAACAGTACTTTAACAGTAAAATCTATGAAAATCAAGGAGGAAAGTAAGCCAATACTTCTAAGTTACACAAAAGAGAAAATCAAAAAGGAAAATCAAAAACTCATACGCTTTAATACCACATCTTGAACTGGTAATTCAGGTTTCACTGGGGTCTCAGGCAAATGATTTTATCTTTACACTGACAATTTTGCAACACTTAAAATAAAACTATTTAATTTCCTCTAAGTAAACTCTACAATTCCAAGTTTTGGGTCCTCATGAAGCCAAATGTTTCTCAGGAAAGGAACAAGAGTGATGGAAGATCATTTTAACCAACTCTACAGGCAGATGCATCCCTGAAAAATCCTGGTGCTTTCCAACACAGTGGAAGGGGAATGAAACAAGACCATTTGGAACAAATTCAGTAAAATTTCAGCAAGAAGATTTATGTGGTGAAATCTGAAAAGAACAAGTCATGCTGTAAGAGGCAGAAAGACAAGTGGTCTATAGAACGTACAAGAAACAGACAAGAAGATATTAACAAAAGAGTATTTTAAAATCAGTATTAAGCCTGTGAGAGATGTTCTGAGGGTAACTATGAAATTCTCACAACACAGATGAAAGATGGGGCAGGTCTGCTCTGCACTAATACACTCAATGCAATGCTACTCAGGCTGCCTCAGCCATCCCTGCTCAACCCTGACCTGTACTGACCTTCCCACTGTGCCAGGACAATTGTTTATAGCATTATGTAGTGAATTAGATCAGGGAACAAATCTGGCAAGAAAAAATCCACAAGTTCTTACTTCTCGGGGGTGGAGATTACATGTATTTTCTAATTCAGTTTACCACAGCCTGTGCTAAGGGACTGATGCACACTGATGGACTCCATGCACTCCTAATAATTAACTTTTACAATATAGAGTCAATACATTAAACTCAAGTACACTGTGCAAGCTAAGCTTCACACTGTACTCAGAAAACAACAACCTCAAGGTGGCAGCAATGTTTCATTCACTTTTCCCAAGACAGTGATTGGGAAGTGGTGACAAACATCTCTCCTAAACAAAAGCATGTGTTTGAATTTTGATAAAGTTGTTTCTGTTGGGCTCTTTACAAAGCACACAGGATTTCAAAGAGCTACTCTGTTTCAGAACCCAGGTTAGCCAGTTCTGCTTGAGATGACTGACAAAGTTGCCTTCATTATCAATCTGCACAAGAAACAGACCCATATGCTAGATGACGGATCAGGAACAAAATATGTAAATTGTACATACCTTTGATCTTTGCCTGGCAGTGAGACCAATAAACTCAGATCTGTATTCAATTTTTTCCATATATATGTATTTATGTATTAATTTCCTCACATACAAGCTAACAGATATTTAACTAGAACTTAATCTATCTTACTAAGGAAGGGCAATGGATTAAAATGTCACTCAAGGTTGCTACAATCATTTCACTACAGTAAGTGCCAAACAAAACACCATGCAGGTAACAACAAAAGCCAGTGTAAGGCTCTTACATATAACCCACAGCAGTCAGTACCTGTGTGCAGACAACTGGACACTTCAAGACCCACTGGCCTTTCTGTAGATATAATAATTTCTAAATTCTAAGAAGTGCAGTACAGCTGAGGAAAGGCCACACCATGCTGTTATCCCAATTTTTTTTTTCCTTTAACACAGTTAATCCTGCATAAATGAACGAAACTAACAGCTTATGGGAACCCTGTATTGATGCAAAAGGGGAAGTGCCAAGTGTTAGTAGAATTTAGAACTTGGGCAAAGGACAGCATTCCAACAAAGAGCAATTTCCCCAGTTTTAATCGTTACCAGGGAGACAGAATTCTTTTGCAAGAGAACTCAAAAGGCTGGGAAACTATGCACTTTTCCCTTGAACCAAATACAAATGTGCACTGTTTGTTAGGATTATCACCTAGACAGCTCAAAAATGAGGTGGAGAAGAAGCAGACTTTTCCAAAGCTGAATTTTGTCTTGCCACCACACACAGCATAAAAATCTGCTAGTTTCTTCTACTTAGGATGAATCAGAGCAGTCATTCTGAAATTACTTTCAATTTGTGGTACTGAAGATTCAACACATTTCTAAAGTCTCAGGACAATGGAGTATTTCTAACTCATAAGTAAATAACAATCATCTTTAATAGACTTGTATAAAGCTGCAAAATTCTTTTTCCTTTTTCTGCCATATGAAAGGCAAGTATACAAGATTATGTAACAAAACCATTACACACAAGCATTAGAAAACTGTTCTTAAGAATAAGTAGAGGTGCAAAAGTGCATTTGTAAATGCTGAGAACAAAGGTTTTGTTCTGCATTTTATCTGTCAAACGCATCTCTAATTGAAGCAGAACTGAAATACTGTGAGGAAGTATTCAGTGACCCATTCCATCATTATGAATTATTATGAAATATTCTCCTTACTTAAAAAATAGGAAGACATAAAAAACCCAGTGAATTGTCTGATGCTTCCACGATACAAGAAAATAGCAATAACAGTAAAGAAGGCTTTAGTGAGACCTCATCTGGAAAACAGATCACAATCCTTATCATCTGTGTGCAAGAACAATGGATTCCCATTAGACCACAGCTAGCAGGATGATCATAGAAATGGAAAAACTAATTTATCACAGGAGATGAAGGCAGCCTTTAAGACAAAGGTCAAGATGAAAAAACAGTCAATGTACATCCAAAAATTAGGTTGGAAATCAGGGAAAGGCTTTTACTGGAAAGAATGAGCTTTGGGTAAGTGTTCCAGGTATAGTAACATACACAACATGCAAAAATAATGCACTAGTTATGTGTTGAATAGTTGATGAGTTTACCAAAGTCATTGTGGAAATAATAGGTAGCAGTGGGAGAGTGGACTTGAACTCAGAAGGTTTCTCCCATCTGTAACACCTATCTGAAGACAGCCTACAATGCTGCAGCCCTGCCATCTCACACATTCTGTGATAAAAATAAATGGGGAAAAATTGAAAAGGCTAAATCAAAACTTAAGCAACAAATCTGCACTGAAATTATTAAAATCTTACCAAACACTAGAATAAAAAAGCTTACATGTTTTAAATAAATTTGAGAAAATCAATCATTTTCTACTTTTATACTGGTAAGGCTTCCTCTAAATGATGGGTATGCATCTACAGAGTATTTTTGACAAAATTTTCATATGCAGAGCTTTGCAGAAATCATGTGATATAACAGATATAGATGTGCGAACACACGGTAAATCAGTGTTTGGCAATGGTTAAGATCCATGATCCATGGTTTCTAAGTAGTGCACACAGATTAAGTTTAAAAGGAGTGTATTTCCAATAAACACATTCTTTTTCATCTTGTAGAGATGAGCTATTTGGTATTTCCATACCAAACAGACTGGTATCTTCAGTTTATCTTTTATAAAACCTATATAAAGTCACTTGAAAGGGGCCTGCTTAGTCTAGCATCAAATTTGCCATCAAATTCAACAATGTTGCCAAAGGCATGGAAATTACACACTGTTCTCTACATCCACCTGGAATAAAATCAAAACAAATGAGCTTAAGCTGCAACAAAAGGAGAACTAAATCAGGTAGCAGGAAAACAACACAACCAAAATCAATTTGCAGTGAAGACCACAAGCTCTCTGGCCCTTCTATTCCAGGGCTTTTCTTCCCAGAGCAGATCAGACAAACATCAGTCGGAAATGGTACCACGTAACTGATTCTGCACTTCTGCTGAATGTTTCTCAACCCGTAAAACCACACCTCATTTCATACTGACCAAGAGTACTCCATGTCTCAACACAGTCAGGAAGAAAAGCTGGCTCTTCTTGCCAGGAAGAAAAGCTGGCAAGAAAACAAGGCTTCGCAAGTTCTCTGCTGGTCATGGCTAGAATGTGACAAGTTAGGTTTTTTTTTCTTTCAGATCCATTTTAGCTGATCAATTTTCTTTCAGATCCATTTATTCCTCTGCTACACCTTGTCACCTACACTTTACTTTGCTACAAATCAGGACAGAAATGAGCCTCGGAATTTCAAGTCTTCACCCTCTCCCGAACGGAATTATAATTCAGTTTAGGCACTCACTGCTTTTTTCTCATGAAGCACATTCACGAGAATAAATGTAAATACAAGTTTCAAAAGGTCAACACATGAAATACATCTCATCAAGGCAAACCACCAGATCACCACTTTTCTTAGCACAGGCTGATAAAAGAAAACCTCTCTAACCTGCCACAAATAGTGCTGAACTTCCTGCATAAGTTCCAAATTGACTATGACAAAAAAGATATTTGCTAGAAAAGGAAAAAGGCATCACCAAGACACAACGATGAGAGACCATACTGAAGCAGACGTTCACTTACAAACATTTTTCTTAAGACTTCTAAGTTTGTATTGAGCACAGAGGTGACAGTCAAATAATTGACTAAATTCCAAGAATGGTGCTTGTTATTTTTTAAGCAAAGATCAAGACTGAATGTAATGTGATTCAATTAAAACAAACTGAAGTACCCACTTACATTCCTGTCTGGGAATCATATTCAATTGTATTTTAAAAAGTAAAACAATCCCAGGGTATGTAAATGGCTTTTTTTGCAATTGATATAACTAACAATGATTCTGACACCAAAATACAAATTTCACTCTAAGAACACAATTAAGAGATTGTAGCAAAAACAAGATAGCTTGTAAAGGTGTTCAAGTGCATAATCTCCACAAAAGCTCTGAACCAGTAGCTTGACTCAAGAAATAACAGTTTTTAGAGCATTGTGGTTTTTACTTTTAGAACACGAGTTCTAGCCCTCAAACAACTTTTGTATTTTTGCACTTATTTTCAGTGAAGTCCCTGATCATATACATACACTTACATAACAGCTCTTACTTAATTTTATAAGTATTAATATTGCAAGTATTACCTTCTAGTCTCTCTTCTCAATTGTTACATTGATGACTGTAACTTGTGGCTAACCTCAAAAACAGCACAACATCTTGCACAACATCTTATTATTAAGTGGCTGGTAGAATTACTATGAAGCCAGGATTCCAGCATTCTGCATAGAGTATTTGGAACTATACAAGTTATTTCTCTGGTGTGGGAATTACTGAAGTCGGGGACGCTTGTCTTCTATGCAAGGTGAAGTAGTTCAGTATTGCAAGTAAGTTTTTAGCCCCACACCAAAAAAAAAACAAAAACAAAAACAAACCAAACCAACAAACAAAAAACCCCCAACACCAAAAACAAATAAAAAAACCCCAACAAAACTGGAGTCAAGTGTAACAAGAGAACAAGAGAACCAACAAGTCAGAGGAAGCTATTATTAAAATCTCACTTCAAGGAGCAAGATCATTTTTCTGTCAGGCTACTAGGAATAGCAAATAAACAACAGATGATCATTGTTTGAAAACAAAATAATCTCTTCATTACTATACATAAAAAACCTAATGCAACACAAAAACAATATTAGTGCGCTCAAGTAGAAGTATACAAATCTACCAAAGATAACTGAAGTGGAAGCGGATTTTTAACAATCACTAGAAATTGTCTAAATTAACCAACTCAGTTTTTCTTTATTATATAAGTTTGTCATTAAATACATTAAAATGAACACTATTCAAGACTCTATGTTCCTGAGAAGCCATAACTTAACCTTTTGTTATGAAAAGATGGGTTGGATGTCTGAACTACTTTATTTCACACTACATGGTTCTATTAAGTTATGGTACGTCTCAGTTTTGAAGGAAAAAGAAACCATCTTAGTTCCCATGCTAAGCAGGTACCATAATTTAAATAGGGTGAAGGAAAACTGTTTCCAAGGTACAGTAGTTTTAACTAGACTTCACAGAAGAAATAAACTCAGAATAAGCAACCTAACTGACCAAATAAATGCACCAACTCTGACATATTCACAAATATAAAAGTGCAATTGTATTAATTACTTTTAAAATTTGTTATCCACGTGAGACCCTACATTTAGCATTTATGCCAACGCAGGTGTAAAGCTGACAAACTAAGTAACAAGAAAAAAAATGCTGCAAAGCAAACACCCAAGAACGCATAAGTTTTAACCTAAATCTGAGACACAAATCTAATTTTCTGTCCCATATATTTACCTAGATAACTTAATTTCACACACTTCACCAATACAGGAAGTCCCAAAGCGCTCATCAGGACTACCTACAGGAAACTTCGGGTGAGCAGCTCTACCTTCAAACCACAAACCTGAGAGACCAGGACAACCAACAAGAGTACAGGTAAGAAGCTTTGAAAACTGAAAACCATCCTGAACCACAGCTAATTATACAGATAATACAAGGACAAAACTGCTTAGTATAAAAAACCTAGTGCCCACACAGAGCCACTGAGACTTCCTTTTTATGAACAGCAAAAAAAGGAAAATAATCTAAATCCCTAGTTAACACTAATACATGAAATGCATCTGGAAGTTTACAGTCTCCCTTCAGTTTCAGATCATTGAATAAAATCCTAACATTTTTCCAGCTACAAAAACAGGGTCAGCTAAAGTAAATCACATAATGCTAAGCCTAATAGAAAAACATAATAGAACAGGTCAAGTTTTCATCTCTGCATTTCAACCAGACAGCATTTTGGGACAACCCTCAGAGGATGGAGAAGCCATGTCCTTCCAGTTTCACCACTTACTCATTTGTTGGCTAAAAAAGGTCACATTAAGTTGAAGGCATCAGCAATTTAAGACCTGTGCTTTTTCAGAGGTAAGATTTCAGGTGTTCAAGAATCCCCTAATGTCTGGCAGCAGATGCTTCTTCATATGCCTGATGTAAACCAAAGGAATGCATCAGAACAAACAGTCCTTTAACAAGTTAAAAGAACAAATTACTAAAATGTCCCAAATGGAACCAAACAGTCTTCACAATTTTTCATATGTTTAGGCAGGGAAAAATTCAACTTTGCTAACAAATGGTATTATGAATCTCCGTAACTATCAGACTGTAAAAGTCACAAGTACTTTCTGGCTTCTGCTCATGGGTACTTCATGGTATACTTAAAAAATAAACTTCCAAACTTTTTCCTACATGTGCACTCCAAGATCACACAGACCCTTAGAAGGACAGATTACTTCCTAAACATTTTTCCTCTCCACACTAGGGCGGATGTTCTGTCTTTTAAAGGAATTACCAGAAAGTTTTTTAAGCAAACTATAGTGCAAGTAAGGACTATACTGTGGAGGTACTGATGTACAGTCTGCATAATCTCTTTTAATGGAATTTAAGGCCAATTAGACATACACCTCTTGGGACTGGCCTTGGTATCTCCCATTCTGCTTCAGAGCAAGGAATCAAAGCAGCTTTCCTTAAGACTACAAAATATATGACTGCTTCTTTGTTCTACTACTTCACATACTCATATTCAAAATGATGTATTTTCTAAGACTTCTGCTCATTTCCTTTAAATGTCTTTACCAAATCCTTCACTTCACATGAAACAGCACTGCATTTTATGCAGTTATTCTACATTCAGTGTTTAAAATACGTACAGATTTTCTACTGAAGCTCATATCATAAACCTACTGATTTTGAAAGCTTACTCAGAGCAATGCAAAACTATTTCCAAGAGAAACTTACTGTTGTAAAATAATTATTTCTAACCTCCAGTGAACTGTATATAATTTTCTGAAGAAAGCTCATAAAGCAAGGTGATTCATTCTTCTACACTGAGAAAACCTGAAGCTGTGAAACCATACATCCTAGCCAAAAAACAATAGACCGCTTGAATCTGTCATTGGCTATTATCCCCTTCTCAGGAATAAAAATACTGAAAACCAAAAAATACAAATCTTTTCTTCCACAGGAGGCTGGAGAGCCAATGGAAAAAGTGGTCTGTGCTAAGATCATTAAACAGCACTCCTGTATTTTACAGTCACCTTTAAATATGGCAGAGTAGGTTAGGATCCAACTTTGCATTCCCTCATATAGCCCCTGAAAAAGAGAGAGATTTCCACTGGATACAAAGCATTAATAACAAGGAGCCTGTCAAACTGATGGGAAATTGAGTTGGTCCATATCTGTTATGACACAATATAACTTACATTATCAACAGACTTCAGGCAAAGCACACACATATTTAGCATATGCTACCACTGTAAATTATTGTTTTCCCTAAAAAGCTAATTTTATTGAAACACACACTAACACACATTCTTATCTTTTTGGATCATTTAGCAATAAGCTAAGAGTGCAACTGAGCTAAAAATACAGTATTGAAAAAAATCCCAAAGTCATAAATCAAAGTGTCAGAGTCACATCTAAAGAGAATTCTATCAAATAAATAAGGTAGTATACATACTTTTCTGCCTGGAGTTTTGTGGTTTTTACAATCAAGTCCTGGGTTTGTTCCTTTGCTGCCTAGAATACAATTAGCATTGTTAAGCATGTGAAAAACACAAACATATCAACTGTATTAAATAATCTTTAAAATAGGTAATACTTTTGAAGCTGAGTATAAGCTATTTAAAGAGCATATTCTTTGAAATAAAAGGCTTTCTTGAAACAAGTATTCATTAACTCTCCCTATGTCCATGCAGAAAATAAATAAATTTTTATCCTTATCCATATATATTTTCATATTTATATACACATATATACATACAGTTTATTTTAAATTTATATTTAATAGAGAAACACTATAAATACTAGTGCAATAGTTCTGATTATTTTGTATGCCCATCAACTATAAATCATTTGCTGTCACAAAATTAAAAAATTATACAAACAGCTCTGGATGCTAAACTGCCCAGTACCAGTGTCCACTCAGACTTTTTAGAAAAGGTCATAAACACAGCTCTGCTAGTTTAAGCAAGCCTAGCTCTACAGTCCAACAGCTTACAGAACTGCACGGACCAAGGACAATTATTAGGAAAAATTTCTTCACTGAAAAGGTGGTCAGGCATTGGAACAGGCTGCTCAGGGAGGTGCTGAGTCACAATCCCTGAAGGTACTTAAAAGATGTGCAGGTGTAGCACTGAGGGACATGGCATAGTGGTGGACTTGGCAATGCTGGGTTGGACTCAATGATCTCAGAAGTCTTTCCCTATCTAAATGCTTTACCATTCTAACTCAGGAAATTCAACACAGCCCTAAATATTGAGTGATGGCAGTGCAAGGGAATCCATGCAGAAACAATTCTGCATCATACAGCAACTGCATAACTGCAAGGATTGCTGCAACTAAAGTTAAAGAGTTCTGAAACTTATTGCTCTGTGAAAAGCTAAAGAACAGCTGGATTTTTTGGCTCCACACTGGACGCCGCCAGTGATCCCTTATGCAGAAAAACTGAGACAATTTAACAACAAAAAAATCCTAAAATCAAAATGCATTCAGTATAGAATAATACTGCAAGTGAAGAGGTGGAAATGGCAATAAAGACATTCTGTGAATAATTTCAATACGCTATTACAGCCATATTACAGCTTGCCAAATTGAAGATGCCAGTCTTGAGACCCCTGAGAGGTTTAACAAAAGTATCTATACACACTGTTTCATTTCAGCCTTTCTATCTGCCACTACTTTAGTTATAACAGAAAAGCAGTAAAGGTACAGGAATGCTTTGAAAAGTGAAAGTAGGACTGTATCAATTCATGTCCAACTTAATTGCAAATTTCAATTTAAAAAAAAAAAAAAAGAGGAAATTTGCTTTCTTTCCAGTACTTTCTGGGCAGAAGTACTGATTACCATGAACAATGCCAGCAGCAGAACAGCAGAAAAGAATGAAAAGCATTTTTTCTGAATCTAGCTAGATATACCAGGAAGCCAGTGTTCACGTAAGTGCCTTCAAATACATGCCAGATACTGTCAATATTTGATGTATGAAATGTAAGAGCATACATCTAACCTAACCAGGTAACTGTCAGAAATGAGCCAGACATGCTAGAGAAATCAGAAAGTTGGTACTTGATGTTTCTTGTATATCCAAAAGAGAAATATTTTTCTCTTCCTTCCCACCTCAGTATATTAGTTAACAATTTCATTATACTTCAATCCCACTGAACTCCATTTTACTACTTGCTCCTTCTCTCCCTTTCAGCCACTGTATTTATCAAATCACTGTCCTAAAATCAGATGTGACAATATATGACTATTTGGATCAGACAGTATCATAAATTTACAAAATAACAAAGCTAAAAAGCTTTTGGGCTTGTCCAAATATATTCCCTTTCATGTCCTGCATTTGTTCTGCTTTCTTAAAATACTGCTCTCTTTGCACACTTTTCTGCATTATATGCCCCAAATCCTCCTCTGTCTTTCTTCTATTTGCTCTATTTAGCTCATTTCTGTCTTCTTATTCAGCTTGAGCACATGCCTGCAAGTCTTCCTGTCCTTCTACAGATAAAGTACCAGGGTATTTCACAACTGAGAGCTAGTTCATGAGCTTATTAACTTTACATTCATACAAAGAAAATATGGATTGAATCAAGACAAGTTATGAGCTCTACAGGGCTCTAGAGGAAACCTCCTATGGGGCACAGAACAAAACTACCTACTGACTTTAACAGTAAAAGAAATCTCTGCAGGGTGGCTCTACTCTGGGAAAAGAAAAAAAAATCACAGACGACAGTTACACTTCATGATCTAAAGACAGAAAAGAGCAAAAATCTGCATGGACACTTGACTCATTTCCACATCTAAGAGCTTAGTCTAACAGCTCCTGAACTGCACTAGGGAATATATCCACATTAACAATGTTCAAAGAGATCTGAGACCTCTGAGGCGCATTACCCAGTTCCTTCCAAAACTGAAAATTAAGTACTGCAGTTGGCTACACTGCACTCTCACATCTTTTGGTACAAGTTCATCAAGCTACAAACATTTGAACAATGACTGTGAAACCTACTTATCTAAGCAGGAGGACATCTAATATTCACACACTCATGGAGAGGAAAACAACTGTTTTCACAGGATTTTTTTTTGGAGAAGCATTCTTATTCACATACTATAACTTATGTGCTGTATTTGGAACAGGTTTGGTTTGGCAATACATCTACACTTCAGCATTCATAAGCTGTTTATACGCATCACTGCACTGAATTTTGAATTTGTACCCTAAAACCAAGCCAGATTTAGTAATGCACCATAAAACACAAATGTCCTGCACTCCCCAGCTCCACCAGGAATATTATGGACTCAGGATAAAGATGAAACAGAATTGGTTTTCCTGCATATCAGCATTCTGAGACTATGTTAAGAAACAAAACCAATATACTGAAGATGCCAGATCTGCCTCCTTCTTTGAATTACCCTATGAATATACTTGAGATATTTGCATGAACACATAACTCAAGAGACACAGTCAATACAAAAGCCACTTTAAATGGAAACACAAAAATTAACCCTTAAATCTCACACACATCCAATCTAATAAAATATTTTCTCTCCACTGATGCACACATGGATTTCACATTGCTGTTATCAAAATAAGTATATGGCTGCATTTTGAACTGCAATTTGGAAGAAATTAAAATTACTTCCTTGATATATTTTCTAAACAAGTAAGAAGAAGTATATTAATACCCTAAAGTAACATAACATGCATACCATGGAAACATCTTGCTGCTCTTAATCCTCAAAAATAACTCTTCATCCTTTTAAAAGGACATAGTCACACCTCAAAAGGAAAAAATATTCAAAGCACTTCCATTTATATATTACCTTCAAACGACTGGACATGTCTTCACAGCAGCTGCTCATTGCTTGCACATCTTCATTTATACTCTCAAGTTCCTAAGTAAGTTCAAATAACAGTAACTGCATTTTTAATCAGAAATGCTGTGTTAATCAGGCTCAGCTTCCCACCACAATTAGATGCCCCAATTCCAAGGTACAGTGTTGTTCAAGGCTCCCTGTGAGCCAATACAGAGTGATGCACCTCTAAATATCAAGATTTACTCAGGATTTGGATCTGTTTGAAACATCCAATGCAACATGCCCAACAAATGAAACTATTTTACTGTAAAAGTATATCCATCCTGGAAAGTTAAAATCTCTTTTTATCCTTTTTTCTTTTTTTAAACTTCAAATCACATAGCAGTACTCTTGCAAAATAGCTAATCATGCTGCAAAATCATTACCTCTTTAACTTGCTTGAATATGTGCACAAATTCTTCATTTATGGCCAAGCTTCGTCGTTCAATGTCTCCACGCAGGTTCCTTCGGCTGCGCAAACTGTTTTCCACAAAAAAGGTTGAGAGAGCCTTGAGTGCTTCCAGCATTTCCTGAAAAATAAAAAAGGACCTTCAGTTTGCATGCAGTTACAAAGAAGCAGTTTAAATAGTCTGTACCCATCCCAAATTCATGATCTTATTAAAAATAAAGCAAACCTAATAAATGGCTTTAGAGGAAAAGCTACCTTAACACACTCCACATCAGCTGGCAAACAACTAAATACATTGCTGACCCTTTCTTCTTCTCTCATAACAGAAAACTTTGTCCACAATTTTGCAGTAGCTTTAACCAATAAGACTATTTTCTGTAAATGAATGACCTATCCACAGCAAGAAAACATTTAAATTACAAAAAGCTTGAGAAATGCCCTTCCGAGGCCAGTAATACAAACCTCCCTACGATCTGAAGGGATAAAATAGGAGCGTGGCATGTTGCTGGAGAAGAGAAAACTAATTCTATCTGTAATTAATGCTGCAAAGGACCGCCCGCAGCTCCGCAGCGGAACTGAGGCTACGGCAGGTCTCGCCTCCCCGCCGCGAAGCCTGTCGGGGCCCGCGGCCCCTGACGGCTCATCCGGCCCCCACCCCGTCCCTCCGCCGCCGCCCGACCCACCTTGTCATTGTCCAGGCGCGTCTCCAGGATCTTGTTGAGCTTGCGGGACAGCGGGTTGGTGCCGGGGGCAGCCGGGAGCCCCGGGGCGGGGGCGGCGGGCGGCGGCGGCGGCGCGGCGGTGTCGGCCATGACTGCGGCCCTCCCGGCCACAGCGGCGCCTCTCGGAGCGGCTCCGGCGGAAACGCGCTCCGAGCATTTGGTTCCGGTCTAACGCAGGCCGGCTGTGGGGCCAGGCCTCGCCTGCTGCAAGGTGGCACTCGGGATTTTTCTGTTTATTTCTTTGTTTGTTTTTACTAATTAATAAAATTAAAAATGCATAAAAATTAAAATATTAATAATTATAAATAATTTACTCACTAAATAAAGGATTTTGAATGGATGATAGAGGGTTCACTTCATGCGACCACACATCTGTATTTATTTCACAAAACAATTGTTTTAATTATGAGCACAACTAGAAAGGAATAAATAAATGAGATCTCTGTTATATAAGTTCACAGCAGTGGCTGTAATATGTGTCAAAATGAAGAGGTTGTCTTGTTTCTGCTGTGCATTTACTGACACAGAGGTGACCTCCCAAGGTCTCCCCAGAGCTCAGAGCACAAAATCACAGAGTCACTGAAGTTGAAGAAGATCTCTGAGATCATCGAGTCCGACCTATGACCTGACAGCAGCATGGCAAGCAGACCATGGCACTGTTTAGCTCTGTAATCTTAAACAAAAATAGGTAACTTTTTATTCATAACAAGTGCCACATCCAGTCTTTCATTAAGCACCTCCAGGGACGGTGATTCCACCGCCTCCCTGGGCAGCCCATTCCAATGCCCAGTGACCCTCTCTGCAAAGAAATTCCTCCTAATGTCCAACCTAAACCTCCCCTGGTGCAGCCTAAGACCGTGACCTGTCGCATTGTCACTTGTCCCATCAGAAATGCTGAGGTGCAGCAGAGGGATTTTTGTGGGCTTTTCCAATGGATGGAAAGCAGGTACACAGATAAAGGTGAGATGCCATGGAGAGAGGATGACTAACAGTGCACAGTTATTATGCAAGAGGACATGGGTTCCACCATGGTATGAGCTGTGAAAACAGCACCACCTTTCCATTTGTCTGATGGTGTGTGGTCAAAACCCAAAGATTTAAGCAGTAGCTTAACTCTTCAGGAGTTTGGGGATCCCACATTGTTCTTCTGAAGACCCTTCCTGAAAATAACTGCAAGCACATCAAGTAGACATTGCCTTTATGCCCAAGGTGGAGCGCTGAGCTTCTGAAGCGTTTTATTCATTAATTATTTATTCTTTTAATTTGAGTCATTTACCTCAAGGAAAAACTGTATGACCAGAGCCCTTGAAATCTTAGTGTGATGCAGACAGTGATAGGATATTTTGCTATTTAATTTTTGTTTGTTTGCTTCCTCACATGGATCCTCTGCATAAAAGGGCAGCTTTTCTGAACAGTCACTGTAGTGCCTTGTTTCAATTCTTGGCTTCTCGTCAGCAAGAAGGATTTCAAGCATTTTCAAACACGTTGTTTTCCTTAGTTTCTGTTTCTCATCCACCCTATTACACTGATGTTATCTCCTAGATGTCCTTTACTTCTGACTAAGCTTCCAGGAGCCAGGATCTCCCTTCTCCATGTCAGAAGAGCTAAACAGCCTGCAGTCATCACAGGTGTAAGCAATTAATATTTAAACATGTCAAGAAAATCCTATTATTAAAAAAATCCCCTCCCACCTATAAGCTGGATGTTGTTAGTTGTTTGAACAACACTTCAAATGTTGTTAACCTGATGGATGAGTCGACAGAGTGAAGGCACACCTTGAAGTCAGAAAGGCTCCAACACCTGAAACACAAGTGTCAGATAAGTCACAACCATTGCCAAGTCTTGTCCAACAAGTTATACCACAAACATACAAGGAGCCAGAAAGAATTCCCTCTATTAGTTGGTACATGCATTTTCTTTTGAAGCAACCAGTTCTGTTTTCAGATGCTTCTTCATGGGTGTGCATTTCTTCAAGAATGTGTTTTGTGAGCCAGAATGCTTCTAGCTAATGTAAAACATTGGGCTGACAGGAACCAATGGAGTTTTGAAACATCATGTGTTTATCTATGCATGCGTTCTTTTGAAAAAATGAGAAGAAATAATCAAGAGAGCAACTTTTTTACCTTTCACAAGTCTAAAATCTGTTTGTATGAGGATACCAGTGCTTATATCTTGTTCATCTTTTAGGAATATTAGATGCAGCTATAAAAAGAAATCCTCTCTTTTTCTGATACAAATAATTTTTACAGGGTAGGTTTTCCCTCAGAGCAGATTTTTTAAAACAGAAATGCAAATATAATTGCAACCATCTAGAACTCAGCTGGTGTGCCATGTCTTATATTCATTCATACAAAAGTGGGTTTGGCATGACATTCTTACCAGTCTGCTTGCCCACCAGCAAACATCCTGTTAAATCAATTGGATGTACACTGGGATAAAGTGCCTGGGATTTTGTGATCTGTAACTCCCAGAAGGTACTTTGATTTCAGTGATCAGTTTCTGTGTGTCAATGATAGACAGGTTGTGTAGTGTGTGTAATTTACACCACTGCAAGTTCCCTTACCAAAGCTTGACACAGCAGCAGAACTATCGGTGTCAGTAAAGAAATGCCTGGCACAGGGTGTTTCTGTTAATTTGCTTAGTTCCTTGCTGTGGTGGTTTCTGGTTTTGTGGGCTTTGCCTCTCAGACAGCAAAACTGTTTGACAGCTGTTACCACTGTGCAGGTGGTGAAAGTGTTCACAAACCGCTCCTTTGGTGCACAGACAGGAGCACAGTTCAGCCTGCAGAACAAGGTGTGGTCAGGAATGCCACCTGCTGTCTACCTAGCCAAAGCTAGCAAGTGCTGCTGTACTTTCAAATGCGTGGGAGTACATGTACTTTCTGAAGACAAAGACAAAAAAAGGTTTGTAGTAGTAATCTGAATTTGTTCCACAAAAGGCTAAGTAGTAATAAAACTTCAGTGGATGAATAGGTTGACTGGGGTCAAAGACATTGCTGGATGTATTTCTCTACCCTGGGACAAAAGAGGAGTGACAGAGCAGGACATAAAAATATTTTCTTAAACACAAAGAAGAAGGAATAGCTCTTGTTATGGGTGTTGTCATAGGCAAATGAGAGTGAGAAAGGAAAATTTCCGTGATGAAGGAAAAAGAAAATGTACAAATACATTAAAAGGAGGGAGGGAGGGAGGGAGGAAGGAAGGGAGGAAGGGAGGAAGGGAGGAAGGGAGGAAGGAAGGAAGGAAGGAAGGAAGGAAGGAAGGAAGGAAGGAAGGAAGGAAGGAAGGAAGGAAGGAGTAATGCAGAACTTGCCTGAGCATGATGCACAGAGCACATAGGAATGGGAAGCATTATGAAGTCAGGGACATGAAAGGTCATATAACAAATGTCCATAGTTAGTTGGATTTTTCGTACAGTATAATAGATAAAAAGAATTTTACAATGCTATTTTGCATACAATTTACAGGTCCTGCAGTGAAGAAGAGTATCTGAAGGAAGCTGGCCATGATATATTGCTGCTCAACTATGTCATCCCTTTGAAAATATTTGCAGGCCTTTATGCTTACATCCCTATAGATGATCAGGCGGAGTGGAACTTGGCTCTGCCAGTCTCTCCACTGCACAGAGCATACTCCAAAAGAAATCCACCAGTGCCTTATAATCTTCACTAGTTCTCTGCCATGAAATTATTCCTTGGCTTTGTCTAGTATTTTGATATCTTTTTGTGCTAAGGCTGGACTAGAAAATCCAACTAATAGGCAGGAGCATATGAAAATGTTCTGTGTCTTTAAGTCAATTAGAGCTGGGTTTTTTAATTATTTATTTTCTTAGAGTTAAATACTGTAGAATCTTTTCACCAGACCAAATCAATCCATTTCCTGAGCTAACCTTTAAAAAAAAAATTCAGACAATGTTGACATCATGTGGAAATCGGAAATATGACTCTGTGAATGATTTGGCCAAAGGTCACCCTGACAGCAACATGTAGTCATGTAGTCTGTGTCCCTTGAAGGTCCAAGAGAATGTACAGTTCTGAAGTTTTAGGTTAGTTCATGCTATCTCGCTTGAGGATTTATTGTCGTGCCTCACAGTCAGCAGTAGTGGCTCTAATATATGTGATGCTGAATCAGCCACCTGGCTGAGGAGCTATAAAACTTCTGTTTGTTATAACTCACTGAAAAGATAACACTAGCAGTACAGTGTGCACTTTAATACATATCAAACCCATGAAATTTTCCTGTTCATCTCCTGCTAAAAAAACTCAACTATTGATTTCAAGGGAAGTACTGTATCAGCAAAATGAATAGGATTTAGTCTAAATTTATCTGAGTCTAGAACACTGCAGAATAAAGGACCTTTCTAAGCAGGTCGTTGTCTAAACTATGTCAATTACATTAGTCATGGCTGTAGCTATGATATTTTATTAAAAATCCTTTCCTAGGACTTTTTTCCCTCCTGAGGAGCTGAAGGCCTCAAGAAAGAAATGTAAACAATAACTATCTGCTGCTGTGGAATGCAACAGGTGCATATTCCATTGGTCCATGTGGATTGTTTTCCATTGATGACCAATCACAGCCACCTGTGCCGAGGCTGTGAGCAGTCACAAGATTTTTGTTATGTATTCTATTCTATTCCTGTCTTTTGTAACCTTCTGATCTTTCTTTGCTCTCTGTTCTTTTAGTATAGTTTAATGTAGTAGTTTAGTATAATATATAACATAATAAATCAGCCTTCTGAGAAAAATGGAGTCAAGCCTTGTGTCTCCAAAGACAGAGAGTTCACCTCAACATCATGGCACTGCCATTCACTTCAGTGAGGGCCCAAATTTCACCTAAGGAAAAAAACCCCTAATTATTTAGATCATGGAGCCCATGAGAACAAATATCTGCTTGTGGCTGATGAACTGCATCATCTTAGTGACACCACGTCTCTGTGACTGAAGAATAATGCTAAAGTATAAAGCTCATAGTTCTTTGCATATGCTTACTAGTATGCTTGCCATTACAATAACAATAAAGAAAAAAAATTGCAAAAAAGAAAATACAAGCAGGACATGTAACAAATGATAGTGATGTGTGCCAGGTCTGCTGACCAATCTCTTCAAGCAATGACTGCTGGCAAAAAGTCTCTGGAATGTGTTCTGTTTTATAGGTGAAATAAAAATAACCCAAACAACTGAACAAAAATTGCAACTATTTACCATCAGACAAAAAAAAAGTACCCTTCATTATGTCCTGATCTCAGCTGAAGTCAATGTCTAGCAAAGAAAATCTAAAGAATGAAACCTAAATTACTGGGCAGTGCCCTCAGATCAGCTGATCACCAAAAGGCTCTCTAGGAGATCATGCCAGGGTCATGATGTGGATCATGACAAGCCAAAGGCAGACCTAATAAATTGCAAGAATCAAAAGTATTAGAAAAATACTTTTGGAGTCAGTGCATCAACAACAAAAGTATTGACAAAGACTGCTGCAAAGTTTGACTCCAACTGCCGTATTTTAATCCAGACCTGCGGGTCAAACGTCCATGTCTTATGGATCTCTGTCAAATCTTAGTGTTTTCCTCCTTTGACTTTTCTGGTATGTTTCTTGTGAACAGGCTCTTGTTGTGATCCCTTAGTGGAAATTCAGGCATTGCCTTAAGCCCCCCCAGCTAGTGATCAAGTATGACTATTCTTCACTGAAGCATTTTTCTTATTCCCAGAACAAATGGGAATAACAATGGGAATGTTATTCCAAATCACTATGGTCACTTTGTTTTTGGAGTTCAAGTTACTGAAGATGTGTGATAAATGTAGCATATATTTCTGTCATTTAGGATTCATATAGGACTCCAAGATAGTATAACTCCATTTGGCAGGACAAGAGATGCATAAATGTAGAATGAAATGCATTTTTGCAGCCCTTTTTTCCCCCCTTTTTTTTATTACATTGACTGGCTGGTCTGTGTTTTGAAGCGGATTTGAATTTTCCAAAGCTCCTTTTAAACTCCTGTTATATGGCTTCTGCCCTCTTGCCCTTTTTGCACCTACACGCGCATACTTCTGCCACGCAGGCAGGGTAGTATGACAGGCTTCTCTCAGGTCCCAGCAATTTCTTTACCATAGTCAGTATCCAAAGTACTGTCCTTAGTGTTAGTAACTGCTCTCCTGGATCTGGTAGCTGTTCATTGGGATGCAGTTGCATAAGATGATAAAATTCCAGCAAATCCTACACAAATGTGTGGCACAAACAGAACAGAAAAGATTATATGGTCAGGGACATCTGGTACATAGAAACTCCCTTTTAAATGACAACTAACAATTTTGTCAGGCAAAAGTGTATCTGGAGCCATGAGCACACAAGGAGCTCTTGAGGGAAAAGCCATAGTTGGGCATGAGGCAAAAATTGTACAGCTTCACCACATTGTCTTGTGAAAGAGCACTTGAGGGATGTTGCTAGTAAAAGTTGCAAAAAGCATGTTGATGATCACAGCAATTTTCATAGCAGTAATATAACATCAACCTAATTTTACAGGTATGGGTGTCATAAATAGCTTTTCCTAGTGCTCATAACAATTCAGTTTGGTTGAATTTAATGGAACTTTATTGCTACTTCAGGAGAAATAAGTTTCCAAAATGCCAGAAGTCGCACTCTCAGACATCTGTCAGGAGCCTAGCCAAACAGCTTCTCAGCAACTCCAGTGTGGAGCTACCTGGTATATTTGGATTTGATTCTTTCTGTAAAGTTGACTCAGAAGTGTCATCTGGGCTTGCCTCAACCATTCATCTTTGTGTGTCAGCTCCTACTGCCCTTTCAAAGCCTTGGCGAGATGCCATCACCCTCAGAGATGCTGGAGAGCTGCTGTGTATAAAAATAACTTATTACTTAATGCCTGACACTGGTTGCAGTCACCGCTGTTGGCTGTGAATTGCAAACAATTTCTATGCAAAGATCTGCTCACCTCCAGATGAAATACATTTAAACCTTCAGTTTCTTGCTAAAATGACCTGGCATCCCTTTCTGGTGGTCATTTCTGCCTTCATGGCATTATTACAGAACTAGCATCCCCATGACTGATGCACTGGAAACAAGTAATTGTGTCCCCAAGGGCAGGCAAGTGTTGTTTCTAAATTTTGGTATATGTGGCTCATATTTATCCATTTACAATCTGAAATAGTGGGGATGGAGTGAGTCTCTGCCAAAAACTGTCAGCCTGATGGTGACTTAGTGTGTCCTGGGATCACCAGTGAGCTGCAGGACATCGGGGGGGTGGTGATGGGCTGGCTAGTATTGGTGTCTCTCTGTGGCTACACTGGAAGGAAAAAGCACTGTGTGTTTGCTGCTTAGATGAGAGTTTTGACAAAGCAGGAGTTCTGTGTTGGCATCTACTGCAGCTGACTTGGTTGGTGAGGCTGGGTGTAAAGAACGGTGTCAACAGCTTTGTGAAGCACTCACATTCTCTGGCAGAAGCTCAAGGAGCATTTCCAGCAACCTCCAATTACAGTACTAATTACAAGAGATTATCAAGTTCCCCAGAATAGACCCCAAGCTTCCTTTTGCATGCAAACTAGCAACAACTTTCTTGTCCATGCAGGTAAAGCTCTCTTCTCAATATCATCAGTCTCAATGCACATCACTCATCACTCTCAACTTTCTTTAAACAATGCCATCTTAAAATATTGTTGTGCATGCAGAGCACAAGCCTGTCAAAAGGCAAATGTCATGTTGAGTGAACTGCCAGTCTAGAGGTTTTGAAAGGATATTTTTATGTTAATTTTGATGATTAGAGGCTTCTTTCTGCTTCTATTCCATACATGTCCTTTTATGTGTTAAAGTCTAGAGTTCTAATAATGTATGCAAGGTTGTCTCAAGGAAAACTATCAGGTGCTTTAACCAGATTGCAGTGCTAACTGACAAAATTAACATATTTGTGCCTTACTGAAGAAAGCTTATGAAAAGAAATGCCCATGCTAGCCTGGAGCTAGAGTTTCCTTTTACTGGTCAAAAAGCAGATTATTTTGCTGTGGTGTAATTGCTGATACATTGCTGATATAATGATATAAGGAGCTCTTAATATTAAGTGGTCTGAATCTATTCTTACTCTCTTCAACTTGAATATCTGAACACTTGCAGACAAAATTAAGAACTTTTAGAGGGATACATCTCAACAATCTTCTAACACCTAAAAGTCAGAGGTAAAACCCACAGCTAACCATCTACCAGACCATGGAAAGAAAGGCACTTTCAGAATGCAGTTCATCTTCAGATTCCTACCCAGTCTTCTCATCTGCATAGAAAACTTGTGCACTAGACTGTTGAGTAGACAAATTTTTTTTACCCCTATTTATCTGACAGTGACTTTTGACTTTTCTGCAAATAATTCTAAGAGTATACCCCAGCTTTCAGTACTCTGGAAATAAAATACTGTGTTTGAATTCTGGTGTAACCCCAGGTTCTCCTTATACTCTTGGGGAAAGGGGTAAAAAATCCAGGAGGTTTGATTTTACAATTAAAAAATAAAATGTCGTGTTTTCACAGCAAAATGATCTAGTTGGTGCCTGTAGGCATGTGACATATGCAGAGGTTTATCATTTTGGATGACATATCATGGACTTGCCAGTAGAAAAGGTAGAACTGCCCAAGGGCTGGTTTAATTTTTGCACCTGAATCAGAAAAAATGTTTACATTTTCATTCATAAATCAATGCTGCAGTCTAGTTCATACCTGCTTCTTCTGTTCCCTCTTCTGCTGTGCCTCTTCTCTTAATTTGTCACGTTCTCTCCATCTTCCCATGCAAATCCCTTTCTCAGAAGTAGGTGTTTCACTCTGTCACAGACATTCCCACTTGGAATGCATTATTCACTTTCTCAGATACCAATATTTAACTAAATTTCTTTTTATGTGATGGGATTTGGACACAATTTCTACTATCAGTAGTGGAGATATGCCAGCATACTACCACAGGGATACTGGCTTATGTCTGATTCATTGAGTAGCTGTTTTACAAGAGACTTTTGTATGAGCAGGCATACATAGGTTGAGCCCCATTTTCCAAAGTCTTTCCAAAGTGTCAGGCACTGTCTTGAGGATATACCTAAGTTCTTGGTGATTCACGGACAGAATTTCTGTGTTTTATGAGGTTGAGCCAAAGTTCCTTTATTTTTTTCCGTCACTGAAGTTAACAGAAGGCCTCATGGATGGGTATTGCAGAATAAATTAACTTCAGTTGAAGAAACAAGATGGTTGCAAAGGAAGAAGAAAGTAAATTCTTACTGCATCAATAAGAGACGAAGGATTCATTGCCTTTGAGAATTTGAAGGAAGAGGATAAGAATTAATTCCCTTTTTGTCACTGCCTCAGCCCTATTCTGCCTCATTTTTCTGCAAATATCTAAAGACTCAAGCAATGGGCAGTTATTTAATATGCAGAGCTAGCACAGACTCCTCTCTACACAAATATGGAAATGGCTTAGCAAATATCTAGTTTCTCTAAGGCCAGCTTATGGTGTATACTAGAGTAAAGAATTTTTTCCTTAAAAAAAAAAGTCCTTGTTTTAATGGGTAATTTCCCTTGAAAATGGTAAACTGCAAATTAAATGGCAAAAAGCAATTAATTATTGAAATTGTAATATCCTTGTAAAGGTTAAGAGGTAATACAAATGAAGTTCCTGTGAGCACATTAATGGAATTACTATCTTCCCCTTTATAAATGGTAACTGTAACGACCTTGCTAATTAGCTTTTTCATCAGGAAAAGGAATATTGAAATATGTAGTTATATTGCACAATCGATGAGTAGGTTATTTTGTTACAATATAATATCAAGAGAATACTCTCGATGCTGAACCTTCCAAGAGATGGTTACGAGATCTTCCCAGAGCATGTATGGGAGATGAGTGAATCCCCCATAAACCAAGAGGAGATGATTAGTGACCTGCTATAGCAATTAGACATGCCCAAGTCTGTGGGCCCTGAAGATCCACCCCAGAGTAGTGAAGGAACTCGTGAAAAGAACTTGCCAAACCACTCTCAATCACCCAGCAGTCCTGGTTAACTGTAGAAGTTCCAGCTGACTGAAAATTAGCAAATGTTACACCTATATACAAGAAGGGTTGGAAGGATGTTCTAGGGAACTACAGAACTTTCAGCCTGACCTTGGCACTGGGAAAAGTTATGGAAGAGATATCCTGAGTGCCATTGTGTGGTCCATGCAGGACAACCAAGGGATCAAGCCCAACCTACATGGATTTACAAAAGGCAGGTCCTGCGTGACCAGCCTGGTCTCCTGTATCTATACCTTTATATGTATTACAGAGATATGTATATAATCCATATATCTGTGTTATAAATACACATATATACCCATGTAGGTATATAAATGCTATATACATACTGGATTTACTAAGCACAAGTCTCTTGGAGAGTTGTAAAAAAAAGGAGCTTGTTTCTTCCCCCACTGAGAACATGTTTCGGATATTGATACACCTGGAAGTGAGTTCTGTTTGGGTTTCAGCTGACAAAAGCTGGCACTGCAATTCTTCTGTGGACGAATCTCTGTGAGATTTCAGAAGTTCCGGATTCGTGGAGTCCCTGAGTTCTGTACAACCCTCAGGGTGTGATGGCGAGGGGAGCAAATGAGCTTCCACTTGTTAAATGAATTGGCCATTGTCCCCAGCTAGAGGATTTTCAGCTTTCCTTTCTAAAAACCCCAGAAATCATTAGCCATATCCTTGGGAATGTGATCTAATAGGGTGACCTAGATGCAAGTGATTGCTGGAACTCACGGGGAGAGAGGCAGCTCTGCTCCAGTTCTGTGGAAACAGGCTGGGGGAGAAACAGGACACTCAGGACACTGCCTTGAGCCTCCTTCTCAGATACACCCATTTTAACCAAACCGCTAAAAGTCACCTCTGGGTTCTGCAAAGGCACCTTAGAAGCCCCAGCACAGTGGCCCAGAGCGGTTACAAATCCCAGAGGTTTTATGGAGAACAGAAGCCCGCTCTGCTCTCTGCCCCCGCTTTTCACACACACGCCCTTCCTCGTCTGCAGCCGCATCAAACGCTCCGGAGGGGCCGGGGCAGAGCCCGCGGCAGCCCCGCGGCGCCGGGCGGTGCGAGGGGCCCCAGCCCTGCTCCGGCCCCGCCGCCCCAGCCCTGCTCCGGCCCCGCCGCCCACCGAGTGTCACTGTCGAGCAGCGCAGCGCAGCGCAGCGCCCGCCGCCCCGGGCACACATCGCCGGCACACCGGAGCTCTCCGGGCCCTGCGCCGAAACTGTGACCTCCTGCTGAAAGCTGATCCCGGACTGAGGCTTTAAAGGGAAAAGAAAAATCTTCTTTCTGTTGCACGTGTCGTCAAACAAAGCCGTGTCTCCAGAAGCGCCCGCCGCTCAGTGCGAGAAAGCAGCGCGGCAAGACCGGCTCTTAGTACGTTCCCCGCATCTTTCTTTACCAGCATCAGGGGAACATAGACAGGTGTCCCACTCCTACGTAAAATGACACGACTACATTATCTGTATTGGATCTGCATGCACAGAAAGCAGGCTGCCAATAGATAAGTAAGATTTCTTACTGGGAAATCACTCGCTCATCATCCAGATGTTCCTTATTTTAAAAGTCCTATTAAGAATAGTGGAAATTTAGGATTGAAACCAACCATGTTTTTCGTGAGTTTGTGCAGGGCTAAGACAATTCCCTGGTAAAGGAGAACGGGTCTGGGACCTCTAATCTCAGAGCTCAGTCACTTTGGCGGTGTTTGCAAGGGCAGAACAGGCATTCCTCCCTTCAGCCAAGGGGCTGGTGCAGAATAAACCTCCTTGGCCTCTCCCACAGCCACCAAGCTTGTCAACAACAGGACACAAAAGAGAAAATCAATAGCTGTGGCTACTATTTTAGAGCCTTGCAAAATGTAGAGCACCTGGTGGCTTTTATATAATAGATGATAAGTAATAACTTCATAAAAATGAAACAGCATACGGAGGGTTTATGGCAAATAATAAAGATTGTTTTCCTCTTTTGTTTTGCATTGACATGTTATTTTTATGTGCACCCAGAGATTAAAAGACTGATGTTAGCAACAACAGCATTGTGTAAGACAACTGTCTTTCAGAAATATGGCAAGTTTTGCTATAAATTGTTAGTAAGAGAATTCACAAAATTTATCACTATTAGAACCACCAGAAAAATAAGTGTTGATGACAGGATAGTACTAAAATAGAAGTGGAGAGAGGCTCTTTCGGTTAGAGATAAGTTTATTGACCAAGATTCAGGTCTGGATGGGACAGCTCGAAACCCCAGGTGTCTAGTTCCACCCACAGTAGAAAACATGCAATTTGTTTGACTTGGAATGACACCATACAGATGGACAGGATCTGGTCACTTGAATTTGTTTTCTTACCTTCTCTGAGAAATTTTCAGATGTTAAAGTTGAGGTTCTCTTTTCATGTCTGTTTAATTGATTTTTTTTCCCCTAGCTTCTGCGAGATTGGACATAATTTCAGGCAAATGTACTAATTATCAGGTTATTTCTCTAACAGTACTTGTCTGTTTGGTTTTCAGTGACTGCATTTGAATAATTGGGTTGACTTTCTGTTGCTCCCAGTACATAGCCTCAAGTCTATTTTTGTACCTATACCTTCTTTTTTGATTTAAAATCGAGTACAGACATGACCTGAAGATCCAGTTTTGTGAGATGCTCGGAACCGTGTTGGTGTGATCACTTTCCTGCAGACTGCACAACTGAAAACAGATGGTGGCCTGAAAGATAAAACTCTTTTGGTTCATTTTCTGGTCAAAGACTAAAGAATGAGATGGGTTTGGTAGCTGTTTCATTTTCCTTGGGTACAGGAGCATACATATTCCCCTATGGCGTATTATGTTGTCTTACAAGTCATACTGTAGTGAAAGTGTCTGTGGTCGAGCCTGTGATGTGTATATTAGCCAGGATTGATTTAGGTACAGTGACAGGATTTTCTGTCTTTATTCTGCAGTGCTGATTAGCTCCATCAAGTCTGTAGTGCCACAGCTGTAACAGCAGCTTAGTCAATGGATTGAGGAGAAACAAAATGGCAAAATCTATAAGCATTTTTCCATCTCCCTGCTGGGGTAGTTTTCTGACAATGTGTTCATGGGTGTTTGATCTGGTCTGACTTCAGTGGTTGCAGCAGAGGGCAATCCGCAGCTCAGGTTCCCTTGACCAACTGTGAAGATTTCTCACAAGTGAAGAAATTAAAAAAACACCAGGACCAGTTTTAAAACTAGCTGCTATTTCAGTATAGACAAAACCATGGGGACCATGTGTTTTGTTATTGCTATATTCTGAGGAGGTATCTGCTTTTGTGGTTGTGAGAAAGATTGTGAATCCTAAAGCACAATGTAATAGCTCCCCTTTTCTTTTGAACAGGTTAGACTGGGATAGAAATATTTCAGCTAAATTTCAAGTAAAATACTTCCAAGCACAATGATCCTGAAAGGCAAATCAAATGTTGATACAGTTGAAGCATGATGAGTTTTAAACATTAGAAGAAAATGGAATGAGGGTTTGGATGTTACCTTATATACACAATGTGTTTAATTTGTTCCTAATCAAAACAAAACTCCCTGGACAGAATATGAATTGTGAAATAAAGCTTATTTCCCTGCAAGCGACTAAGCCATGCAGCCAGCTTGTGGGGGCATTCAGAGAAGTTGGCAAAATGAGATGCTTCAGGAGAGATGCAGAATTCAATGTACAGTTTCCATGAGGGAAAGCAGAATGGCAGCAGCTCAGGGAGTGAATGTACAGGCCATATAAGGCAAATAAATGAACTGCTGTAGAGATGCCATTAGCAAAGCAAACACTGACTTGGGGACCTTGGCATATATCATGGAAGAGATAAATTGCGTGAATAAATTCATGCTTGTTTGCTTCTCCCTAGACTTCCAATGCCAATTTTAACTGAGAAACAGTTTCCATGTGTGAAACAGAAGTTTTTCCACAGTCATTTTAATGCCAGGCAATTTCTACCCATGTCTGATCCCAACACATGCCTAATTTAGACATATTTATCACAGTTTCATTATAACCCAGGCCTTTGGCTAAGAGAAGAATGACAGACCTCAGTCTTTAAACAATTAAACAACTATTTAATAACAGTACTCAATTCATCTCTTTCTTTACACCAAGAGCAGAGTTCCATTGGCACAGTGTTAGCTTAGTATCCCTGTCATTTCAGGCATTGGTAAAATGAATAGCAGGGGTAAAACACCACACTGAGCCAAGTGAAGGCATGTGAGCAGTAAACGAGGAGTGTCTACACTCTCCAAAACGTGCACAGCTCCTTGCAAAAGTGGAGACCTGAGAGCTTGTGCATGCTTGGGGGTAGAGGCACAGCACCGGGTGGAAAGGTGGTTTGAGGGGAGGATGATGGAATGGTATGCTGTGGAGCAGGCTCCAGCTCTCAGCTTTGGGAAAGTCATACCAGCTCACTTTCTGTCAGACACCCCGTGGGCACATCCACTTTCATGTTTTGGTGTGGATCAAGGGTGTGCTTTTGAAGTGAATCTCCAGATCATCCTCACTTACCATGTTTTATTTTGCCCAGCAGAGGTGAGTACACTGAGTGGATTCAGACAGCAATATAGCAGAAGACAGGTTCCAGGTGCCAGGAGTGCATCAGATGCGGTCTGAGTTCTCATGGGGCCTTCAGTTCACAGACCCAACCTGGAGTGAAACTGAAGAAAAAACTATGGAAAAGTGTGACATCACTTAGGCCCTCGACACCATGAGATCCAACACCAGAGTGATCCACATGACTTGCTAATATAGATGTATACTAGGTGGATGTGGCCTAGGGGTAGTCAGCTGTGGGTATGGCTGCTTTGGGGTTTTGCCTTCATTGTCTTCCTTGTGGAGTATTTTATTGCATATATTCTAGCATTCAGCTCACATTTAACTCACTTTTTGATTTTTTGAAGCATGTTTCCTTAAATACACTTGAAATGTTAGGGTGGAAAACTTCATCATGCTAGATACTTTCCAATCCATTTCTTATCTCTTGAGAAAGAATGCATTTTCAGTTATATTCTGATTTTAAGACTTTGTATTACAGGGAAAAAAATGGAAGTCTAATTTTAAAAATACAATAAAGTGGCTTTGTAATTCAATTCTGAAAATAGCTGCTGTTACTATTAAATGGTGTAAATGCAGACTGAGAGCAATAAACCTCACTTCCATTTAGCATGAATAATATTAATGAATGGTGTTTAAATTACATGCCAGGACTGTAAAAGAAACATTACCAAAGAGACTTTGCATGTCTGGTGCTGACACAATTTAAACCTGTCATAAAATTGTCTTGTATCTGATAAATATATTCATGTTTCTGGGCGTAGAGGAAAAACCAGAATGGGAAATGTCTTTTTCTCCCAGAGGCTCTCTGTGCAGAAGGCAACCGCTCCTCAAAACTTTCCTACTTAAGACACTCTGGGAAAGGGCTGAAGCTCCTGTCTCTCCGCTTGACCTAACCCATCCGAGAGGAGCTGCTTGGTACTGTGATCACATTTGCTCTCGCTGTAGACCAACTCGGGAACTGTTGCGATCAAAATGCTGGATCAGCATCTCGCATGCAGAGACAGACACAGTTCTTATCACACGCACACCATCAGGAGATTTTCCCATGTAAGGACTGCAGCCTTCCCCCTTTCCTTCAAATGCTCCTTCTTCGCTGTCTTTCCCCCCCCTCTTCTCTCCTGCTCTTTCCTCCTCTCCGTCCCCGGCTTCACCACCCCTTGCACCCCGCACTGAGCCTCACAGCCCGGCGACGCCGCAGCGCTCCCCGCCACCCCCGCACCGACCCGGCCCCGGGACCCGAGACCCCCCCGTCGCAGTCCAGGGCGGGCTCGGGAAGCCGGGACCCATCCCCGCAGAGATCCCGCGGGGCCGGGACCACCGCCCCGCCCCGAAAGGACTCGGGGACGCGCCCCCGCTCTCCTGTTCGCCGCTCCCCCGCCGCCGCCCGGCCCCTCGCCCCCGGCCCCGTCCGCGGCCCCGCAACTGCGCCGACCGCGGCGGGTCCCGCCCGGGGAGGCGGTGGCGGGGAAGGGGGAGGAGAGGCGGCGGAGTGCGCTGCCTCCCGTGGAATCAAACGGGGGGAGAGAGGAACGCGGGGAGGAAAGGACGAGCCGGGCTGGGGAGGGTCCCGGTCCCGGTCCCGCCCGCCTCGGAGCACCCGCGTCGCCTCCGCGCCGGGACCGCGGGTAGAGTCGCTTGGGGCGGCCGCCGCCCGCCGGCCCCGCGCCCATGTGCTCCCGGCAGCCGCGGCGGGCAGCCTCCACGCCCGGCGTGTCCGTAAGTAGCCCTTCGCTCCCCGGCACCGCGCCTGCCCCCATCCTGGCGCTCCTAGACCCTTCGCCGCTCCTGCTCCTTCCAGACACCGACTCTCCCGCACTCCCCTGCCCCTCACGGACCCCCTGCACCCCCTTCCTTTCTCTAGCCCCTGCCCTCTCTCGCTGCCGGTACGTTGCATTCCCTTCCGACTCCGGATCCTCCAGCCTTCAGAACGTCCTTTCCCTCCCCGACCCCTCCCTACCCTGCACTGCCACATCCCCTGCATCCCCGGACCCTCTTTCTCTCCTCTGTTCCCTTTCCCCGCTCTGACACCCAGCCTAGCCGCATCCCTTGCCCGTTGCACCGGACCCTCTAGACTCCCTTTCCTGCTCGGCTTCCCAGCCCTCTCATCCTCTTGTCTTCCCGAATCCTTCCTCTCCCGGGGCTCCGTCTTTCCCTTATCTCCCTGCCACCCCGGACCGCTTTCCCTTCCCGGCCCCGCAGTTTCCCTGCTCTCCGTCCTCTTGGGTCCTGGGATTCCCCACACTCTCGGCACCTCTGCCTTTCCAGCCCGTCTCCGGCCGCATCTCCTTTCCCTCCCATTCTGCTCCTCTTGGACCCCCTGTCCCCACAAACCCTTCTCCTCCCTCGTCTCCTGCCCCTCTCGGATCCCCTGCCCCTCTCAGGTTCCCTGCACCCCAGCCCGCCCCGCCCGGTACTCCCCACCCTGCCGGCTCCGCGGGCGCTGCGCCCGCTCGCCCGCAGTTTTTCCCTGGCATCACCCCGGCGAGTTTTGGTTCCTGGCCGCCGCCTTCCCTCGGGGGAAGCCGTATCTCTCCGCCGCCCCCTCCTACCCCTGGCGGGCGGGGAGCGGGGTTTCGGGGCCGGAGGGGTGAGCCCGCCTCCCGGGAGAGCGCCCAGGCTGTGAGCTGGCAGGCTCCAGGGAGGCAAAGCTGCTGCCCCGCTGGAGCAGCAGGATTTGCCGGGTCATACCCTGGGACACTCCATGTTGTCCCCTATTTCCAGACTTATCTCCTCCTTCGATTCAGGGAATGATCTCCCCTAAGTGCTGACACACTTTGGCTCAGACTTTTGGTGCCACGCCAAGACACAGACAGATCCTTCTCTAGATGATGCTTCTAAAGAAATGGTGCCCCCTCGCCCATGCGTCTCTGCCAGGTTTTTATCCCCAGGGGTTTGGCGGTTTGCAGGTTGAAAGACATTTCTGTGGATAGGCTACGGGTAGATAGGTGAACACTTCTTCAGTAGCAGTATAGGCCTTTTTAATATTACAGAAGAGACTTCCTTTTCTTAGTGTTTTAAAAGTAAACAAAACTTTTGGGTAGTACACATGGCTAATTTCACTTACAGACTTTCTCTAAGTTCCCTCCTTGTGCTGAAGTAGTATTCATTTTATTGCCTTTTCATGAATTGGATTCACTGATTGGCGTCTAATCATGCTTAGAAGAAAAAGCCCCTGTAAATAGCTATCAGAATTAATTTGGCAGCAACTGTGAGAAATGATCATAAATTTACAAATACAGTTAGAATAATGATCCAACATGAATTTAACGACAAATACACCCCCAGCCTCTGGGAACAGCATGTAGGTTTCTGTGACAGTAAAATGTACTTGGGCACACTGATACGGAGCTGAGAGGCTGGGAGTTGTCTGAGAAGGATACAAAGGGGTTGTGGCTCCTGTGTTTGAGCTGGGAAGAGGCAAAGAAGAGCTGGGCTGAATGCAAGCAGAAATATTAAGAGAGACCTCTGTGTTTTAACTGTGGGCTTCTTGAGGTTGTGTAGCGGTGAAAAGATGTGGCAATGTCTTCACTTACCAGAAGCCCACTTGGAGTTTGGGTTCCTGGCACTTTGGAACATCAAGTGATAAAAGGCTCCTTTTGCACAGGGATGCCAAACAACTTGGAGTGCTGGGAAACATGTCATCTCATATCACTTCTTTTGGGACTGTGCTAATAAGTTTTACCTGTGTCACAAGAGTCTGAAGTTGAAATGCCTTAGCCACTGTGGGTGGTTTTGCACTGAAGCTGCAGGACCATCTATAACGTGAAGTACATTCTCCAGGCATTGTAGGAGGAAGGTCTAGTGAACTGAGGATAAGAAAGACCTTATCTGTTTTTTCTATTGGTGCTGGAAAGATCGGGACTTACAGTGGAGAAAAGAGAGGCAAGTACACAGGAGACCCCTGAAGGTGGCTGCAGAGCATTCCTGGATGTGCACAGCAGCCTGTTCCAGCTGGGCTGCTGGCCACCACCATCACACTGACCACAGAAACTGGTGTCACTGAGAGTGATTTTAGGGTCTGCTTGCAAGGGTGGGACAGAAAAGTGACATGTGACATGTCTTATCCTAGGAAGGAAAAACGTTCTGGCAGATAAATATTTTTTTCTAATGTCAGCGTTACTGAACTTGTATTTTTCTTCTCTTTTTGTGTTTTGTTATTTAATTAGGGACCTTTGACTTCATGATGGGAGGAAATATCCCCCCGCCTCTTTGGATCCAAGCTTCTCCCAGTGTGAGGATTTGTCAAGGCTGAGAGATTCCGGATTATCCATAAAGCTCCTCTAAAATACAGTTACTTTTGTCTTCCCATCTTGTGGGGTCTTGGAGCAGACACAAAGATGGCCTCCAGCCTCACCTGTGCTGGCATCGTCTGGGCCTTCCTCTCCTTCCTCTGTGCTGCTGCCTCCTGTGTTGGCTTCTTCATGCCCTACTGGCTCTTGGGGTCTCAGCTGGAGAAGTCTGTTTCCTTCGGCACTTTCCGGAGGTGTTCCTACCCGGTGCGGGATGAGAGCCGCCAGATGACCGTGATGGTGGAGCAGTGTGGCCGCTATGCCTCCTTCCAGGCCATCCCGAGCGCCGAGTGGAGGATCTGCACGGTGGTGACGGGCCTGGGCTGCGGGCTGCTTCTCTTGGTGGCCCTGACAGCGCTCATGGGCTGCTGTGTGTCCGAGCTCATCTCCAGGACTGTGGGCAGGGTTGCAGGAGGAATCCAGTTCCTCGGGGGTAAGTGCTTTTGTGGTGAGGGGATGGGGATGTCCAGGCTGTTTGTTTGCTTGTGTGGAGACTCTTCTGGTGCTTTGGGAAGAGGAGGGGGTGATTCAAAGTTTCTCCTAGCAAGGGAGACCGCTTGGCTCCCTCAACGACTGAGCTGCTTGTGTGGCTGCCTGAATGTGGCCCAAAGACACAGTGGCCTGGGCTCTCTTGTGCTCAAGTCCCTGTCTGGTCATTATGTGACCTTTGAGAGCTGCGTGGCAAGTCGACTTCTGTGGGCCAGCGTCTTCTCAGCAGTTTTGTGGATTGTAGTTTCCAGCACAGCATAGCTGAGTTGGAGGTACCTGGAGAAGCATGTGGGCTACAGATCCACATGAAGCATTGTGGTTTGGCAGAGGAGAGGCTGTGTTGTGTGGGAACAACCTCTCTTTCTCCTTCTTACCCCTGTTACTGGCAGAGCTTCCTCCAACTCTGCTCTCTGCAGCTGCACGTATCTGGCAACAAGCTTTGGCCCAGGTTTGAAGTGTGGGTTGTTTATTCCTAGTGGAGGTGGCCCACCATCTCCTGGGAGGAGCCCTGCTGGGCTGGCTGACCCATGCTGCCTGCCGATGGTGCCGCAGGTTTGTTGGCTCCATGGGCTAGACAGCGTGTGGGAGAATTACCTCCGCTCCTTTTTCTAACTTGTAATTGTGTGGCGTCTTCGTAACTGTAAGAGTATTTGAAGGGTATGAGACAATAAATAGGATCCACAAGCATGCTTTTACAGGGCACTTTTCCCAGTAAATCATCACCCTCTTGTCATCGGTGACATGCAGATCAGTGGCACTCACTTTTGCCTGATGCAAGCACTCCACCACACACACGCACCTGCCCCCATAAGGTAACATGTTTCTCTGAGCTTTGGGTGCTGAGGCAGTGCAGGTGCCAGCTTTTTGGGTGCCCTGCAGAATCTGGTCCCAGCCAGGCTCGCTGGCTCATGCCCCAGAGTAGTGGACTCTAGTGGAAGCCCTGTTTCTCTCCCTTCCAAACAGGCACTTGCCCTGCAAGGGCAGTCCGGTTACATGCCGCGACTGCAGCTTATAAGGAAGCACAAGACAAAAACTCCACTAACTGTCCAGCTTGGTGAGGACAGCCATGGCTGGGAAAGGGCCCTGTGCCAAGCCTTCTGCCAGATGATACCAGTGTAACTCCCTCCTGGCCACAGGGAGTCCTGTCTCCAAGTTTTTGAGTAGTTTGTGCACTTTAGAGCAAGCTGACCCCATCACTTCACCCTTCCCTGAGCTTTGTGACACACAGGCATTCCTGTGTTTAATCTGTCTGACAATTTGAAAGTGCAGCAGCTGCTGGAGAGTTAACTCTGCTGGGAGCTGTGGTTTCTTGAAACCTGCCCCATTATACAGTTCCAGCCAGGCAGTTGGGGGTGGAGGAGGTTCTCAGTTTGGTGACAATCTGCAAGCCCGCTTTGTCTGACTATTTTCACTTAGAGCCGTCACAGGCTTTAACCACCCCCTCTTTCCAACTGCTATCTTGGCTCATCTGGTTTTAATTTGCATTTGGCCCCTTTCTCGTGACCATGCTCCCCTGTGTGCCTGTGGAGCAGGGCTGGCAGGCAAGCTTACAGCTGTTTGCTTACAGCCACCCCAGCAAACACGGCAGCTCCAGCAGTGGGCACGTGGCCAGGGGATGCAGGAGGAACCCTGCTCCCCATGACATGGTGTGAGCTGAAGGCATGCACCCTTCTCTGAGGCAGGATGGTGGCTCCTGGAGAAGGAGCACACCATGGCAACCTCTTAAACTTGTCCAAGCTGACCAGGCAGCATCCCATCCTGCCTGGAAGGGCATGAGCAGCCAGTGCTTGTTCTCAGTAGGTGGCAGTTCAAAGAAACATGAACCTGTGATATGAAATGAAAATTGCCAACAACTTTGCTTACAGTTCAGAAATTAGTTACGCAGCATGTCTAATTTTCCCCTCTATTGGCTTTTATGGTTGTCTCTCATTTCATTCAGCACTGCTGGAAGTGTGTAAGAAAAGACCAAAGTGAGGACTGCCATTTCTTAACCTGCTTAAAACCTAACTGTGGAGGCACAAGGGAGAGGCCAGGTGGTGAAAGCCAGTAATTTGGATAAACTGAAGGGACATATTAGGGTAAAGAGGAGTTTCTTACATCCCTCATCAGATCCTTAGCTGCTATAAATCAGTGTAGGTTAATTGTTTAAATAACATGACTGCATTTACTCAGATGTCTAACTTAGGCACTATAATTATTATCTTGTTTTATGTCAAGATAGCCGTGAGCTGTTCACCTTATTTACAAGCAAGGAATGCCATCTCTTTGTTCCCTGTAATGCAGTTGTAGGTGTAGTTGTATACCATGATGTGGGCTTTGAATGTGGCTTGGTGGCAGCGCAGTCATTGTCATTTTAGTTGGTATCCACTTAGAGATCTAATAAAATAAAACCTTTATAATTTTTTTTAATTTTTTTTTATTTTTATTGTGAAGTAGAGCTCCCACCTAGCTTTATATATGGAAAAGCCTAGGAAAATAAGCAGCCACTGCTTATTGAGTGATGCTAGTAATTCATCCTCTGTGTTAGGACAGGGAGGTGGCTAAACGGTTTCACTTTCTTTTTGTTTCGGGCATCTGCACCCATACCCTGCTGGGGCTCTTGCTCCAGTGGCAGAGGATGAGTATTGGAATAAACCATATTTCTCTTGAAGTTAGAAACCAGCATAAAGACAGGTTCAGTGTAGCTAGTTTATGGCTTTTCTTGTGCTCCTTTTGTTTAGGATCCAAGTAAGTTTCTCAACATGATTTAAAAACACAGACTTTAGGAGGAAGTAAGCCAACGAATAATGGATTATTATGGGAGGCCCAAGAGCAGAGGAGATGTACAAGCCACTGAAGCTGTGGTGAGCCAAAGCTAAAACTTAGTCCAACACTAGAAGCATTTTTACTGCTATGAAGACGTGGCAGAGAGGTTTGCTTACCAGAGGTGGTAAGCAAACAGCCTGATCCTTTTCTTCTAGCACTGTGAAGGAGGAATAACTCCAAGTAGGTCAGTGGAATAACACCTGTAAAAAAGTAGTGCAGCTTGTGCTAGCTAAATGGTGCCAAGGTTTTATAGCTGGGATTTCCCCAAGTTGCATGTGGCAGATCAAGGGAGTGAATTATTCATGAGTGCTTTTACCATAAATCTGCTCTTCTGATAAAAATTGAATGGCAGAACCTGCAAGAAATTGCAGATCTAGGCAGAGTCAGAAGGGCTCTTTGGTTATTGCTTGTTCCTATGTACTTAGTCTGTGTTTTCTATTTCAGATGATCCTGGCTACAAAGTATCCATGTATTTTAAGGTGCCTCTGGGATGAAACATGTCACGTTTCTGTTCCTACTAGAAAGATTGCATCGTAGACTTTTCCTTCTGTTTTTAATTGTGGGAGCCATTTCCTTTCCCATACATGATCACGTGGCAGCTCTGTAGCCATTACAGCAATTGCTTGCATGAAAAGTGACGCTTTTAGCTTTTTCTAAGGCCATTTGGTGGTGGGTGACAAGAAGTGTCCAACACCCCAAGGCCAGCCTTTTCTGCAGTGGATGTCAGTGGTCTGCAGTCCACAGCTGGCAAACATCTACTGTGGTCTCTCAGACCATTCTTCCTGGGCATGTCTCTTGGGCTGCTTCAAAGAAATGACAACTGAGGTGGAAGTTATGCTGTCTGTAACCTCTTGAGGGCACAGTGATGTAGATGGATACAGTCTGCACTGATAACATTAAGTACAGTGTTTCCAGCTGGTTTCCTTTGTGTGTTTGGAAGGCTGAGGCATATATAATGTAGCTAGAACAGATTGTGAGGATGTAGCTTTGACCATAACTATTGAGGATATGACAGCAGGGAGTGAAGTTTAACAAATCTATCACAAATTGGAGTCTGTAATTATTGATCTTCTTTTCATTGTGCCATGGCAAGTCAATTCCACTTAAATGGAGAAACTAGAAATTTAAAGGGAGGTAGCTCAGACATGACATACTAATTTGGTGAATAGTTTCACTCTCTAAATGCAGAGCAATGATTTTAAGAACATAGCAATATTTTTAAGAACATAATGAACTTAAAGGTTAGCCAGTTTTATGAGAGGCAGTGGATCAAAAGGCACAAGTACTGCAAGGATGGTCAATTTAAAGAGCATTACACTGGCAAGATGAAGCTTTTCATTAAAGTGGTCAGCACGTGGGAATGAAATCTTCACTAGCTCAGAACTCCCTTTTGCTGGGTAGAGCAGCTAAACCACGCTCAGAATACAGATCTGAGGGAGCAAAGTGTGGAACAATCTGCTGGCTGAGACATCTCTCTGAACCTGACACCGTGACCCTGATTCTGAGTGCTACGTGAGAAGCGAACCCTTACATGATTATGGGGTAGCCATGTGGCTGTCAGCAACTGGCATGTTTACTGTCATCTTTATTTGCACTCTAAATTGCTACCCCCTTCATTAAATGAGCAAAGTTTTCAGCAGCATCTACTCTTCCTCTCCTTATTTCTCTGTCTTGTTTCCCTTGTGTCTCATGGAAGTGCTGAAAATCCTGAAACTATGGTCCTTGAAATTGTTGGTTAGAAAATCTGGAGAGCTCTTGGAGCAGGGGGTGGTGAAAGGCACATTTTTTCATTTGAGGAAAAGGTGACACAGTTCCTAACAACTTCTGATTTTGTCTCAGAAAATAAAATGTGGCCTTATGAAAAATGCTCTCAGGAGTGCATGAAACTGCTGGAGAATCCTTCTCCAATTGTTGTGTGCCAGTAGAGGCCATCACAGTTTCCATCAGCCATAAGGTGTTCAGGGCAAGTGTTTGCTGGGTGCAAAGGGCAAAAAAATATGGACTGATCCCTCAAGATGAGGAAAATGGCATATTAATTGCTGAACCTGACTTTGTGGGTGAGATGATAGTGAAATGTAAGGGACAGAGGAGGAAAGAACACTAGGTTGTGGCCTTGTGGGGTCATGTAGAGAAGCTCTCCCTCAAAGGATTTGCTTGGGGGAACAGTTAAAGCAGTAAGAAGAGGCTTTTGGGAGAGATGGAGTTGCTGAAACAAAGTTGTATTTCAAGAAGCGTGACTAGCAGTTAAAGACAGCTCTGGGGTTCAAGTGGAACAAAACAGTCTTGGTTCTGAGGCTGGCTAAGAAAGGGGCTCTGGGGAGAGTAGTTCCAGTTGACTACAGAAACTAAAAACTTCTGGTAAAGGTTTTTGTGCAGCTGGAGGAAAAGGCACTGACCAGTAACCATTATTTCGTCTGACAGCTCAAGTGAGGCTTTCTGCTTTCTGCCTGGAAGACTAAGATCAGTGTAATTTCCTGCCTATAGGGAGAAAATGTAACTGAGCAAAGCCTTGTGGGAACAGGGAAGATCTGAGATGGTCAAGGGACTTCTATGAAGAAAACAGTGACCCCACACTCTTTCGTGGTTCTTCCAAGCAATTTCATCCTTTCCCCCATATGTACATATTCTTGCCATCTCTCCCTGCAATTTGTACCTGAAATAAAACAGACATTAAAAAAAAAAAAAAAAAAAAAAAAGCAGCAAAAATGTCCTAGTTCTTTCATTCTCTTCAGCCTAAAAATATTTTTTGAAAGGCTAACTTTTGGGGGGAGGCAAGGAAGGGTCATTGCTTCTGTTAAACACCAAGGCCCCTTCTTCACTTGCAAGTTAGCTTTCGGAGCTGTTTTGTCACACCTTCCTCTCGTTGGATGTAAAACTTCAGTGACTTTGCTGTGCTCCTGTAAACACATGATGGGGCAATCCTCATCCTAGACAAAGACAAAGTGCACGATGAGTATGAATCCAGCATGTGTGTGCACATATAGACACTGCAGGAGAGGCAAATGAAAGGACAAGAAGCCTCACCAAGGTAACAGAAGAAAGAAAACAATGAAAGTGACACTGTTAGAAGTTGTTAGTGAGTCATTGTGTGTCATGTCATAGGCTGGTTGATTCAGCAATAATAAAGTCAGCAGAGAACACTGTGACTGCTTAGTCTGAGGTCTGCAGTAGCATGGGTCATAGGACAGCCTTCATATCATTTCGGTTTGAACTAGAGTGTATCTCTGAGAAAAAAATTCTGGTCTGAATTTAATTAAGTTTGAGAAAAGCCTGATCTCCATAAGTTGTTCCAGTGGTGAATTACTCTGGCTGCGTTTCTTCCAGATCATTAATGCAAATGTTAAAAATATAGCACCAAGAATATATCATTGCAAAATTATACTTTCTCAAGGAATATTTTGTCTTTTTTTTTTTTTCTTTTAAGATCCGACACTTAGGTTGCTTTCAATCCATTTAAGCTGTGCTTTGTTGTGGTTTCTTTACCAGAACAACCTGTATAGAAGCTGCTTTGTAGCTGGTGTGTTTCACACCAGTTATTTCTTCAGTTTTCTCTAGCAATCCACCAAAGGATTAAATGCAGTGTACAGTTTTCCAGCTTCATCCCTTTTCAACTAGACTTTGACTTGCTAAACTGAGTGCTTGTGCCTCTGACTGCTTGTGCCTATCTTCAACCTTTGCTTCTCAGCACTACAAGGTACCTTCACATACTGTGGCACAGCATAGAGTCAAATTCTTGGATTTAGATTTGGAGCCCAGAATAAGACAGGGAAGTATAACTGTTTGGGAAGATGGTCAGGACAAGAGAAGTTAGACAGTGAAATTATCTTAAAGATTCTGTAGCATATGTTTTATTGAAGATAAGCCAGCTCTCTCTCTGCTATGTTCAGATAGGAATTAAAATATGAGACAAATTCAGGATTGAAGCCTGAATGTAATAGATGAACCCATGCAATGTATGTCCTCTGTCAGTTTATAAAGGACAATACTTAGATTCCTACTCTCTTAATTAGATAGGGGCTTGCATTACTTGAATCTTCCTGAATGCATGGGCCATCAGGTCTGACTGATAGGGAATCCAACTAGCAGGTACTTACCTGAAAGAGGTAAAGAAAGGTGCAGACTTACTTAGATTCTCTATATTTTCAAGAGGCGACACTGTTTTGCATGGTTGCCTTCACCTTGGTCACAGAAGTTCCTGCTGCTGCCTTGCTAAAGGCTGCTTCCCTGGCAGATCTCACAGCACAGGTTTTTGTGACATTTTCTCTAGAGTCCCACTGAAGGAAACCTGGTTAGCAAAGTTTGCAATTTAAGCTAACACCGACTATTTCAACAAAACTGGTTAGCAAGGAAGGATCAGTAATAAACATCACTGGTGCTAAGGTGCAGGATCAGTAGCTCTGAGGAGACCATCCCTGCCAGCAAGGTCACAGGCAGTACAGAGCAGGCAAGGGGCTGTAAGGCTGCTGAAACTGAGGGGATGTAACTTGAAGAAGACAAATGATGTGAAGAGTAGCCTTCATACTTAGCTTAGTAGTTTTTTAATTCTGTCTTCAACCACTTCAGATACCTCTTCTGGTGTTTCAAAATCTTCCTAAAAAACCATCAGGGCCCTTACAGGCTGCAAATTTTTGCGTGTCCTTTGAAGTCAGTGACACTTAGTACAAATTACATCACTATTTCTATTCTAGGACTATTGGATTTGACATTAGTCTAAAACAGGTGTGGTTCTCATGATGACTTTCTTGTTGAAGAGCTACCCCAGTGAATTAACTTGTTTGTACTGAATTGTTTTGAATACATACTCATTTTGGTTTTTTAAAAAATTGCATTTAATCATAATATAAATTTTGACTAAATACAGAGGAAGAAAAAGCCCCATGCAGAGTTTCAGCCTGGAGCAAATTCTTCAAGTAAGATTTTAGGTGTTTTGGAACCACATTTAAAATGGAAATTCTGATGTATATATATATATATATATATATATGTATATATATATATATATATATATATATAAAGATGTTACTAAAATACTGGGAAGAATCTCTTTACTTCACTTGTTGTCCTATTAATGTTGAATATAAAAGTGGTGTTTTGAATATTGCTGCAGCTATGTTGCATTTAAGCAGAATTTTTCATTAATAACAGAATTTTTGATCTAAAGAAATCCCGGAGTTCTGTTTTATATATCTGTAGAATGAAGTTCAGTCTTCCTGCTTTTTTATCCCCTTTTTTATTAGAAAGAAACAATGGTGCTCAGCACTTCTGTGACACTTTTCACTTCAAAAGGTTTTGCTTTCATAGCCTAATGAAACTTCAGAAAATGTGAGGCAGGGGACCAAACAATCTATTTTGCTGGTGCGGAGTCAGAGTAAATTCAGAGGTACCTCATTTCAGATCCTTCACATTGGTGTTGATTAGAGAAGAATCTGGGTTGGAGTTAGCAATTTTGTTTCTGCATTGAAAGATCTGGCTTGTTTTGCTTCCTGAGATATTTCAATGGATATTCGAATATTGCTGGAAACTGCATTTAGGCATCAAAATGTTTCAATATTTTCCAGTGTGAGTGAAGTCATATGTCCTACAGAGAGGACAGAATTGTTCCCAATGGTGTATTTTCCAGGATTTTGTCCAGTCTGGTGTTAAATGTCTATGTAATTTGTATTTTTTTCTCATCTCTTAGGAAACTCAGCTTACTATACATTCCACATGGAATTTTTTTTCACAGTATTCAAAGTGTATTTTCTTTTCCTTGCTCACATCCTCTTATTTCTCCAATACACATTTTTGCCTTCTAAGGACTTTAACTTTGGCTTCACAAAGTAAAATAAGGCAGTTTTAAAACTCCAACATTTCAAGGGAGCGAGGAGTAGAACTCGAGGGCAGACAATGTATTGATTCCATGCAGCGAGCAATGAGGAAGAAGTGTGGTGTAATTAATAAACACAGGATGTATTTGTACATCCAGAACTCCAACCACAGTTGCTTAGCTTGTGGTGACCATCATGTTGGCTGGCTTCCTGCTCAAGGATTTCCTTTGGCACTGTGGAACACCTTTGTGGAGTTCAGTGATGTTAAGCTTTTTATGCTGCACAAGTGCGAGGTCCGAAGTGACATTCAGATCATATGAAGAGGGCTTTAAGTCACAGAGAACCAAGAAAGGATGCTTTCCTTGTTTTTGGGATGACTCTGCCACCACAAGACATCACAGGTCAGAGGGGCAATATTGCATTTGACAGATCCCTTCTAGAAGCTGTCCTGTATCTTCTCAGGCATGAAAAATTGGGCATGGTCACTGCACCCGGACAATGCCGGTGATAAGGCTGATTCACTAGGCTTGATTAGATCTCCTATTTTGTTTGTTCCACTGTCAGTCCCCTGATGTCACAGGTACATCTGAGAACAGAGGCAGATATTTTTCCCCCTCCAGACTGGCTTTTCCTTAGAGCCTGACCTGTTGAAATCAACAGCAGTATTCCGCAATGGAACCCAGGGGAAGAGAAGATCTGGAGCTCAGCGCCGTTGCTACTTGTTGTGACTAGAGGGATTTGAGGGAGGTTGCTGCTGTGTGACAGTGCAGAGACCTTCCTGCGATACCAGATTCTACCTAATTACCCAGGTATGGAATATTAATTGCATCAGGACTAACACCTTAGCACAAAACTCTTTCTTGGGAGGATTGCTGTACCGTGAGCTGAGTCCCATTTTCTTGCATAAGCCTGAAAAGCCCCAGTCTTTCATGAGGACTGACCACTTTGAATTGATTTGTTGGGACAGTTCTTTACTAGGAGAACAGACTTTAATGGAAGCTTGGCAGTAGTTTGTAGGAGTATGAAGAAAAATGATAATGAATGAAAACCTAAACAATAACTTACTAGAAATCATTGTTATTTTATCTTGTAGCAGAATCCAAAGAGCTTCAGAGAGAATTAAGCAGAAAATACAGAATTCTGGTAAACATAGTATAGTTTCTATAGTAATGTAAAGATCTGACCTTTTTTTTTTGTAAGCTGACAGTTCAGTTGTCTTGCATTGTTTCCCAATAAAGATGCCTTTGTAATATAAATTTGTATTATTAATTTGAGAAGAACAGTTTTCTAATAAATGCAAAGTGAGAAAGTATTGACATAAAGCCATGAATGATCAATCTGGAATAAGAAGCTGCTTCTGAAATGCAGCACCCTGTGCTAACATAGTAATGTATGAGAAATGGCCTTACAACTTCTGAGGAGAGCACTGCCTGACTTCTTCACAAGTTCAGGTTTTTGTCCAAGTCTGCAGCAAAATGAAAGCCTATTTATGACTATTTATAAATTTTATTAAACCGATAGCAAACTTGATATTCAGAGCATCACAAGTCATTCAGGTCAGGCACAATACAGCTGAATGCCAGTCACTGGGAATGGTTACTAGGATGTACTAAAAAGTGCTTTGTGTTGGGGGATTTATAGAAACCAGGGTAGAGTGATGTCGAGGGACCTTTGTGAGTATATCTGTGAGAGGAAATTTATTTGTTTCAAAAATTGCTCTGACTCAGCCCAGGTGCTGCTACATGACTATGAGCTTTGAATGTCATTTGGAGATTAGTACAATCTGTCTGGCAAATTTGTACAAACATTCCCAGGTGTACCATGTTGCTTCTGTTATGGTTGTTGTTATAATGTAAGAAACTCTTGAATTACTTTGTGATAGGGGAAAGGGCAGAGGCAGGGGAAAGGCTTTGCTGCTCCAAAGAAGTCCTTGCTGAAACAAAGTCGAATGGGGAAATTGAGGGAGATTTGGGTTAATTTAATTTTTAATATGATAAGAACTGATGCTGACCCATTTCTTGTGTGCTTTGTAGAGAAGTAAGTAAAGGGAGACCTCTAAATGTTGGCTTAGTAACAAATGACATGTATTACTTTCAGGGGTAAAGTTCAGGTGACCCTTATTCCCCTAAAAACTCTTTTACTTCAACTGCATCCTCAGAAAGGTATGAGCAGAGGAGAAGCAGTCAGAGGCCGGGGCATGTGCAGGCAGGGAAGCAGGGGAAGTGGGAATGGAGAGCGCTGTGAGAGGAGAGGAGCTTCACCTCCTCATAAAATTCCATTTGCCATACCTGCAGCCAGATGGATTCTTCAGTACTGCTGACTTGCAGAAGGTATTTCAGATGTAGCATGGGTTATGCACAAGAAAATTGGAAACTTAAGGCTTCTGTGCTATAGTGTGTTTTAGATTTCAAGGAATTCTGTTAGTTTTCAAGTTCCTTTTCTGGCACAGCAGTGAAAAGATGACAAATGGCACTAAATGCTGGCATAAAACTCTTTACAGCCAAGACAAGCCCTGAAGCTATTACAGGCACGTTCTGCGAAATCGAGAGGTCATGGTAAAAGTCAGGGCATTTTTATGAGATATCTTTTTAAAAGAAACACAATGGCTGGCTTTGGAGAGCTTTGTTCAGTACTGGAAATCTCTCTTGCTAGAAACTTTCTCTCCAGAAAGTATTCCAGCTTCACCAGCAGACCATTAAAAGGAGAATCTGGCCAGTTGGGCCAGGCTACAAGTTCAAGCGGTTTGCAATGTTAAAATCCATCAGTGAGGTAAAGGTGCAGACTCTGAGCCTCTCTGTGTTGTCCAGAGCTAAGACTACTGGTAACTCCCTGAACAACTGAAGTAATGAGTGTCCTGAAGCTGTTTCCAGCAAAGATGGACTGCACAGCCTTTTTGTCCCATGTCCTTAACCAGAGTTTGAGGGATTACTCCCATGGTGAATGCAAGCAGTTCTGTTTGGGAGATCAGGCTTTTCTTATTACAATTTCAAAATAATGTTATAATAATTAAGGAGTAAAATGATTTCTTATCAGGGTGCAGTGGAGTGATGCTTTGGCAACTGTTCTCTGTGTGAGCACCATTGAACAGGTGCTGGCATCATCTTCTATTTCCTATTCCCCTCTATTGACTTCATTGCCCAGGCTGTGGAAGGGGACACCATGACTGAAGACAGTTTATGCTGAGCCATTAACAACTCTGATTAGCTTGTTCCTCTTTTCCATAACAATTTGCAATAAAAACTGTCAGGAAAGAACCGTGCAAGGGCTGGGACAAGTCATACACTGGAGATGGCAAATTCCATTTCATGCCCCTAAGCCACAGATCCGGTGCTAAGAACACAGGAAGCTGGGAAGATAAATACTGTAACTTTTCATCTCATGCATAAGAATTGCAGTCTGTTTTGATCTAGTGATAGAAAAAAGTCATTCTGCTTATCTCATCTAACATAGTGGCTAGTCTGATTACAAGCTTCTCTGCTTGGCACTTTTTAAAATTCAATTTGGCTGCCTGTGCCCTTGGCACACAGTGGGTTTCATTAAATTTCACAGCAGTTAGTTTTCATTCCCTCTGTGACACCTTTTTATCAACATTTGACTCTAGTGTAATTTCAAGCAATTGTGCTTTATTTTCTGAAGTGCTTGTACCATAATAATTTGGCAGAGCAGGTGGGGGAAGACAATTCAGACACTGTTGCTAGTCTCTGTACAAAAGTAATATATGAGAAGCCAGGTCAGCTTGCAAGTGTTTTTCACATATGACAGCAAAAATGATCTACTTTCCTTTCTGTATCATTGAAGACTGTCAAAAGTGCAGTTAAAGAGCTTGCTGTAAGAGGCAAATTTTATTTCCTTCAAGCTAATCACAGCTTCATTTTAAAAGCAGACCTAGTGGACTGTTGCTGGATTGACGACCCAAGGTTGTTAGACAAACTGCAACCCAGACTGCTTAGCAAGTCTGTGTGAGTTTCCTTATCAAAAACAGATGAAGAGGTTGGTTTGGTAGGAAGGTGTGTGTGTGTATGAGCACAGGAATACAGACAGAAAATGCAGTTATTTTCCTTTTAGTGTTGGATGCTCTATTTTTGGTAGGTGGGGTGAGGCAAGACGAGCACCCCAGCGTGGGCCTGGCATCTCTTGTTCCCCATGCAGAGCGACACTTTCTCCAGACAGATAGTGGGCAGATTTTTACAGCTATGAGTGGTTTTGCCAAAGTATAAGTGGTTTTCAGGTGTACTCTAAAAGGTCTTTATTTGCAGAGCGCAATGCTAGCCCTTTTTCATTTTACCAAACTGAACTTCCAAAAATAATGTGTTATGGTTTCTCAGTAAAATTTTAAAAAGTACATAATTAAAAATTAATTCAAAGTGAAGCTTAAAAGTTCTTAAAAGTGTGTCTGCATTCTGAGGTGACTCAGAGACCAGCAGATCTCCGCCTCACTGCCAAGGCAAGGGCAGCCAAGCTTGGGAAACCATAAATTATTTTCAGAATGAGACTTCCGATTGAGGAAACTTTTCCTTATGCCCTTTAGAAGGTGTTGGTTCTTGTCCTTTTACTAATGGAATGTCTTGCTTTCCTCCACCCTAAGGTCTACACAGTGCCCTTGTAGGCAAAGGGTTTCCAAATGTACATAGTCTTGAGCATCCTGAAACAAGACAAGTTTTTCTTAAACACCTTAGGAAAGCTGGAGATTATGGACAGTTCCCCACCTTCTTTGCAGGAGAGACCTTTGTGCTCTGTAGTTTCTGGTGGGAGAATATCTGCTGGGAATTTTCCTCAAGGTATCCCCCTTCCTTGGCGGTTCCCCATGTGATAGGACTGGTCAATCCTGTGCATGCACTGGCACAACATTTTTGGTGGATAGGCTTACTGTAGTTTACATTTTAGTCAGTGTCTTGAGTTCCCTGAGAAGGAGGAGGCTTAGCTGTGCCAAGAAAGCAAGGGGGTCTTGGTGGCAGTGACTCAGAGCATCCACTGTGTCTCTGAAGGGCAGTGGCTGTTGCCAGACCTGTGTGCCCCAGGTGCCACTTCCGAACAGTGAGCCGGGTACCCAGCCAGTGCAAATTGTCACGGTGCCATTGAAACCAGCCCTGACTTGGGTCTGGCTGGAAAAGATGGCCTGACCCTTTCTTCTGGGAATGGCCTTTCCAGAGCACAGTTTTCAGTGCATGAACCTCTGGCTAAGAACTGAAAGCTCATTTTGGGTTTTCCAGGCTAGCTGAGTACATTGGTTGGCTGGTTTATGGGTAAAAGCTCATAGTTTCTGTGCTCATAGCTCATAGTTTCTGTGAGCTTTTATTTCCTACTAAGCTGAATATAAGAATACAGATTATTCTTTGTCTTAGCATGAGGGCTTGAAGTACAGAATCTTGGTGTTTTCAGCATGAAATGTGCCAGTGTAAGTAGCAGACCTAATACTGTGTAGCAGACTGTTCAGCAATAAAATTGCCCTGGGGGAAGTTTCTTCCTCTTCCACAAAATTAATGAGCATTTTATATCCTGAAGTCTGGAGATTCCTATAAATTTTATACCTAGCATAATGGTAGAGGTTTAAACCACAGAAATCACATTATGATTATAACCTAATTATGCAGAGATCCAAGACACAGTATTTTTGATCCCCATATGGGCCATTCACTTAAGAGGGGACTCAATGATCCTTGTGGGTCCCTTCCAATATAGGAAATAGTTGTTATTCTGTTATTGTTTGGTTTGATTTTTTTTTTGGGCATCAATATTTAGAGAGAAATTTTTTATCAATGTGGCCAGTGGCAGCTCTGAAAGAGTAAATAATAAAAATATTATTTGAGAATGAAAATTAATGCCTACCTTAGAAGAGTTATATCTTCATATTTTTATCTTAGAGGACTTTAATAGAAGGCCACGTCCTTTTGCTTCAAGATGATGCATTTCGTTATCAGTGCTGATGATCACTTGACCTGTGGGCCTAGAGAGACACAAGTGTCCATGCTATGTGGATCCTGACAGATGCCTCTGAGCACTTACAGGCCTTGATATATATGCAATCTATGGATATTTCAAAACTGAGTAACACTTCAGAACCTGAGTTAAAGTTATACTTGTCATTTCAGTAGTATCAAGGCAAAATTAATCAGAGCTCAAAAGATATGCACTCTTACTGACATGCTAGTGACAGTGAAAATATAAACCACTGGGAAATGCCTCTCTGAAAGACAGACTCTAAACTGGATTTTGGAAGGGGATCTGCAAAACTGGCTTACTGCCACGGACAGACTCTGAGGTGGTGTAGCTGGCATTTAGTGACTAAGGTACCAGCTTAAATGACTCAGGGCTCTGCCAAGTTATATGTCCTGTAATAAGTCACTGCAAATCTTCTTACTTGTGGAACATTAACATATTAAATATGCAAACTAATCTCTTGAAACAGTTCAGATAAGCAGCATTTTTAAATGTACCCAGTCAAGTGTTTTTCAGCCAATGGAGCTCAGCAAGCAAATGCTTTCATCTCAGTGGCTCTCATGAGAATGGTCAAAATTTATACCTGCTTGTGATTTTAGGCTGTGTGACTGTCTGTCTTTGTACTAAAAATAAGAGAGCAGAATGAATTTTTTTCTCTATTAGTTTTGTTTGTCTTTGTTTTATATAGGTCAGTGATAATCTTTAAAAATTTCAAAAGATGTTAATTCAGCCTCAGTGAAAGCTGTTAGGATCCAGTTTGACAAGCATCAGATCAAATAGGATGCCTTTTCAGAAATCGTGCTTTTTATTTGTTCTGTGAAGTAGAGTCCTAAATGAGGGATTAGCAGTAGTTTTGCTTTAATAGCACCAAGTAGGAAGATATGACGGACTCTGGGTCTGCAGAAGGGTGTCTCTGTTTCCCAACAGAAGGATGCTGTAGCCCATCTGTCTGTTGTGAAGCTGGCCATCATTTTTAGGTGGAGAGGAAGCCTCAGCTAATTGTTTAATTAGTTTTGAAACTACAAATATTTTGCCATATTTTTGTTCTGGAAAAAACATCCAGTGAATAGGGCAAAAGTAAATAATAAAGAGAATCTACACAGAATCAGATGTCACTGCAAACACTAAAGCCAAAGCTAGAGAAGACCCAGTAGGGAGTGAAGTTTGGGGTGAAAAGGGGTTGGACTTAATTAGTTTTGTCCCCCTAACTTTTTATGGTTTTTTGCTTGCTCATTGTGAAAATTGTCTTAATTCAGACTTTGGCAAGAGTGTAACAGCCTCCACTACTTTCACTTACCTCTGAATTCAGAACTTGGTGACCTGTGTACTGATCCATTGGCACAGTGACCTGAATTTTATTTAACATCTGGAAAACATTAATGTCTCTCTCATGAAATTTCTTTGATTCCTCTTCACATTTCCCACACTCCTTCCAGGACACTTTTTGAAGAACTTTATGCCACATCCAACAGGTATTCCTTAGTATGCTGCTAAGGAAGGGGTAGCATGCTAAGGTGGTATGGTAGTGGTTGTTCCCATTTAAATCCAGACTACTTAGATTCTCTTTAAGGTAAGAGATTTTTCTTAACCTCTGAAGACACAAGGGCAATGGAGTGTCTTCTGCTGTTCAAACATGGTGAGAGGTGCTGTTTCCAGACTGGGAATATAAATCTACTTTGAAAATAGACTGGGGTTGCTGTAAACCAAAGGGACTGGTAGTGTGGTTTTCAGAGATCTTGAGAATGGGAAGCAACTGTTGCCGCAGGACCATGGTTTCAGTAGTTTTGAATGTGAATTCACAAGTTGCAATCAGATTTTTTATTGCAGCCTATCTTCAAGTGCTCACAAGTAAAACTCAGAAGACAGGTGCATCTCTAATGAAGCTAATTTTGAGGTGGATGAGATGGGCAAAACAGGATGGAAAAATAGGGAAAGATTTGATGGAGAATAAGACTGCGTAATTATTTTTTTTTCCTTCACTATTTGAGTACAGTTTGATGTAATCTCTGGCAAACCTGATTGACAGAATTCTATATTGTAAGTTATAGAAGTATCTTTCTGGAAAATCTTTATCTTCACAGTGCCTCAGCACAGATGCAAGGAATAATTTTCCTTTTTACAGTTAGGAGGCTAGCAAATTATTGAAGGTTATATTTACAGAAGTGTTGAGTGGAGGCCTTCCAAGTCTTAGGTTCAAGCGTAGTCCCTGACCCAGCTGTCATGTGCTGCTTCCTTCCAGTAGTTCATGACTAGAGGATTATCTGCCTGGCATTTTTGAGGCAGATGGGAGTTTGTACTGTGTGCAGCCGGATGTGAGCTGATGGTGAGTGTGCAGTGTTGGTCACAAGCTAACACAGACTGTTTCTCAAGGCAATTTACCCTGCTGAGCTCCTTGCTGCCATAATTAAATGGCTTTGTGTAGTCCAGCTGTACAGAAGGCATGTCCTAACTGAAAGACACAGCTAATTTTCTTTCCTTTGTGAAGCTTTTCTTGCAATAATGAATACTATCCCATGGTTCAAAAGAGGTCATAGCTTCTTTTATGTAGAAAGATTATATATGCTTGTTTAGATGACTGGTTTTCAACTTCTCCTGTCTGCTTGACTCCCTAGATTGCTGAAAAGTGTGGCTGAGCTTGCTGTGCTTAGTTACCTTTTGTGGGTGATGACACAAGAGTCTGTGACACCTTCTGTAGTCTTGGGTAACTCCCACTGAGAGACCATTTTAGAAAATAAAACATTTTCCATGGATATATTTGTAGGTTAGAACTGCTTTGTTATGTGTGAGTTTTTTTAGGGACATTTTATTTTCCCTGTGTACAAAGAACAATGGTCCTGTAAACTTCTGGCCAGAAAAGCAAGCAAACATGCAAGCAAGGAATAGATCTGCCACATAGACTAGAAAGGAGATTTTGGATCAAAGGTCTCATAGAGCCATTAAGCGGTCATCTTATGTATCTGTATAATATACAATACCTGCACTTTTATTCTGTTATGCAGATATGTATTTAGAGGGTTAAGGCAATGTGAGTTATACATTCTTTCAAAAGCTTTGTTCAGGTATTGTGTCCCACTTTCTAACTGGATCTTTCACAGGAGCAATTGGTAGCTCAACAGAGTACCTGGCACTGAACAAACAACACTTTGCAGCGGGCTACACAACATCATATTTACAAAGAAAGAAGCATTTAAGACCAGTGGTGGAACAGCACCAGGTGGGAAACCAGTGTTTGGAACCTGATGGAAAATTTACCATTTGTAGGAGTGGGACCTTGATATACTGAGCAGCACAGTGACTTGGAGTCTACATCTGATAGCTGAAGAAGGACCAAGGCATTGATACATCTCACTGCAAAAACTACAAGAAATCCTGTGTAGCTGGACCTGCCAGGCAAGATCTAGCACAGCTAAAGTGACCCTCTGGCATGTCCCAGTGATTGGGATCTCTATGGAGCTGTGACTGTAAAGAACAGGGGAAGCTCTTTTATGTTCTGTGAAATAAGAAAAAGTGCCAAACAACACAGTTTTGTAAAAATGTGATTGCAAGATTAATTGGCACATGCATTAGCAAAGGACACAGAAAATTTGCATTTGCTTGTGGGAAGAATGAGTCAGAATGGCTTTGTACCTGTTTCTTATTATGCGTCTGTCACACGTATTTAATATTTTTAGTTTAATACTTCATTGTTTTCTTGATTATTTTAATTTTCTGAGCTACCTCAGTGTGAAAACATATCACAGAAGATGCTGATACTTTTTATTTATGTAAGATGCTTAAATTATACTTCTGAAGTTACTTACCCAGCGTTTTATTTATCTTGCAGTCATAATTATTTAGTGCCTCCTCTATCTGCTTTTATTTAATTATGACTGTATAGACAGCAGCCACAAAGATAAGCCTCTTCAGGTTGATCTGTTGCACAGAGAGCTTTCTGTGCACTGTAATGAGCCTGCTTAACACCTAGCAATTAAACAGACTTTTTTTTTTGCTATTCAGGAGGGTTGGCATGATATCAGGCATGCAGTGATGTGACTTGGTTCTCACATGTGGGGCAGACTCTCCCTGGCAATATGAAAAGGACAGGTGAAATAAATTAGAGAGTTGCCCGCTGCTTTAACAGCCTAGTTCAGCTCCATAACCCAGTCTTGTCAAATTTCTGGAATTTGATACATTCTTGTTTGAATGTCTTCTTCAACCTTTTCAACTGTTGCCAGAGAGAACCTCCTACTGAAGTTCTTGCTGCTGAAAATTCAAGAGTGCTTTCAACTCCCCCTCTAAGTCAGGGTTGGTTACAGAATAAAGATATTCCTTATCATGCTACTTATTTAATATATCCTTTTTGATGCTGTAAAGAGTGGTAGAGAGACTGGAGTCTGTGTATGCCTGTTGGCTAAAATTACACTCTTACACACCTGTTTATTGTTAGGACAATATCACAGATTCCCATGGGATTTCTCCAGGTTCACTCCTCATGTAACCAAAATCCACATATGCACCTGCCTGTTTTCTGGGCCCATAGGTACAACAACCCCAGCTGCCTTTACAAAGAAATAACCAGTGTGGGCTATTTGTCTTTAGCCTTGAGTGTATCTTAGCTCTTCACGGGTGTGACTTGGATCTACAGTTGCTGAGGTCAATGAAAATAAAAGTTAAATTAAAAGTTTATCGACATTTTTATCAGTAAAAAATATATGCACTGTGTGTACACAAAGGTAATAGTTTGCCTTTCTTTTTCATTATTATACCTTTCTTTCTGTGAGCAATGTCCTTTAAATTAGTGTTGTGACTTTGAGCCACTAATCATTTCCAAAAGTGTGTTTATTTTGTAATTTAAAGAAGCAAACATTGTAATTAATTCAACAGTAGGATAAAATCTGTTTATTTTGATCCAAACATTGGAAAAATTCCTTGAACTTAACCTTAAAACAATGATAAATCAGCCTTATTTCTCAGTGGTTGCTAATGTGACTTGGATCTGCTCTGCCTTAATCCTCATCATGCCACTCAGCTACCCACTGTGAAATAAAAGAGGCAGCTCCCAGAGGGAAAGACAGCAAAAATTGCTTTCAAAACTTGTTTTTTAAAAATAATTTGCAAGAAACTGTAAATTTTTTTGAAAGACTTTTTTTAAGGCTCCTTTCTTCTTGGTCACTACTCATGGACCTTGTGCAACTTCGTGGATGCATGAAGGGAGAGCAGTGGACATTGTCTACCTTAATTTTAGCAAGGTTTTTGACACTGTCTCTCACAACTCATAGGCAAACTCAGTAAGTGTGGACTGGACGACTGGGCAGTGAGGTGGATTCTAAAAGGCATGTCCCTGAGGCTCATAATCTGGGGCACAGGATCTAGTTGGAGGTCTGTCATTTGTGGTGTCCCCCCAAGTTCAGTTCTGGGCCCAGTAGTGTTTCACTTACTCATCAATAACTTTTCAGAAAGTTCACTGACACAAAGCCGGGAGGAGTGGCCCTTCAGCAGAACCTCCACAGACTGGAGAGATGGGCAGAGGTGAACTGTCTGGAGTTCAGACAGTTCATCTGGGTACAGTTCAGGGTCCTGCAACTGGGGAGGAATAACCTCATGCTCCAGGACAGGCTGGAGCTCACCTGCTGGAAAGCAGCTCTGTGGAGAAAGACAACAAACTGTCCATAAGCAGCATCTCCTTGTGGCCAAGAAAGTCGATTGGATTTTGGGGTACATTAGGAAGAGCATGGCCAGCAGGTCAAAGGAAGGAATCTTGCTGCTCTACTCACCCTGCAACATCTAGGGTGCTGTGTCCAGTTCTGGGCTCCTCAGCACAAGAAAGACATGGAGCTCCTGGAGCAAATCCAGCGGAGGGCAACAAAGATAATGAAGGGACTGGAGCATCTCTTGTGAGGAAAGGCTGAGGGAGCTGGGCCTGTTCAGCCTTGAGAAGAGACAGCTGAGAGGGGACCTCACCAATACATATAAGAATCCAAAGGAAAGATGAAGATGGAACCAGGCTCTTCTCAGTGGTGCCAAGCAATGGGACAAGAGGCAACGGGCAGAAACCAATGAACAGGAAGTTCAATCTGAATGTAAGGAAGAATTTCATTTGCTGGTGTCTGAGCACTGGAACAGATTGTCTGGAGAGGTTGTGGAGTCTCCCTCACTGGAGATATTCAAGAGCTGCCAGGTTCAGTAAAATTTGCTCAAACAGGATCCTGATTGAGCATGGAGCTTACACCAGCTGACCCACTGTGGTCCCTTCCAACCTTACAAATTCTGTAATTCTATGAGATGAAGGGAACTGTTGGAATGTAATTGAAGCCTGGATATTCCAATGACACCATGCTGGTTTTCCCTGGAACTTTGGGTCTCCTGCTGTTTCTCCTCAGTCTTTCCCAAAGTGGTTAAAGACATCTTTTCTTTGACATAATTTCTATCCCTTTCTTTGCACTGATCAGCAATGTCACCTGCTGGTTTTGTATCTGTGTGCTTCAGATTATATTGTGTGTTTTAGTCTTTTCTGTCTTCTTCAAGAGGTAAGCACTTTGGGCCATGCCTGTGCTTCCTAGTACACTTTGGAAAAGTATTATGGCATCTAGTTCTTGTGTTCTTTTCTTTTTCAAGCCCTTTATTGCTTGAAAGACCAGTGCAATAAATAGCAAGCTCAGTAGCCAGACAGGAAATTCTTGAAAACTTGTACCTTATGTTCTGATCAGCTTGAGCCAGCATAACCAGATGTAGGGGGGCATCCTGCTCTCCCAGCCTCACATCCTGATCCTGCTGCCCAACAGCTTTCCACCACCCTGCCACATCAGGAACTGTTCTGCCTGAAAATTGACTTGGGAAAGAAAGAGTTATTTTTAGCTGGATCAATTCCCCTGTTTGATTCCCAGCATGGCTGCATAAATGTTTGCACTGGCACAATTGAAGGGATGCAGTGAGAGTGGGAATGAGCAGTACCAGATCTGAGGAGGAGGATGCCAGGAACTGTATGCATCACCAAAATAATGTCTGTGCACTTGGAACCTTAAGGTGTGACCCTCCATTGCAGCATCTGTAGAGTCCTAAAAGGGCTGTAGTATGTAACACTATATGTAAATGCAGGTGATGATGAATGTGGAAGGTGAATATTTTCCACCAGAACACTTGAGAAGCAGTGGTTGGAGCTACAGAGCAAGAAGTTTTAACAGAGCCTTGCTGAACCTGGTGCAGTTTTTTTTTTTTTTTTACGTGCTCATCACAGAAACAGCAGGGTTGTCTCTCATTGCCAGATTTTCCTAAGTGCACACTGCAAGTGAGAAGTACATGTGATAAACAAGGTTAGGTACTTAATTGCTTAGAAAGGAAACAACTTCTATTACAATATATTTTTTCAATGGCAGCTTTTAGGTTCCCTACCCTGTAGCCTCTGTGACCAAATCCTTAGTCACAGCTCGAGGCTGCAGAACATTGTCATTATTCGGTGGTTAATGCAGAGATTTCAGTGATCCTTAGGGGGTAGGTAAAAAAAAAAAAATGAAGAAAGGAAGAAAGAAGCTTCCTGCTGATGAGATTTCCAAAGCCAGAGTTTATGCACTGCATATTTAATGAGCACAGGTGAAGCAATTTTATTGTTTCTTTCCAGGATTGTATGAACCTTGTATTCAGGAGTTCTTTTCAGTGGGATTCCTGTACCCAACATTTAAACAGTACTTTCTGGATGGAAGCAAATAGATCTGAAATTTCAAGGCATGGATCTTTCTAATGTGGTTTTCAGGATTAATTTTGCATGTAATCATGATGCAGTTTGTCTTTCCCAGCAACACCAAATGCCATAATACATCACTGTGCTTTTCTCTGAGAGCTGATTGTTACTTAAGGCCTGCAGCCAGGTTGTGCAAATTTGAGACTTTTTCTCTTCAAAGTATACTCTCATAAAAAAGGCATTTTTCAGAGCTGCATCAGCTGAAGTGTTTTTGTTATTATGCTTGGGTGCTTTATGATGCTGTTAGCATCCTCCTAACATACTATACCAAAATGATCCATTATGCCATGTTAGTAGCTTCACTATTTAATCTGCCTTGCATTTGTTGTCTTGTATTTTAAACTTAAGACATGGTCTTCTAAATGTAACCATCTTCTCTTTGTGGGCGTAAAACCCACAAAGAACATGTTCACGGTGGATTGCAATATCTAACATTTTTTGTTTACAAAAGGAAGAATGGCAGGGGTATCTATGTTCCCAGGGACTCTGGAATCTTTCTGTTTGCAAATAATGGAGCAGGAGGTGTCACAGCTCCAGAAATCTTACCAAGTTACAAAGAATTGCACCGGTTTCCCAGAGTGAATGGAATCCATGCAGTATGTTATTGAGCACTGCCAATTGAGATGACTATTCCATGTGTCTGCAAACATAAGACCCCCTTCCAGAGACCCAGTGGATTTCAAATCTCACCCTTAAAATGCCTTGCAGTGTTATTTCTTTACACATCTCTTCTTTAGTCTGCTGTATATTTGCTTGCTTGAAGTCCAGTCTGATGTCTGACACTGGCAGCTAACTATGTAATTTTCAGAAGAATAAAAATATCAAAGCCACTATACCAAAATGACAGCTGAAGTTCAGTGTGCTCTATTTTAGCCTTCTCCTCCCATTTCTAATTTGCAATGGGCTGCTGAAGTTAGCCTCTACTGCATGGCTGCCCATTGTGAAGCTGGTGCCCACAATCACTTGCTTTTTCTATGGAACCAGTGGGGCACAAGGGGAATTTCATGATCTCAGTGACAGTGATAACAATGCAGAGTCAGATCCTGACATTCAGGAAAGCTGGTGTTGAAACTTGGCAGTCAAACAAAAAGAGCCCAGTTTTAAACCTCTGTGATAAATTATCTTAACATTTAGAATTAAATGTAGAGTTGTTTTTAAAATTTGCACAGTCTCTCACATTGCAGCGGGTCTTTCTGAAATATTCTACTTCAGAATAGTTACTGTACTTCAACAAGGTTTGCACAAGCACTTTTAAATGCTTCATGATAATGTATTAAAGCATGCCATAAACATAGCAGAGCAGCTTCTTTACAGGCAATGACATTCCAAAAATAGTATCTCACTACTCCGAAAGGCTGTTCCAGACCCTAGGTCCTTTGGTGGTTAGAAGTCTTCTCCTGATCTTCAGGATGAATTTAAGTATTCGTAGTACATACTTGTTTACTCTTGGGCCAGTGTTGAACCTTAGCTTATATAACTGCTTTCCCCCTCTCCTCTAAGCAGCTCTGATGTATTTATAGAAACAGTAATTTCAGCTCAGACTTAACTTCCATTGTTTACTTCTGTTCTTTTTTGTTTAAAATCGTGGGTAGTTTCATCTCCTCTTTTGAGACAGGGTTTGCAGTTGTCTGTCTCACTCTGTTAATCCTTGACAATCTTGCACAAGTTTGTTGCTCCTGTTTTTAATTTTTGCTTCCCTCAGTTTTCCAGGTGAATGGTTTCAGCCATCGGTTGGGGTGGTCAATGCAGTAAAGGGAGATAGGGCTCTCCAGTAGGAGCTTGGTCCCACCTGTGTCACATCCCTTCTATATTAAGAGAGAATACATAGTTTGGAGGTGCCTCTGGTCAGTGTAGAGACAGCCTGGACAATTAGCTCATATAAGAGGCTTCAGTTTTAGCTGAAGTTTGGTGAGATGAATCCTGCTGCCTCTGGACAACCTTATTTGGTAGCAGTCAGTCTCTTGCAAGACCAGGGGATCATCTATGGGTACACCCATGTCACACATTGATGTGATTCTCCTCCTCCAAGCTGGCTTCATAGGGCATGAAAACACCTTGCAATCTTTTTAAGAATCAGTTCAGTGACACCATGGCATAATGCTTTATCATCTGCTGTGCTCCACTGCACTGAGTACATCCCATAGGACAACTCTAGACGGAGGTGGTTGCCTGCTGTCCATGTGGAAGGTCTATTCCTCTGATTGATTATCCTTCTGCATTTCACACTTCAGATCATCCCTGCATAAGAGAGCTCTGCCTGATGAATGCTAATATTGGCACTACAGGTTGTGCCTTATTTAACATCAGGCTCACATTACTAATTTTCTTACTTTGGTTTCAAGATCTTCACTGGATGACCCTGTGTCTGTACATTTAAATGGTAGGAAACTGTGAACTTGCTCTCATGGATAGTGACAGCATCCTTTGTTCACTAATAAGGCTTGGCAATTAATTGTGAAACTTGTGTCTGCACAACAAATTATTCAGAACACGTGTGGCATGTGAGCCCCATGTTCTGGATTCAGTAGATCTTTCTTTGACTCTCACTCCATAGGCATAAAATTATGCCATGAATGAAAGAACATGCTTGAGAAAAGGATTTGAGTGTGATGCCTTGCCAATGTAGTTTGTTAATGTCTGAACAAGTGTAGTCGAGTTTCAATTATTTATGATAATATCTTCTAGCCTGCCAATAAAAGAGTGTAAAAGGTTTTTTAAAAGTAATGAATTCCAGAAATATGAGATCTTGTTACTAACATAAATTAAAACTCTGCTGTGAAGTGGGATGAGTAGTACCCTTGGGGGTAAAGGAGTTGTTGAGTTCTTTAAATGTGTGGATTAGCAAAATGAGAATTAATGAGCTGTTATTATTTATAGAAGCAACATCTGATCAGTGTTTCCTCATAATTCATACCTCCCAAAACCTGGCTTTACTTTGCTTTTTCTCAGGTAAAGGCTTTAGACTCAGTAATATTTCTTCTACAGAACCAAGATTCAGCAGTATTTCAAACAGGTTCTCCATTTTATGCTAGAATAATTATTCCTGATTTATGTTCTGTTTTGCATATAATGGGTCAAGTCCCTACTTAAAATTCATGTAGCCCCATTCATGTGAAAGAGTCTTTTAACAATTCAGAGGTACAACAAGGCAGCTGAGGAGATGCCTGAGACCAGGACTCAGACCAGAGACTTCCTTTGTTATCCTGACCAAGACTTTCAGGGTGCATTCATGCACCTGCAAGACAAGATAACTGCATTCCTGATCTGTCTCTACACTCAAAGAAGAGAACAGTTCATCAATCAGAGGCTATTATTTATACTCTAAATAGTTGTCCTAGATGATGAAGGCTTTATCATTTGTCTGTGCTCTGGTATTTGGTGCTCTGCTTCATGGTGCTCTTTCATGAGTGTCAGAAACTTGCCTGAAAGTTGCCCAGCTTTGGTGGTGATTCCTCACTGAGAATTATTTCTCAAGTAATAGAGCTGTTTCTAAATGCCTTTTTCTTTTTTTTTTTTTTTTGTGTAAGTATATTTGATATTATTTTGCTTGTGTAACTCCTAAAACAGCTGCAATTGCCTCTTATCTGTATTGCTGTATCTGTAGTCTTATCTATACTGCTATTCCTATATAAAGAAGCAATGCCAGTGAGTTTGGCACCAGGAAGAAGTGGAAGGTGGTACTCCATGACATACACTTTCATATGCTATGTCTGTCTGCAACATCAGTACTATCCCAGCACCTCTGGCTATGTTTTGTATGTCTGAGCCAGTGAAGTATCTGAATTATAAAGCTCCACCACTTAAGAGTCCTTCCTTAGTGCTGATTTCTAAGCTTTAGCCTCTGTGATTATTTCTGCTCCATAATCTTATTACATAAACACTCCTATATTGAACAGTCTGAGTCACTTTTCATGCTGTAAACTAATTTATTCCAGTCTCTTCTGAATGTGTTTGCTTTTGTGTTCTGATGGATAGAAATATCTCTGTGCTTTCTGCCTCTTGCTGCTGGCATCCCATCTATTTCTGCCACTTCCCAGGCCTGCTGGTATTCTCAGAGAGCTGCTGTTTCCTTCAGTGAAAACACCCCGTATTTCTCTGCTGCATTTCCTGGCTTGTTCCTAGTCCTATTTTTGCTGTCCTTTTAATTTTCTCTTTAGTCTTAAGTATATTTTCTTTCTGTATCCTCAAGATGATATTTAGTGGTTTCCTTGATGGTTTAGTTCTCTGTTCATATGCCATATTACAATAACCCTAGCTCAGATATGTAGGTGTCTTTTCCTATTATTACCATTATTATATCTGCCACATTCATTAGCAACTGGCAGCCACATGCTTTACATACTAAATAGTTTTCCTCTCAAATACCCTTTACTTCTCCTCTCTCAAGTTTATTTTCCTCTCAGTGTTTGGGACAAATTACGTGTGTAACTACATTAATGACAATGGGAGCTATGGGTGTAAATCTCCCCTGTGCTGAAAGGAGAATGGGCCTCCAAGTCTCTTGTCATCTAAGATGCATCCTCGTGGGCTTGCTCAGTGCTTCCCCTTTGGGGTTTCCCCCTGTCTTCATCCCCTGGTACAGAATATGCAGCTTGCAGGGAAAAATGTGGCACAAGTCGTGGTGAATTAAACAGATATCAAAATCCCTACTGAAGAATGGATAAGCTACGGTGGAGAAGTGCAGAAAGCAGACAGGCACTAAGGAGGATAAATGCAAGCTGTGCCTTGAATAATTAAATGAAACATAAATAAAACACTGATGTGATTTGTTTCCCCACTTACCTCAAGGGGAATAGGAGACACCAGTCCTGATTCTTCCTTACTGGAAGGGAAACATCAAGTTCAGTGATGTTACTCCTGATTTGCAGTGAAGAAAGTGAAAAAAGGCTATATTTTGAGAGATGATATTGAGGTAGTTGTTGGAGAATAATGAAGCTACTGGACTACTAAAGTCTCCTGTTACAGCCTGGTATATGTCAGGGCAGAACTCACACTTTGCCTTTATGTTAAATTAGTACTTATTCTGGAGCAAATGTATATATATTATGGTACTAATATGTCTTATGAGTGAGATGGGAGACTGAACCATGACAGAAAGAAAACTGCAAGAGAGTTAATTTATTTAGCATGATAAAGAAGACTATTCTGTGAGGTATAGCAGATTATAAGAAATAGTGTCATATGACAACGTTAGTAGAGTGCTTTAACATGTTCAACAAAGTAACCTAACTGAAACAAAATACCTGGCCACACTGAAGAATATCTTGAAGGGTTTTTTAATGTGTTTTTCTTCACAGAGGTCATAAACAAACCACTGAATATTGCTTTTTGCACATAGTGGAAGGCACTAAGTTGTCGCAGTGGTTTCAGTAGAATGAGATGGCTTTTTGTGCAGGCATCAATTTTATTATTCTTTATTAATTTGCTTGGCATCCAAAGAGGACTTTGCAGACAGACACAGTAAGGTTTTTACCCTGCGGAGCATAAGAGTGTAATTAATCCTAGCAGTGATTTTAACGGGACGTTTCAGGCACTGAAAATTACATCTTGATTTTAGAATCAGATGTAGAGGAGAGGTATGGACTGGTTTTGCAAAGTTGAGGTGTCTGCCCCACAAAGCCCAAACTTTTTCCCTCCCCTTTCAGCATCTTTCTTACTCTGTGGTCTGTTGACCCTTTGCATTTGGGCTTTGACATGCAGGAAGGGAGAAGAGCTGGAGCTGTACAGCTGCAGTTAGGCTCTCCAAAAGTCCCTCTAGGAAATGCACAGGAGTCACCAGTTCATGGTGGAGCTGTTCCCTCCTGGTGCTTGGCTTGACTGAGATGTAGCTGCTGTGTAGGTTGTGTACTCAAAGACAGTCTTCTTGCTCGGCAGATTGAAGAAAGCTGCCTAATGCCACATCTGGACAGCAGAACACTCAAGTTCTTTAATATTTTCAGTGAATTCTTGAATATTTCAGTTTTTCAGTGAGACCTAGTGGGTTATTACTGTCATGTAAGAGTTATTTTTAATAGTGCCATGGTTCTAATTTTTATTTATTTAAGACAAAATCAGTCCTGGAATAAGCAAGCACAGCTCCAAGGCAAACCTTAGGGTCAAATATGAAGTAAGGCTCTAAAGGTACGCATTTGGCAAGAGGCTGGGTACTGGTATGTGAGAAGAGGGCATGACAGAGCTTTTAAACCCTTTTGTGGGTTTGTTGTAATGCTCTTCATGCCTGTGCTTGTAGTTGTATGTCTGTGTAAGGATTCACATCCATTTAAGTGGATGGATACTTGAGCCTAGAAAGTACCATTTATGAGTCAATGGCAGTTCACAGGTGATGCACCACTAATATTTTATTTTACTTGATTGAAGCAATTTTGAACACTGAATTAGAGAAATTAAGACTTTACTCAATCTAAAACTAGTTTAACTGGCTTTTTTTTTTTTGGTTGAAATTTTTCTAATTGAAAATGTAACATTACAATCTGCATTAAAACTACAATAATCATAATAATGATACCCAGATTTTATGTAGCATATGTATTTCTTACTAGTGGCAGTTTACAGTTATGATGATAATATATGAAATAATTTCCATGGGCTCATGTGCTTGCTGTAAAAATATAAGTTCAACCCATAGTCTTTAGTGAACACTTTGTTATGAAGAATCTATAAAAAAATGGCCACTTGGGAAGCAATTACTAATAATTACAGAATCCTTCATCACTGCTTTTGATCTTTTGCATGCACGGATCTAAATCCCTAATATTCACGTTGCTGACAGTACAGCACAGTTCAACAATAGCTTTGATGCCAATAGGAACAAAAGGGCTTTTTAAAAATATTCAATTCAGCAATTACTGTCACAGCTCTACTCCTTAAATGCAACTGTGTGTGTTCTTTGCAGTTAATGAATTCATATTACACTTTAGAATTCACAATCCTTTTCCCAGCACTTTTAGTTTTAAGGTGTGAATTGTATCAATAGTGATATCCATCATCACTAGGTGTTTGCTCTGTGGGCGGATGGTGCTCTGTGCAATGTGTACAATTACTTTTGAACTGTAGACAAGATAATAGTCAGGCCATTTCATGCCTCAGGCAAGGGACATCTGCCAAGCATATAGTGTACTCTATCAATAGGACTTCAATCTTTTGCATCCCATGAAATTAATTTTCCTGGGGCTGTAGATAATTTGTCTCGTCTAATGAAAGTACAGCTATTTCACAAACAACAGACAATAATTCTGGAAGCTTGTATTATAGAAAATATTTGTCTTCTTTTTAAATGTGAGAACCTGATTTATTCAGTGAAAAAAGTTTAATTTTCTTGGGAATTATGAAAATAAAACATAGGATGTGTCAAACACACAAACACCTTCTGCCAAGGCAAAGATATTTAGAATATGTCTGGAATGCAAAGTGTGTCCATAAAGACATTTGGGATATATGGGATATATTTCTATATGACTTATGTCACACATATCTTATATAAATCATGTAAGGTAAAGTATAGCCAATATTGTTCATTCATTTGTAAGCTATGACCCATTGTTTTTTGTCACTTGAGACTGGGCACCAGGACAAGGGACCATCCTGCCATTCAGCATCATCTCAGCACGCTCCTGTCTGTGTTAGAGGTTGCTGCTGCCTGGTGCCCCGTTACTGGCAGGTCTCCAGGCCTGTGGAGATGGGCTGCACTGGGTGAAACTGCAGACATGAGCCCTTGCCTCTTGAGGCAGGAGGTGCACAGTGCTGTGTCCTGTGAGCGGGGATCTCCAGAAGCTGGACTGCCACTGATGCATGTGCCATCTAGCAAGGCTTCTCTGAATGTGGGGCTGGGTTTGACCTCTTCTCCTTTGCGGAAGTTGGGTGCTGAGGCCTTCTTCCAGCTTTAAGATCACCTGTACCTATCTGGCAGATGTCTCTGCCTGGCTGTGGTGCCAAGGAATAGCCATGAATTTAGGATTAGGACTGGAAAAACTCCACATAGTTAGGCTACACTGAAGAACTACAAAATGCTGGATATGGAGTAGGTGAATAAGGGCTAAACATTTAGTGATTCATCCTGGGCAAGGATAAACGTCCCTCAGACAGACTGCTTGGGAGACATGTTCAAAACCACCAGAAGAAGGTGGTTCTCTGTATGACAAGCAATGATGGGATTCCCTGCCAAAGGGTGTTGTAAATGCAAAAGTTCAAGGAGAGACTGAAAAGGAGTACTTGAAAGAGAGATATACAAAGGATCATTAAGGAGGTGAAGCACATGAAGTTTAGAAAACCTGCTCAGTTGAAAAGAGTAAGAAGCTGAGATAGTGTGTGTGGGGAAATGTTGTAAATGTTCCCCCATTTCTTAATTTGCAATGGATATTGCTTATGGTTCTGCTGAAGGCTGCAACTGGGCTAGACAGACCCTTTGTTTGGACCAAATACATCCTCATGTAAACCACAGCACTGGGGTAGAAGGTAGCAATTGCAGGCAACCCCCTGAACAAAGGCAGGCACCTCTTAATGCCTGTCCTGGAAAGATGACAGTATTGGAAATCAGTTGAAGTCATGCATGTCTGGGGCCTTCAGGAACAGGCCCTGAGATCTGTCTGGCTTGGCAGTCCTTTCTTATCCTTGTAAAGCCTTTAAGTCATTTATTTCCAGAGGATTTTGAATGCCTGATATGGCAGCTGGAAGTTTGCCACTGTTGTTCTGCATCTGTATCTCTGGGGATTTGCTGGATGTTTTGGTTGAGTCAATTCCACTTTAAATACACTTCAAATTTTAAATGGTGATGCCAGCAGCAGACTCAGTTAGCAACAACTAAACAAATAGGGCTCCTTCATCTCTGTGTGGACTCTTGTGCCACAAATCCCAATATGCTTCAAGAGCATGAAGTGGCTGTAGAGTTTCAATGACCTTGCTTATCTCCTTCTGCCAACTTAAACATGAAAAACTCCTTAATAAATCATGTAATTACAAGTTACACAGAGATAGGAGTCTGAAACTTGCAGTATTAGGGTTCTACCTGTAATTTGCTTCCCCTGAAGCCAAAAAATTATGCCATGTGTGCCCACTGCTCCTCCACCTTGTCTTTTGCATTCCCAATCCTTGTGAAATTTACAGAGGACTTGTGAGCTTCCTTCTACATTAATCAGTGCAGATTTTCAGTCTCCAGTGAATCAGCTTTTATCATGTAGTGTTTCCACTGCTGGGCGAACCACTTTGCTTCTCTTCGGAAATTTCGAAGAACAGCTGGGATACTAAAAAGCCTGCCTATATTCACAACTGAATCAGTTGGTTTAGCAAAAGATATTGTATCTTCCTGAATACTTGGTCTTTTTGAGATCCTTCAATGGTCTCTGTCATAGCAGAACTATGTTGAGAAATGGCCAGTGCAGCAGGAAAGCTATCAGTGGTTTATTAAAAAACACATTAACTCTTTTGATCACAGAATGAGTTCCCATTTTTTATGAAGTTTGCTCCATTTGGAAATAACTTTAAGTGACCTTTACAGTAAAAGATAGATATCTACATTTTGCATTTTCCTTCTTGTACAGAATGCTGATAGACAGTCTTGTCTAAGAAAATAATTTGAGATAATAATATATCTATGAGCAGACATGTCTGGGAGCAAAGGTGTTTACAGATAAGTTAGTACCTTAATATTTCTTGGTTTTATTTAATACATATATTTTAGAGCTCACCCTCTCTACTTTGCAGAAGAGAGCTTTAATTTTGCAGGGATGCAAAGCCATATCCTGACTAGATGAAGTAAATATGGGACCAGGTCCTGCCACAGGACCTGCAAGGCAGCACGGAGTTAGCGCAGCCCTGAGTGAGACCCATGCTACAGAACACCCTGGTGAGAGCCTTCCTGGGCTGTGACCATCTGAGACCTCCTTTGCCTTCTTCATCCTGCTAATATGCTAGTATGTGATATCTGACTGCTTTTGCAGTGCTTATCACCATACTGAGTGCCCACAGGAATTATACTTGCCTTTACTCCCCCCACAAACTCAGCAAAGAGTAGATTAATGCACTTTCTGTTCCTCCTACTTTTCCTCCTACTCACTCATTTGCTTTGGGCACCAATAAACTCCACAATCATAGGAGCAGCAGCAGCAGCAACAGCAGCAGCAGCAGCAGCAGCTTCCAAACAATGGATTTGGCCAATAAGAAAGGCATTCTTCAAACCTGCACTCTGCTGCTCAGCCCACAGTCAGAACAAAGTCTGCGCCTCCCAGCAGCATGGAGGTGCTTAAAATGTGCTTAAACAGAGGCTTGCAAACACTCTTCCCTTCCTCCCTTGCCAAAGGTAAATACTGAACTGATTTGCAAACCCAGCTGAGGGTGAGGAACTGTTTTCCCCAATGTGTTTAAAAAAGGAGCTTCACCTTCCTTTGCATGGGACAGCACCTCCAGATGAATAATTTTGAAGCAAAAATCTTGGAAACATTTCATAAGAAATGAAAACAGGGGGATGGAGAGTCACTTGATGGGGAACACTGCCTGCCCGCACAGGGGGCTCTGTATTTTACATTGCATTGAGGGTGTTTCATCCCCAGCCTCAGATTTCAGATCATCACTCTTGGTATCATTTCATTAGCTACAGCAGAGGGAATGCTGCAATCTTGCAGCATAGACTAAGCCAAAGCTTTCTAATATGCCTGTGTGAATAAATTAGGGACTTCACTGGCTTAAATTTTATTATGAGGTACAAACTCTTTGAATAGTTTTTACCTTTCTCAGGTAAGTCAGTGTCAGAAGACAGAAAAAATTGAGCTCCTTTATTGCAGACCTAGACAAAGTCTGCTGGATCTCACCATCATCAGGGGCAAAAGGATCTGCAGTGGTCACCAGCCCTTTTTCCTTTCTCAAAGCTGGGGAAAATTGAGTTTTCCTTTCATAATAGATTACATGCCAACTTAGAACCAACCAAGATTTATAAGGCCAGATTCTGGCCTCAGTTGGCTTCAATGTGGCAGCACTTAACATACATCTAAGGACAGAGATAGTTCACCTTTCAATGAATCTCCTTCCCTGTCTGTTACCAGGCAGTGTTTTGGATTTAAAATTAAGTTGCAAAGCCAGAGTGGAGACTTTTATGAACATTCCTTCTTTTTTTTTTCTTTTTTTTTTTTTTCCCCTTAATCAGAACCAACACCAATAAATGTCACTTATGCTAAACATTTATATATTTCTGCCTCCTAGATGGGAACTTGTAGGACCCTTTGTTTTGCTAGTCAGTGCATCTGAGTCATATTTTGAGTTTCTTAACCAGCAGGTCTGTTAATTTACTATGGCTTTTTCTGAAGGATTAGTTTGGGGTGTCCCTGTTGGCACTCTTTTATAGAGGTTGCCCTGTGGACTGTATTTCCTTTGTGTCTGCAAAAATGCCACAGGGTAGATGAGAGGTGTGCCTTCTGCAGTTTAAAAAAAAAAATAATTAAAATAGTATTGCCAATTGAGAAAGTCAGTGAGGACTTTGACCTTCAGAATGAGCACTCCCGGAAATAAAATAAAGTGTCAGGGTGTTGTCAGAATTAAGTGTATTACTGAGTCTAGTGGGAAGGAGTCCAGCATCTTAAATGGAGGGCACTGGAGTCTCTTGTTGATTGCAAATGACACTGCAATGCAAATCATGAGTGATGTTTCAGGCTATTCTCCCCTCTGCCCCCTCCAGTGATCATGTCTGTGTGCTCACTTAATCCAAGAAGGAGTTAAGTCTCCCTGAGATGCACAGTGACCCACACAGCTGAGTCAAATGTGAACCCACAAAATCCTGAATAGCTGGAATCTGTTGAACAACAGGAAGAGAGAAAATCCTAGGAATCTAATATTTGATCAATGTAAAGCATTGCTTGTTAAGGCAACTGTCTGTAGGCTGGCAGGGGGAGGGAAGCAGAATAATAATTGGAAAAGGAGTATATCAGGACAGTTTTTCTGTCTTAATATTTGCCTCCTTCTGCCTCTCAGAAGACTTTGAAGGTGATGCAGTGCCTCTACTCCATTCCTTGTATAGACAGGATGAAGGATTTGTTATTTTAAGAATGTGGACTTTGTCAACGCCTGTCTAAGTCCACATTATACAGGGTGAGGATCAGCTATCTTTCCCTGTGTTTGTACCAGGCCATGAAATGCAACACTGGCTGATGAATGCTCCCTAGCCATCCTAAGGCTGATAGCTGATGTTCCAAGAGTACACGAAGAACAAAATAGGATATAAATCCCTTCTTCTAAAACAAATGTAAGAGGAAATGTAACTCTTCTGTAGGAAGGGAATTTTTATTTCACCCATGTGTGACAGAAGGTCTGTTAAGTAACCAACATGCTCAGAGCTTTGCAAAGGAGTGTAACATGGTCTGCAGACAATTATATTGCACTTTAAACACATGAATTACCAGCAGAATAGGAAGGAGAATATATCTGAGGCCAAATGTCTCCATAAACCATAGTAATAACAAGGAGGCTGATCCTTCCTGTCTCTCATTTGGACTTTCTGCTGCTGCCCCTTCTGCATTGCAATGCTCATTATAAGCTGAAAAGTGGTTCTGGATTTTACTTTTAAACCACCAGCAACCATTTTGCTATAAAGCGGAGCCATTTATATTTTCTAAGCCTGTCCTCACGGGTATCAGAACAATACTGTGAAGAATAAAAAGAGCAATTGCCATGACTCTTCTTTGAGAGGGGTGAGTGTTAACAACCCGTTTGTCCCGGGGGCTCAGTCGCAATTGGAACTGAGGGGCTCAGTGGTTGGGTAGTCCTCTGATCCGCACAAGGCCGTGTGGCAAAGACAGGCAGAGGCAAGGGCTGAGATCAGGAATTTGTGGATCTCCAGACAGACTTCCTTCGACCCCGACCTTGAAAATTCAGAATTCCAAATCCCTCTCCTCATATGCATTATTTAATAAAGAAGGACCTTTTCTTAAATATTCAAAAAGCCAGAAACCTTGCATTTCTTCCCTCTCTTCTGCTGTCTTTGTGATTCTCTCTCAAGAGCTAAGCCTATTTAAGTTTCCTATAATGGTGCATATTGTAAAAGTTTATTACAACAGAAATAATGGCTGGGAAGCAGAAGTCTGCAGGCTGAAACATTATATCAAAGGTAACCTTTTGATAGAAAATTTTGCAGACATGGTAAATTTAATCCGACTCAAGTATTTAACTCTTCACAGTATATTTCTCATATCTCTCTGAGGTGGGGAGAAAAGAGGCTTGATTTCCCTTCCTTCTTGCATAATTATTTATACTTCTGCAAAGTGGATACAAAGTTCTCCAGAATCTCAGTGGTGGGATTTTCCATGCGATTTCTGGAGAAGCTAAGAACTGCAGAAGGAATCAAGCAACAGAGAACTGGGGGATAAAAGTCTCCACTCTGTTGCCTTAACACAGGTGTTTAGCATTATTTGAGATGGTCTAAGGAGCCTTACCTGGCCTCCAGCTGCCACTCCAGAACTGGATGGATTTCCCACAGATCTTATATCACACATGCCAGGCCTATGATCTGAGATACCCTAGGGAATTTTGGGTGGCACCAAATGTTTATGTTTAGGCAGTTGACTCAAGTTCTAATTAACTTGACTGCCTGATTCTGGCTGAATTCACTGGGATGAGAGAAATTTGAAGTTTGTTATAGGCAGTCTGAGTATAGCCTTTAGTTCTTGCTCAGCGGAAAACCAACTAACCTCCATCACTCAGGCTAACCTATTTGGTAGCACTTTGGGCATATTTTGGACCTTGCTGAATTGGACGTGAGCTCAGAGAAGGAGAGCACAGGCTCAAGCGAAGTCTTTAAAAATCTATTGTGGATTTCCTTGCCGTGCCTTTGCCAGTTGCATGGGATACAAGACCAAGAGTTGGAGAAAGGATTGCCCAGAAATCAGGATTTCTTTATTTTCTAATGAGCTCCTGGATGCTTGTCATTAAATCTTTTCACAGCTTGCTACCTCAGCATCCTCTTCCAATAGCTGGGAGTCACGTCACTGACATCCCTTCTCACAAGCTTTGACAGGTTACGGAAAAGACTGTGATATCATCTGATTTTGGGAAAAACTGAAGAGACAGTTTGCTAAGTACACAGGGATATCTCATGGAAAAACTAGATCTTGTGTGTGCTTTCTCAGCTTCAGCATCGTGCTATGGATGGATGCACGATCTTCTCCTCTAGCAAGGAAATACTGTGTTCTACTACTCTAAACAACAAATTGTGGCATCTGACTTGAAGTACAATCAGAAAAGAAACACTGAAATTCTCTGAGGTATGATTGTTACCAATCCCCATCACAGGTGTTATAAAGCTTGATCTAGTGTATATAATAACCTGACACTTATCTAGTGAAGTCCTTGCCCATTTTGAACAAGTATTTAATTTTCTCTCTTGCTTATGCTTTGGTTCAGTCCTTTACTACTTGTGTCTTCTCCTAATTACCTAGGAAACCAATTGTGTTTCTTCTATTACTTAGAAATTCTTCCACTGAGAACTGTCATGATCTGTAGTGCACATCTTGAGTCTCCAAGTGACAAATCACCTAGAGAGGGAGCCTAAGACTTTCCATGGCCAAGTGAGAGCAAATTTTCTAGTCCTAGAGCAATTACTTCTTCCATCAAAAAGGACATTGACCCCCCACCACTGTCAGGAATACTCACTATATTTATGTAAAGCCAAGCTCAGTTTTCACACAGCATTTGACCTTGGCTCCTTATGGTGATGTTTATAATGTTCAGTAGGTATGAAGTTATAACACTATCTTAGGCTGTCTAATATGATTCTACAAAAATTACTCTAAAATTGGGAAGCTATTTTAAGAAATGGAAATACCCTTTTTGAAGGTAATTCAAACCATTTTACATCATGCCATGAGACTGACATCAATCTCAGTGCAGGGAGATTATTAAAAAAATCCCCAGGAAAATATTGATCTTTTCTATTACATTGTCTGATGTTTCTGGTAATATATTTAGGAGGTGAATTGAAGCAATGCTCTGTAGGTTTTATTAGTCCAGCTCTCCAGTGGATTTTTTTTTCTGAGTTCAAGGCTCAGAAAAAAAAAAAAAAATTGTTTCTGACTCAACAATTTCCATGCTTAGTCTTCTAAAATGTTTTCAAGTGCAGAGTTCCTTGGTTCTCTTGGTGTGTTGGTGGTAGATAGCTTTCACAGCTAATTCTCCTTTAGGTAGAAAGAAGGCTATTTCCAGGCTCAAGGGCAGCTCCTACTTATATGTTTAATTTGGTTGAATGACTTCAATTTCAATGTTAAATGTAATATACTTGTATTAAATTTCTTAATTCCTTCACGTGATTAGGAATGTCATATGGACTCACCTAAGTTTGATTCCAGAAAAATTCTGCACAAAGCCTTGTTCAGACTTAGCAGCCTGCCTCTTTGTATCATGAATTTGAAGGAGAGACTGGATCAGGTTAAATAGCAGGGGAGAAAGGGAATGGTGGGAGGCATACCCCAGTAAAGCATACACCAGCATGCGCATGTTGTGTACGGACGCATGTTCTGGGTTTGCACAGCACCCTTCCTCCGCGATGCTAACATCAGTAATTGATGTCAGCATCGTGATGGGGGCTGTGAAGGATATCTGATGAAGCTTTCCTAGGGGATAGGTCATTTTTCAAAAAGAGGGTATAAAAAGGTATTACTTTGTTACAGGAAATTCGTTATACAAGACGATAGGCATGGGGTTGGTAGCCACCTCCTGCAGAGCAGTAATCCTTTGTCTTTAGGATATATAGGCGTGCCATTATCACAGCCTCTTGTAACAGGGATGATATTGAGCAAGTGAACAGGGCTCAACTGAGCCACTGGAAAGCTTCATTTGATGTGCAAATGAACAGTCCTGTTCAATAGGGTACACATGTCCCTAGTGTGTGTACATGAAACTCCACTTAATGTCTGCCAGAGCCTGCAAATAACACAGTGTATCAGATAAGGACTGGGTCCCCTTGGGGGACTGCTTATCTTAATGTCACTAGCAGGAGTAAATTGAGTTTTCAGTCTGGAAAAGCCTTTCATTCAAAGTGAACAGCTTTGACATGTGCTGTAGCCCTGATTAAGGAATAAACTCATGAACCAAAGGTTGAAAATTATCATACCTAACCAGAATGAACAGGAAGAAGCTTTCTGGTATATCCTAAATGCCTGTGTCCCTGAAAACAAAGATTTCAGCAAAAAAATACAAACAAAACATTCCCATGTAATCTTTTCCTCACAAAGGTACAATAATAATATGTGCATTTGTGCAGCATCATGGAGGAAAGAGCAAGAAGTGATATCTCATCCCACTAAAAGACACACAAGTGTTCACTATGTGTCTATTTCTTGCCAAATTGTGAAACTCAGACAAGCTGTTACTGTTTCCAGGGAGGCCTTGTACCTGCCAAAGATCTGCCCGGAACATACTAAAATTAAGCCAGGGTGACAGATCATGTCTATACAAAGAGCATGAAACTTTACATGATCTGTCCTGAGCTCCAGTACAACATAAACAGGCCTAAGTGAAGTGGCTTAGTACAGTGGGAAAAGTCAGATAATGCCATTAGAAGGAGCAACTGTATGTGAAACCAAAATGTTTCAGATTATGTAGTCTGCTTCTGTTTAAGACAGAGTAAAGACAAACAACCTTGATTTTAACAGAACTGCTTGGAAAAATAAAGGGCTATTGAGTCTGAATAGAAGTGAAGAAGTCTGGTCCTACAACGTGAAACTAAATAAAACTAATCTTTCTCCCCTGAATACAGGAACTGAAAGAGTCTGTTCTTGAAAACATCTATTTTTCTGTACTCAGAGGCTGTGTCAAATCATTTCCTAGTGGTAGACAGATCAAATTCCAGCTATGTTAAGGGGTACTTGAAAGAGTAGAAACATTTGAAGTGAAATACTTAGAGTTTAGATCCAGGAGGGTCAGGACTAATTTGTGAATCATCAAAAGGCCCAAAGGCAACCTGCACATAAGAGCTCAATTTTGTGCTTTAGTTTGTCATCATCATAAAAATTGATTCTTCTGTGCTGCATGACTAATATTTATAGGCAAGACTTACTGATGGAATGGGGGTTATAATAAAGGCTTTTGTCTGCCCAGGTAAGATAAGTCTGGTGCACAAATTTACCGTGCTCTCACTGCTCAGTGGTAACTCTCCACAGAGTCTCTCTACTGGTGGGATTTATTGCACATATAAAAGTATATATCTTGCTTAAGCCTACTGGTGTAGACTCACTTGAGAATCAGTCTGCATCTAAGAAAACTATTTCACATTGAAGCATTTTCAGACTTTCCCAGTCTAGGTGCTAAGTTTGTTTATTGGTGGATTATTTTGGGTTTGCATAGGAGTGACTGGAAAGAGATTTTTGGCCAGTAATGGCCAAAGGTTACTTATTATAAAGATAAAATTTTGTCAACCAGAGAGATAGAGAAGATTCAGCCTGAAAATTAGAGAATTAGATTTATATAAAAGTTTCCAAATAAATAAAAAGTAAAATATAACATAGTTTACTAGGATAGTGACAGAGAAAAATGGAGAAGTAGTAAAAAGGAAAAAAAGTGAGATATACAGGAATTCTGGCAAAAAAATGGCTTTCATTTTATGGATGCAATCACCTTACATAATTAAATGAGGCTTCCTAGGTAGGGGTCAGTCTTCATTCGTGCCACCATCACAGAGGTGAGGAAATGATTTCCCTAGGGAAGGCATTGCAAATGACAGCAGAAAAAAAACCTGTGAAAAATCATTATAAAATGTGCAGCCACTGCACTATCTTTCACTATGGTTTAACCCGTTCCTGTACACTCGGCAATAAGCCATGCTGCTTTGAAGTATTCTTGCTCTCTTTTGTCTTTATGATACAAGCAATACCAAAAGCCAGCAGGTACAGTGGACCTAAGGGATTTTCTTTGAGCCATGTCTCATGACATTGTGGTTAAATGCAATGATTGTACAGAATCTTGGTGCTGCAGGGCTGGCTGCTATTTGTTGCACTAATGTCTTATTCCTCTTTTTTCCCTCCACCCCTGCTGTGAGCACTCGTGGAAGAGGCAGAAAGCAGGGCAGTGCAGAAAGGCCCCACTGTGCTCCTTGTTCTGGAGACATGTGTTAGCTCTCCAGTGAGTATTCCAGAGCCTGCTGTTTCAAAGTCAGGCTTCTCTGAGGCATGCTGAGTGCTCTTATCCACTACCCATGACATGCCTTGAGTCAGCTGGAATGCAAAATATGCTTGTTGGAAATTGCAAGAAGACTGTGTCAACATTGTGGGGTTTATCATTTAGCTCCCTGGTTAATGTTCTTTTGTAGAAATTCTCCAGTTCTCTTTTGCTATGATTTGATGCTGATTGCTGGGAAAATAATTATTTGAGTGCTGATGCTCTGTGCTAGGCTGATAGCACATGTGACACAGATTCAAAGCCTCTTAGATGTGACTCTTTTACTGGACAGCCTGAACCTCTGGAGGATGAAAGTGCTATGATTTCATGTTCAGGTTTGAAGAGATTTGCCTTCCTCCCATGTTATTCCTGTCTGTTTCTTGCCTGTCCTCATAATTATATCTGGCACTTGATTGAGATGGAAGAAGATGAGCAGCCAGATGTTGCAGTCTCCCTCATGCCTTGTGGTCTATTTAAAACCTCACTCACATTTTAAGTGCTCCTGCACTCATTTTACACTGCAAAAATTCACCACAGACAGCGTGATGGGAATCTGGTCCCTGATGTCTTTATGCTGGTGGGTGATTCAGGAAAGTGTGACAGCCTTTGCAGAGAGGGACTATTGAGTACTTGCCCCTCTCAAGGGTGAGGTTGTCCCCATCAGTGGCCATGCATTTCCTTACCTTGTCCCTCCTCACCTTTCCCCTGTGTCCAGAGATATGACCATCTGTGTAGTAGTGAGGGGCTTGGTGAGAACAGGGAGATGCAGTTTTTATGGGCACAGTTGGGAAGCAGGTCAGCAGAGCTGCCCCTTTAGGGTTGTGTGGTGGTTGGACATCTGAAAGCTGCGCCACAAAGGCTTCTGCCTTAGAAGTGCTGCTGTTAACTATCATTGACTTGTGCTAAGCTTATGTCTGTACTCTCAAGAGCATTATGGTCCCTGTACCCCAGTTTTCAAAGGTGCTGAATGTGCTCAGGTAACCAATTCATTCTCACAAGTCATGGGACATGTTTTCCTCACACTCTTCCAGCCTGTGTTTGCACCTGTCAGTAGATCTAAACTGTGATATCGCATTTGGGAAAATGCCTTTTGCAGAGCAGAAGTTATTTACCCAGCAGTGGAATATTTTGCTTGACGGAGGCAGTCTTTGATCTTTTGTTCTGGGGCTTTAAGGGTTGTGCATCCAGTCTCCAGCAGAATGGTAGCTGGAGCCTTTTGTAGGTAATCTCCTTTAAAAGCCAAGTCACTTTGGCTACCTCAAGGTCTGAAGATTTCTTGTTTATAAATTACATGATTTTCTAGGAAGTGGATTCACATTTTAATCTGCATTTGAACATCTACCTTGGAAATCCATTTAAGCAGCTTAATTTATTTGGCAAGGCAGTGGAATCCCGAAGTGTGAGTTAGCTTTTCCAATGAAGATTTTTCACTCATGCAAATTTGGGTTTCAAATACCGCCAGCAGAAAAGCAGAACAAAGAAGAAGGAACTCAACCACCTAAACAGAGATTTCTCGTTACACCTGGTTGGCTTTGTTTTTCAGATTGTGAATGAACCACCGAATGAATGCACAGAAACACTTCTTCCCTGGTAGTCACCTATTGTATAGTAAATATACCATAATTCATTTAGAAAAATGAAAATACTGAAGGGCCCCAGGCAGCCAATTAAAAATTTTTCCTAAGTTCAGATAATGCCTCAAGATCTATTTTTATACCTGCTGACAAATTAGGCCTATACTTTTTTCCTTCCTGAATATAATTCTTGCACAGTTAAGCACACAGTAACTTTCCATTGCTTTGCTCTGATGTTTTACTGTTTCAAGAGTTAAAATACAGCAATTCACAAAGAAATGGACCAAAGACAGCCAGGTAGGTGCATTATTCTTCTGCAGTCAGATGCCTCATGAATCACTGCCCTTGTAACAATTTTAATTAACTCAATATATTTCCCATCAGGAATTTAAAACAAACAACCATTTCGGAGGGAGTTACTGACTTTTTGCACCTCTCACTAACAGCAATATTCATACAGGAGAAGGAAGAGTTTAGAGAAACTGCTTTAAGAAACATTGTGTCTCTGGAGCTGCCTCTTTCACAGCTCCCTTTCTACCTCCAGCTCCTGCCTATGCAGCATTACTAATTTACCTTGACAATTGACACTCGTTGTGTTTCCAGCAACAAAATCTGTAGTGACAGAGCGACTTAGCGTTTCTGTGTTTGCGGGGAGTGCAAAGGGAATTGTGCCGTGTGCTGCTGCCTGACCCTCATTATGTATTGCATCTGTTCTGGCTGGGTGCTGCAAGAAGTGCTAATTCCTATCTTGCCATCTGCCTGAAATTGTCATAGTCCTCGAAGCCGTAGACGCATTTTGTGTTGTTCCATACGATTTATGCATTTAATGGGGACTCTGAGAATCTTTTGGGTCATGTGTCCTGGCTGTAAGGTAGAAGGTAATGCAGGAGGGTGCCCTGTGGGTAGCTGGGTGCCAAGTCCTGGTGTCTCTTGGGTGGGAGAGAGGCTCTGGGTCGGTGCTGTACACAGCGTGGGGTCCTGCTCGTGGAGAGGCACTGAGTGACAGCGAGTGCTGCAGTCCTGAAGCCATCCCATGTCACCTGGCAGCTCAGCAACACTACCAGTTCTGTCCTGCCACCTTTGCATTTTCTTTAATAAACTAGGGAAAGGAATATGTCCTCTGGAAACATTGTCCCAGAGCTTAGGCTTGAGGTATGGGTGAGAGAAAGAGGAGGAGAAATCCCTCTGCTACAAAATTCAGCTTTAATTACTACACGTCCCCTGCATGACTTCCACCCCCATGGCCAGCACAGGCTTCAAACAGTGGCTATGGGTGAAGCCTCCAAATTTAAATACACAACACCAGTAAAGAGCAAGCCCTGGTGAGAGCAGCTCCCACACTGATGACAGTGGGGGGGTATATGAGCAAGCATCCCACCCATCTGTCTGTCCACCATCCATCCATCCATCCATCCATCCATCCATCCATCCATCCATCCATCCATCCTTGCTGTCACCATCACTACCGTTGGGAACTCACTGCTTCTAGCCCAGCCTTTGAGTGAAGGGACCATGGAGAAACAGCCAGTGGCAAGCAGAGAGTATTTTTTATTTTACATAATCTCAGGAGAATCTCCTTAACACTGGACACCACTGCAGGGCCAAGTTGTCAGCAGCTCGATGGGACACAGACGTGGCGCAGGGAAACCTGATCTGCCTTAGTCTGTCCCAGAAGAAATCCCATTTATCTTCACTCTAACCTGCTCTGGCACACAGGGTTTGACCTTACCTGGCACCTGCTTATCTTGGCAGCTGCCACCAGTGTGGGAGTGACCCGAGGCCACAGCACCTGGGCAACGGGTGGGGGAAAGGAGATGCTGCAGAAAGTGACTATAAACCTTTATGTGGACACTCTGACTTGGGAAATCCCTGAGCTACAAACTCTTGTTACAGGATAAAGTTGTGTTTTCTGCACAAATATCTCAGTATGTTTTGTCTGGAGTCATACTAGTCTGCCAACATTCTCCTTTGGACCATCTCACCGGTTCCTGGGCTGGATGATCTTCCCATCCTGACTTGGCCAGAGATAGTAATTTGCTCTGCACCTGGCATTTCCCAGCAAAGCAAATAATAGCTAATGAACTCACTGCTGACATTAAACATTTCAGAAGGTATTTTTAAAATAGTTCTGTTTGTTTATAATGATATATATATATAAAATGATAATTCTGTTTGCTTCCAAAGAAAGTAAAGCTATGAAAGCAGCTGCACGGACTTTACATAGAGACCTCTGAGAGAATGAATTTGTAGGCTGCAAATTTGTAGATGGGTTTTTTTTGGCTTTATCAGTTAGGTTACAAATAAAAGCTTTGACATGGGTAAATGCAGTCATGCATGTGTAAAATCAGTGAGAAAATTCTCAAAAATCCAATAATTGACAAATGCACTAGGTCACACGTGTAGCTGAGTTACTACAGGATAAGTTATATTAAACATATTGAATAACCTAATTTCAAGAAGATCAACAGACACATGAGGTTGTCTAGGTTTTTTCTGATGGGGAATAAGTGGGAGGTGTCAGGATGTGCTCCTCTAAAGGATGCAAGGGTGAGAGGTGTCCTCCATGGAGGGTGGCTCCAAGCCACCAGGACTGTGTTATTTACTGTCACAGGGACCAGTGGGCATGGAGAGAGGCATGGATAGCCCTCGGTGGGACATGCTGGCATGGACATCCCCAGCACAGCCCAGTACAGCTGCTGCCTTTGCCCCTGCCAAGTTGTCCGGCTGGACATCAGAAGGCTTTTCCCCCTTCCCTCTGGGAATAATTAAGATTTTTCCTGAAGCAGGTCTGGTGAGGAAGAAGGTTTGCCACAGGTCATTTGGAAACATTTGCTAATGACCTCCTTGGTTCCAGTGCTGAATGCTAATTTACATTATGAATTTCACTCTATGGCTGTGCTTTCTGCCAGAAATGCTGACTCAAGATGCCATGAGGTGAAGCTGTTGGAGCTAACAGATATTTAGTAAATCTGCTAAAGGCTGCACTAATCAGGAAAGAAAGGGATAAAAATTCTGATTAGAAGTGACATCATTTTACTTAATGTAATTTCTTAAATGCTTTTAAGGGTGGCATCACACTGAAGCTTCATATAGTATCTGCATCTTAAAGCAGATAAGTTAAAAAAAACCTTGCATATAACATTCAGATCTAATCTTACCCTGCCAGCCAGCAAGTTTCCAGGAAAAGGAGTGGGGATCTGTAATTTAATAGCATTCATTATAATTAGCAATTGATGCCAAGAGAAGAAAATGTAGAATTAGCTGTACTAACTTTGAAACAAAGGGGGAATATGCATGAATAGCTGCAGATTCCTCAGATAATAGTAATGTCATAAATTTAGAATATTATAACATACTTTCTAAAGCGAAGTAATTTCATATTCCAAGTAGAGAGCAAATACAAAGAGCTTTCCTAAAGCATGCTGTAGATTAATGAATTTCAAACAGCAACATCAAAGTAAATCTAACAATAACACTGCCACAAATAAAAAATATGATGGGAAGCAGTTAAAATATAAAGACAAAGTGCCAATTTTTTCTCACATTATCCTGGTGTAAATCCAGCATAACTTCGTAAATCTCCTCTGTGACTCTGAGTCTAGAGATGGGAGTGACAAAGAACAGAATTTGATTCATGCTTACATTAAAAGAGTATAGAGCCATGAAAGAAAAAAGCCTGAGGGTTTTTAGGAGATGAGAGATCTTGAAAGAGGGAGAGAAATGCTCTGGAGGAAATGCTCGGAAAGGCAGAGCTGTCTTTTGCTAGTGTGTTGTTATCCCAGCGTGCTGCAGGATCCCCATCCATCAGCATTCTGGGGAATGCTGATCTGCAAAGTGCAGGAGAAGTTGCTCCAGAAACTCAGTGGATCAAAAAGGACCTGAAGAGACAAATAACTTGTGTGGGGCTTGGAAACATACAGGGCTGGGGGAGAATGTAAAGCACCCTTATGAGCATGGCTTTGCTCCTAGAGAAGGAAGAGAAGAGACCTCCAAGACAGCTGTCTCCTGGGTCATCTCTGTGCTTGCTGCCTGTGCCAGTGTGCAGAGCTGGAGGTGGAGGGGGCTCGGGCTGGCCGTGGTGCAGAGCCACGTGGGGCAGCCGTGGTGCACAGCCCCTCTGACTGGGGCAGCCCCACGGGTGACTGAACTGCAGCCACGTCGGGGGCGAATGCAGAGACCTCCAGGCTGGGACTTCCACACTGAGGGAAGCAGACAGGGGACGTTCCCTGACCCATTGTGACCAAGGCACCTTCTGTTCCCAGTGTCAACCACTTTGAGCCAGCTGCAGCTTTACCCTCAGGTGGCTGAGCAAATGGATGATCTCCCTCTGCTGCAAGGCTGATTAGAGGGGAATCACTGGGTCATGTGCCGCCACTGCTGCCTCCAAGACTCTCACCAGGCAGTGGGAAGGAAATGAAGGAAGTGACTTATGCATCCCCAGAGTCATCAGTAATGCGTGAGACACCTGAAAATTGCAGCTGAAATGAATAAATATGCACATGCATCCACTTACTGGCGTGACTTAGCAAATGCATTCAGACAGTAAGATACTGAAGCCTGCACACAATGAACATAACTAAATATTTTTGCTGGAAGCTGTTCAATTGTTACCATCAGGGAAAGCACGGTTAAGGCTGACATGTCCTCTCCCTTCTGTTAGCTTTATTCTCCCTCTAGTGCTTCTGCCATAGCAAGCATTTACACACGTACGTAAAAAAGAAGGCTGGGTAATGATAGGACTTGGCAGGACGTGTTATTTGGGTTCTGCAGCAACCTACTGAAGTGCCACTTGCCAGGTTGCTATTCAGCCTGAAGAGATCAGGCAGTCAGTGTATCACATAGCAAAGGATTGCTAAAAAATAGAGAGGACTTGTGTCAAACTCTGAGGAAGTATTGATTGAAGCCAGAAGCAGAGTTACTCCTTCCTTCAGTGTTTCTAATCTGTCTAAATGACCTGCACAAAGAAGCCAGCTGCAGACTGCTTATGTTTGCTCTTACCTGTAAGTGAAGAGCAGGCAGCAAAAAAAATCAAAGGCATGTCAGATGTGCTGTGAAACTGGGTCACTGCACAGCAAATGGTATTTTATGTGAAAATATGAAGAAAATGATGGGTAAAAACATGAAACACATGAACCTAATGAGAACAGCTCGCAAAGCAAAGCCTTTGGAGTAGCAGTTGCCTGGTTTACCAAAGGAGCTGAACATTTGACAAATCAGTTTCCAGGAAATAAATCAAAACCTGAGACACTGCTAAGATATCTGGCTACTGTTCAGTACAGGAGCATTGTTTTCATCATATGGGCTATGGTCAGGGGGAGGATAAGCAGGATATGGCACCTGCTTGGATTTCCTTGGATTTCCTCAGATTTCCTCATTTTCAGCTTTTATAGCCAGTCTTCCAAAGCTGAAGAAAACTGAATTTAGTCCTTTTTCTGGTGTGAGCTGCAGAAGCTTGTGTCCATTAAAGCAAAGGGAGAGGACCCTGTGAGGCCTTGGGAAAATCCCATTACAAAGGCAGTGGGGAATTTTAAAGCATCCGTTTTAGAAGTTCTGGTAATATCCAGTGTAGTACTTGATCGAACAAAGAGCTCCTTGTTAAAAGCTGTCAGCTGCTCCAGAGGACTGGGAGGAGGAAATATGGCAGATCTGGAGCAGGCGGATTTCCCTGGTACACAGTGGGAAGTTTGGGGATGTTGCATGCACTCCTTGGTATAAATAGGCAGTTGCAGGTCAAGAAATTCTTTGGGATTTGATTGAGGAATGTCAGATGGAAAACTGGGAAAATCAATTTTAAATGGAAAACTGTGAAAACTTATTTTTTCTCCTTGTTATTTCCAGATGATGGCATTTAAGTTCAGGAGTAACGCCAGGACATTTCTTCTAAGTGGGTGGGACACTGCATGCCAAGTTTCAGCAGTAATGAGGAGGATGAGTTTGGAACACACCTGCACATTCCTCTTCTTTAGTCAGGTGCCAGAGGACTTCTGGGGTGGGATGTAGTTTTGGGCTAGAGGGTGGTGAGGGTGTTGAAAGTAAGAAATCTGTATGACCTAAAGTGGCAGTAGCCCCCAGCAGGTAGGGAATGGAAGGAGAGGTGGTGTGTATTGGGTGTCTTCACCAGAAAACTAGGTCTCCATGAACATACAAACAGAATAACACATATTTTCAGCTGGCATTCCAAGCTAAAGCCATTGAGGTAGAAACACACTGGCATTACTCGGTAAATCATAAGTTGCCTTCTTGGAGGAAATAGAGCGTTAAATAGAAAAGCTAAGTGAACTCTGATGAACCAAATGGCCTAGGCTTGTTCCATCATTTTTTATTAATTACAGCAGGTGGCTTATTTTGTGTCTCTCAGAGTAGATGTGAATGCTCTGCTCTTTCTCTGAATTGTCACTTGGGCTCTGGTTACTGGAAGCCTAAAGTGATAGTGACAAACTACCCTCCCCAGGTGTTCTTTGGTAGAGAGGTTTGGAAAAAGAAGGACTACCACATGGATACAGAATATGCAGAAGCCACCAGAATTATGTACAAATAGAGGCTCGAGGGGACATGGGGTCTGCTGCCCTGCAGGAACAGAGTGAGGCTGTTGGGGTGAAAACTGCTCCTCTGATAAACCACCATGCCAGAGATAGCTCTCCACTGCTGCCTTTTTCTGTATTGCTCCCTCCTGAGGGCAAGATGGCTTTCAGAGAGATTCTTACCCAAACATGGGGGTAAGTGGGTGGGGGACAGACAGCAAATGCTGTAAGCCTGAGCTCAGAAGTCCCCTTGTCTTTATTTTAAAAGAGGCTTTTTGGCATCAATTTTAGGTGGACAAGCTTTTCTTCAGCCTTCAGCTTCTTTTTTGCACTCACCTCAGATGCCACTGAGCCACCACAGCGATGACAGTTCATCCTTTAGATGGAGGATGCCTGTTGCCAATGCAGAGTATTGATTTCTGCTGATTGCTAATCAGTAGGTGGAACTGTAACTTTGCATGGAGAAATTGAGCTGATTCAGGTAGCTGGAAGTGTTACTCAGGCCGGTGGAAATTTCCTAGCTAGCATTTAGCTGTGAGCTTCTTTGGTACAAGCAATTCCCTAGGGAAAACGTCTCACCCTCTCTTTGCCTTGGTCTCTGAAGTAGGTTTGCATGAGGCTGGTACCTCACCCTAGCCTAGGGCAGGGAATTCAAAGGAGGGGATCAGCCCTCACATCAGAATATGAAACTACGTGACATATTTGTATTTTTAAAGCAGCTGCTTCTGATCTGTTGGAAGTTCATCTGCCTTCAGAATAGTATTTACATGGATAATGTAGTGAGTGCACCTCCAAGGGTAGGCAAGCAGCCACCTCCCATTCAAACTGATTTTCATGGATATTATATCTGCACCAACAGTTAGCTTTAAATCCCAACTCCTGATCTGTGTAGAGTAATTTCTGGCTGGTCTTGAAAAAAAAAAAAGGAAAAAAGAAAAGTCTGCTTAATGCAAGATGCAAGCAGGACAAGAAATCCCTCTATATGAGTTCTAAGCAATGGATCCTCTGTCATCCCTTGAGATTTATTCAGCTATATTTTTCTATTTTGATGTATCTCCTCTGTGCTTTGATATATTTTTCTCCCTGTCAGCAAGTCACATCTTAAGCAATACAGATACTTTGCAATTAAACAGCATTTTGAAGAGTCAGTTTCCCCCCTCCTCTCTCTCTCCAGTCTTCATCTGGTATTATGCTTGCAAAGTCAGTGGCAACTGGAAACTAATCCCGTTAACCTCACTGTAGGATTTCTGAAATTAACTTTCTAGAGAGGAGAAGAATCTTACTTCTTACTGCATGTTGAGACTTCAGAATTACTCCCTTCCCTTGAGCCATACTGCTTTCATATCTCCAAAATGGATGCTGTATAAAACTTAAGACAGGTATTCGTGTTGACAATGTCAGTCAAAAATCATATTAGGATGTCAGTATGGTCATGTGGGATAAGATTAGTGCTCCAGCTGATCAGGATCCATCTTCACCTGCTCTAAAGAAACTTTTAAATTGATTATTTGTGCAACCTGATCTACTGGGAGGTGTCGCTGCCCTTGACAGTGGCGATTGGGTCCAATTTCTTAACATTCTGTGGTAGCCATCAATTTTTTCTCATCTTCAACTTGATAAGAAAAATTGTGTGATTTAGCACCAAATTGATTTTCCAAATCTTTTCTAAAGGGGTGGACAGCTCAAAAAGATGCCCTCTGTTTAGTCTAGGCATTTCTCTACACAGCTATGTTATTCTGTGTCTCATGTGAAAAAAAATGAGGTTACATAAGAAAGCTTGTTTGGATTAATTTAGAAACCACATATATATCTTTATAAAGGACCTTCTTTCAGCTCATTTTGTGGCTTGGTTTACTAAGTTTTAAGCAGGTAAGATGACTTTGCCAAGAGCACACAGGGCCCTAATGTGTCAGCTTTGATGAGCTCTCTGGTCCTGGTGGGTGTAGAGGTGTTATGGATGCTTCGGGCTGTGAAAGAGCAGCTGAGCTGCCTCTCTATGCTGAGAAGGCAGGATTGCCTGTAGAAAAACTCTGTCTCAACATGCTGCAGCTTTCTCCTTTGTTTTATCCAAAGGTGAGAAATATTTATGAGTCACATGGCTCATGACATGGCAGATGTATAGCCAAGGTGTGTGTGACCTCGTGCTGGGGAGGAGTGCTTGCAGCAAGCTGGGCTGATACCTCTGTGTCTGCAGCCTGCTATCTGTGGCAGGAGCACAGGAATGCAAGGTGGCTTGTAAATAAATTACATCACTTGGATGGTATGAAGGCTGGCTGAAAATGTTTTGTATTCCTTTCCTGGAGGCTCCTAGATGTGCAGGATAGCTGTGCAGGGGCCTGGTTGTTGTTGTAGTTGTTGCTGCAGGGCCTTAAGTTTGCTGATAACATATGTTAAGTTCAATTTACAAGGAGATGCACCAAAGGGGGTTGGCAGTGTGAAACTGTAATTAAGCCTCCACAGAATTTGGGCTTCTGGGGCACGTAAGTTAACGCAGAGAAAACTTGGTGTGACTTTAATGGAAAAATACCTATGGTGAACAGAGAAAAACTTGTAACTGGTTCATCAGAAATCTGCATTGTGGAGATTTTTAGGTTTATTTATGTGTTTTGAAATCAAAGGTTTGTCAGGTGAGGTGGGCTTCTCAGTCAGTGACAGCATTCAGCATTCATGGAGAAGATGGCTTTGCTCCTGATCATCTTCCATACCTAAATACCATTCGTGTCTTTTATGAAGGACAAGGGACACCTGGATCACCAAATCCAGCCCTCTGACATCAAAAGCAGCCGTATGGTGTGCCAGCAGCATGGCCCCAGTGGAACCTGTTCTCTTACCATCCCTCCAGTATTCCTTGGCAGCACTGTTTCCTCAGCATGGCTAAGGAGGGGAAAGCACTCAGCTTGCTTTCAGAGGGCTTTCTGGGGCAGGACAGCTGCTCACTGGGACTCAGATGCATCCCTGCTGCCCTCTCCAGCCCACTTACCCTGCCAGGTAGTGCAGGAGTCTGGGGCAGAGCCCTGGAGCATGGTAACCACCCACAGCTGGAGGAGAAAAAGAGTTTAAACTGCTGAATCACACTACGTGCTCCAGTTTCTCTGCAAGGAAGATGTGGGGAAAGAGCTTGCTCTTGCCATCAGGTATGCCATCTGCCCTTAATAACCTATGATCAACTCATTTTTTATCCTCTTCTGTGTGTAGTGTGGCACTGGGAAACGATCACAGATCTGATGTTAATACACAAATAGTCAGCAAGCTAGTTAATCACAGCATTCAGAAGGCTCTGGGCCTGCCTTGCTGTTTGGCAGAGATAAATTAGGGCATGCAAGTGATACAAAACAATATTTTAACATTATTAAAACCTGATCCCACATTTCAGAAGTTATTCTACCACTTAACAATTCCAATAGAAGGTGGAAGTCTGTTTTCCATTCTTTGTATTGAATATGCATACATACGTGTATGAGTAATTGATGCTGCAGGCAGTTTTTCCATTAATAAAGCTTCTGTGTATCAATAGAAGTGATTAATAGTTGCTTTGTCCCCAGATTACATTAGACCATTCAGTGCAGGGCATATAGATCCTTCCCCTGTGCCTCCAGGAAAGCAAAACAGCCTGGTCTCTTTAAAAGAGGACACAGCAGTTCAGGGGAGACACAGCTTGTGGGGCTGCTGGGCACCTGAACCTGTGGGAGAGGTTGCAGCAGATCTTGTGTCTGCAGCTTTGTCATTGGTGTCTTTGCAGACTTCCCTGCAAAGTTTTCTGGGAAAGGTCTCTGTCTTTGTAGCCCGCAAATCTTGTGGGTACAGCGGAGGAATGAGCTTGTAGAGAAGCTTTTTGGAGTTTGAATTGTGCTTTTTAACAAAGACCATTGCTACATGACTGGTTCAGTCAAAGTCCCCTGCACAACCCTTTGCAAACTGCTTTGCCCAGAGGGTTTTGTGACAAAGGTCACAAAAGGAAACCCTTTTCATGATAATTTTATGCAATGGTGACATATGCATTAGTAAAGAAATCTTCCAGGATATCTTTGGTTTCTTTCAACAGCAACTGTGCTAAGTGTTGATATTTTGGACATTCAGGAAGGGTTCCTCACTTCAAGTAATTCAGCATGCAAGCCAGCACAAAACCAGCATATTTTAAAGTCCCACAAACACAACTTAAATTCCAAACACATGGCCAAGACCCAGATAGACATCAGGTAAGAACCATTCAATGTCTTTATTGCATTTAGACTTCAAGCTGGCCTTCTGTGTGACATGAGTTGCCTGAAGAGTGTATAGGAATTCAAAGGATGCAACTGCATATCTGTATTAAATCATTTTCTTATCAGGGTACCAGTACAAAAGCTACCATATCTCAACGTACTGAATTCTTTACTTTTCTGATTCTCGGAGCGTTTGCTCTGAAAAGGGCTTGTTTGTTGCAGCAGAGTTGGTGGAAGGCATTGTGGTCTAATCCCACTGGATGAAGGGATTTACTTCTTCCTCAAAAGAAGCAAGGGGGCCTACTAGTGAAAGAGCTTTTATGAGCTTTTGGATGATGCTGGGATGAATTAGCTTTTGCCTTTAGTAGCATACACCTTATCACACAGTTGTGAAGAGAACTGGATATCTGCAAGAGCCACTAGTTTTAAAGATAAAGCTCTTCTGAGCAGGAGCCAGGGGCACTGGCAGAGTCACTTCCACAACAGTACTGTCCTGCCTTCTCATCTCCATGGCCTGTCAGCCAGAAAGAAAAGCTGGTCCCAGCTGCAGCACGTGTTTACTTCTGTACCTGCTCATGGCATTCAGGTACCTTTTTTTGCTCCATGAGGACCATGATATTCTGATGAGCCCCAGGGCATTGCCATGGAGAGAAGAGCATGGGCAGAGCTGGCTAGAGTGGGAGAGGTGGCCTGGGAGCTACAGAACCTTGTTATTTAATCTACACCCCAGGTAACCATTTTAAACTGTGAGCTATGTTCTAAGGCTGGAAAGCATCAGGCTTTTCTTACTGCAGCATTTAAAAATACCTAAGCATAAACTCATGACCTCTGAGAGGCTTTTTTTTAAGCAGTGTGCTTACCACATTGCAGTTTTGGGAGCTGGCCCAAAAATCTCTCTGAGGCAAGACCAGAATAGCATCCTTATAAACACATGTGAATTGGAAGGGATTATAAGGATTAATGCATGCTCATAGCTCTCCTTAGGTAGACACTGACTTTCAAACCTGAACCAAACCACAGTTTTTAAAGTGAGTAATACTGAAAACTTAATGTTACCTTCCAAACAGCATCCCCTCCAGTGCTGTTGTTCATTAGTTGATAATCTTCTGTAAAGCTTTATGCTTGGGAACACTTCTCTGTGAAAGCCTAAACCACAGTCCTTCCTAGTTTTAATAGCAGTTGTGCCATTGATGTCAGCTGGCTTTGGGTCAGGCCCTAAAAGCTTATAATATTGAATTATGTGGCAACTGTGCATTTTCCATTGAACTCAGCAACAACAAAGTGGTCTCCCACTGCTTATTGGAGAAAGGTGGGCTGCATAGAAAAGTAAGTGAGGAGAACCCTCCCAACAGTCTTTGTGTAATTGTTGGCCACCACTGCTGCTACTTTCATTATAGAAAATGTTTCCTGAAAATTGCTATGCTGCTGGTGTCGCCCATTCTCCGGTCATTGCCTGACAATATTAATAAGGCAGTGACAAAGTTGTGTCAGAAAGTTCCAGCTCTGACTTTATTTACCCTTTAGGGCAGATACAATCTCAGGAGGAGCTTTGAATCCTATTATGGCAAACCGTGGCTGCAGTCGCAGGCTGATGAGATAGAGAAACCCACACTTCCTTGTCTGGAAGTGTTATTAATAATGTTTCTGAGGGTTCTTCAGTTATTTTCTAGTTTTTCCTCAAATGTAAGGCCACCTGCTATATGTATTTAATATAAATACTCTGCTTGGGGTGTCCTTCATAGAGGATAAGAGAGATTACTGTAAATGATTGGAAGGGGTTACTTACTTCTGTCTCTGGGCCCAAACAAAGCCTGTGACTCCAAGGATCATGGACCAGGAATGCAGCAGAATTGTTACCTATGGTCACTCTAACTTGTGGCAGAGAATGCTGACTCTGCTCCACTTTTGATGTGAGCGGAAGCTGCTTGCATCAAACTGCAACAATGGATGCTGGGACCTTGGTGGGGCCACAGCAGCCCACTGCTGGACAATGATGCTTTTGACAAACCGGCAGCAAGGCAATTGTTTCCAGCAACAGCAGCCCCCACAAAACTGGATAATGAGATTTTTTTCCATGCAGTCCCCACAAGAAATTTGTTTGCTCAGGAAACAAAGATGCCTAGCAGGACTTTTAAGTCTATAAATGAGACCGTGTCTCTTCTCTTCATATTTACAACATGGCTAGCCCTGTCATCTTTGATAACAACACCAAAAGGACTATTTGCTTAGAAAACAAGCCCTCATTGTTCAGGAAATTACCATTGAAATTTATTTTATTAAGCCTCTTCTGTTTGGCTGACCATGGTGTGGGAGCACTGAAACGCGTACAGAGCAGAAAGACTGCTGAAGTCTAAATCAGACTTTAATAAGGGAATGCCATGTTTCATTTAAAAGATTCTCATCACCTTCCTTTTTGTGCCATCGGGTGAAAATATAAGTAGGGCTATAACCACATCACTGCCTCCACTCCATATTAACTGTGAGATCTCTCACATTTCTTTCCACACCTTTTCCACTCCTCCCTAGCTTTGCTGCTTGCTTAGCAGGCTGTCAGGATCTCGGCGCCCTCTCAGATAAGCAGATGACTAGCTGTGGTCCTTGTTCATTACGGGGTGACAAGCTTAAGGAATAAATACCTACAACATGGAAAGTTTCGTGCCTCAGGGTGTCAGCCTGATGTGGTTGGGTGGAAAATGAGGTGGCCTGAGCTTCCCCACTCTCCCTGGAGCATGAAATTGGACAGAGACTAACTCTGACAGATGCTCACCCTCTCTGGGATCTTATTGCCGCTCTTAGACCCATCCTGTCACATTTCTGCATTATGCTCTTACAAACTAATGTCAAGTCTTGCTTCTCCTTAGAGTGCTTGACAAACATTTTGGTCCAAATCCTTCTTTTTATTACCCCTAAGCATTTTCTTTTTTTCATTCTTGTATCCTGTGACGTTTTTTTACTAACTCTTAATTTTTTCCTTTAGGCAGTTCTTCCACATATGTTCCTTCCCATACTTCTTAATTCCTTTTTCCTTTATATCTTCCTTGGGATCAAGTCAGATGATCCCCAAAGATTTGTAGGACATTCATTTCCTCGGCGTTCTCTGAATTCCTAATTACACTTTTGGTCCAAACCAAACTTTACAGAACCCCCATAGGGCTCCAAGGATTTCAGAGAGGCTCTGTGCACCCATTGGCCTGACTGGATAATGGGGACCTAAGACTATAGTTTCTTCAGGCAGGGATTTTTTTCCTCTAAATTCTTGTGTCTGCTAAATCCCTTGACACCAGGCTAAATGGTGTTGTGTGGTTGTATCGGTGATACTTAGGTCCCCTAGAGTAGGTCCTAGGGTAATTTTTGAGAAAGCTTATTTTTGCAGCTGTGAAAAATAGAGCAGTGGGGACAACCAGTGCCTCAGAGCTTCAGTTCCATCCCTACCTCTCTCTCTTAAAGGATTGCAATTATATTTGGTCTTCAATGAGCTGTTACAGTCATTGCTAGAATTGAACACCGATACTGAAGTTAGTAACAGTGTATTGTTAAGTGGCAATAATGAAATTGTAAAACTGAAATGAAACTCCTGTGTCACTGAATTTAGTCTTCTCTTACCACAGGTCATCACATTAGACACAACTTTACCTAAAAGGTAGACGTTTTAGTTTGAGATAGCAGTTTGCCTTCTTAAATTGGGAAACTGAGAATGTTGCATTTATGACAGGATTTTGCCTTTTGAACATGAAACTGTGATTATAAAGGATCTCTCATCCCAGAGACATCACTGCTACCTCCGAGACTGGTGGGCCCATGTTCTTCTTTGCCTCATTTGGCTCATTCTTGGCACCTCTGTTGGGCAGCATAAGCTTTCCTAGACTTGCACTGCTAGACATCCTAGGTACATCATGCAGCTGGAAGTTAACTTGGACAGAAAAAAACACCCCAAAAACCCAAGAAAAAGAACAATGTTATCTGACTTGATGAGATGAGCCCTACCACGCAGCAATATGAATTCTAGAGCCAGCCCCTTGACACAGCTGGAAAGAAGAACCAGGAGAGTTCCAGAATACCTCTTCTAAGCAGTGTGGATTTATGCCAGGTTAAAGTGACTCTTCTCTGCAGCCTTAAAATTGCCTCTTTTGCTCACCTTCACAAGAGACAAGAATGAACCAGCTGCACTTCACTATGCTTTATCTGATGAAGCCTTTTTCATGCTTTTCATAAAAGTAGGCAGCATTGTTCTGAGTGAAAGAGAAGCACAGTTTAATGGGAAAAATGAAGGCTGAGCACTTGATAGTTAAAGTGACAGCTATTGGTGTGGGCAGGCACTCGCTGGATGCTGCACATTTGTCTTTGGCCCAGGCAGCAGATAGGAGTGCAGAAGTTATTCTCTGAAGTTCTCTGAAGTTCTCTGATTATAAAGGTCTCTTCATCTGGAATAGCTGTGAATATATATCCATAAGAAGAAGCCATATTCTGCTTAAACTGCCTTAAGCTAGTACTCTTAGCAATTAGCCATGTTCCAGCTTTTAATAAACATTTATCAGAAATATTTCATGGTAATTTTTGATCAGATACATGCAAACATTCAGTAGCAGCATTCAATGGAAACTTCAGAAGCTTTACCACTAAAGCTTCTCAGTGGGTCTGAATTAATCTGTAGGCACACTGATCAAAAGTGAACTGCTATTGGCATCTAAATATAAAAGATTCAGCTTGTAACTGATCATGGTCCTTTGTAAAGCCATATAAATGGGAATTATTTAAAGGCTTTAAGCATATTTTTATTTCTTATCTTATTTATTAATATTATCTGTGGCAAGATGCTCAAGCAAAGCACAGGATTAATCTGACCAATTTATCACTTTCCACTATGATATTAATTTATTGCACGTGGAAGTCCATGGATGCTCAAAACAGCATATTTTTTAGTGAATATAAACTCCATTATTAGTCTTCTGGTGTGCACAGCCAATGGGCTGATCTTCAGGAAACAGTATGAACCAACAAAAACCACTGCTTCATCAGCACGAAGTATACAGCAGCTAATGCAGCTTTGTAATAATAGACCGTCATAACAACCTTTGAAATAAAATGATCCCAGTAGGGATTGACATCTGTTATGTTTATTTGTACTTAAGTAAAAGCACATATGGGACCCACCATACTTAAAAGGATGAAATCAAAGTTCAATCTAGATGTTGCTTGCCAATCCAAAGTTTCCTGGAATTAGCACAAATTATAAAATGTGTTTGATCCTGCCTCAGAACACAGTCTGGTCATTGCATCTTTGATACCTTCCAACCAAAGGTTATGATTCTGTGGAGTCAGTGTAAAAATATAATGGAGCAGATGAGCATTTCACCTGGCAGATCAAAAGGGCAGAAAGATAAAGTGACACCAGGCAGTGCTATCAATAAAACACAAGATACAGCCAAAGGAACTTTCTGTTTCATTGTCCCTTATCTCCTGCTGCAATTTTTTCTTACTTTGTAGTTCCCTCCTCTTCTGTATTTCACACATGCTATACTGATTTGCTGATTTGAGTGTAGCTCACACAGGCATCACTTTCCAAACAAACACAATTGTGGAAGTGGAATAAAGCTGTGGACAAGTGCTTATTCTTGACTTTGAAGAGCTGTGACTGTTGCATGTCACCTTCATGGTTTTGAGTTATTCTTTCTCGCCTTTTACTTGTATTCCGAGCAATGTCTCCTGCTTTCTTTTTCAGGTAATGTCTGAGCTTTATGCTTCTTAATTGCAAAGCACCATATATTTGTTGGTTTCTCATGGGCAAACAGATGGAAAATCAAAACACATTCACGTGGTGGTGCCAAGCACAGAAGTCTTCACTGCTGGATTAAATGTAATGCTCTTTACAAAAAGAAAATGGTGCTACCAGTGCAGCTGATGCATGCAAGGAAAATCAGCTTGTAAACACAAAATTAAAAGAACTATGACACATTTCCCTTTCTCCCTTCTTCTCTCTATTAATATATACCTACTGTATTTAATGTCTTTACCAATAGCATGAACGTTTCTTGCTTTTCTCCCTCATCACATCCTTGAATAACGAATACAAGTTGTATGAGTGTAAACCCTATTTGCTGGCTTTGTAAAACAACAGCTTTTGTCATACACTGTCCTTATGTTGACAGACCTTGGAATGTTAAAATTCTGTTCTTTCATTTCAAAGATTTTTTTCTGGCTGCTTTGTGTTGGCCTTGCAGCCCTGTGCCTGTGGCTGCAATGGGTGCTTTTGTGTCTGCTGTGGAGTTAGTGCTTACTCTGCTGCCTCCTGTTTCTGGTGAAATCGATGGTTTCAGGTCCTCTTTGATCTGTATTAATTACAGAGGGGCATGAAAACAATGTTAATTGTTTCATTTCTGACTCCAGTTCTTGTCCTCAGATACACATTTCTCCCGTATTGACTCTGTGAATGCAAACACATGGGTTTTATCCACTGCTGGACTGTGCCCTTGACAGATTTGAGCAGCAGCTTGTTCTGCTCAGTCATGTGCTGACAGGTGCAAAACCAGGCTCCTTATTTCAGAATTGCTTCCTGCTAGGTGTGAAACCTGAGCAAATAATTGTCTTTCAAAAGGAAAAGCTTATATTGTTTTCTGGATGTTTATACCCCACTGTGTAGGTATTAGTCTCTCTGTTATGGGCAATATTAATAATTGACAGAGGGCAGGAAATGCAAACAGATTTAATCTTGGCATCATACATTTATTTAACAACAACGTATACATTTTTAATGGCATTATAGATTTTTAAGTAGGGGAAAAAATGTACATTCTCTCACTGGGGTGTGATTGAGGTCTTACATTCCTGTGTGAGAGAAAAAGGTCAGACCTGACCTCGAGGCATTTAAACACAATCTTAAATAGCCATGATTGTATTGAAACCTACTAATTCTTTAAAAAGTATCTTCAAAGGGAACTGTGATAGGGTGCAATCGCTGGAATATATTTCTTGTAGGTCTCTGAATTGCAATCTAAACACAAGCAAGATAGCATCTCAGAAAATCTTTATTAAGTACTCTATTATTTGAGGGGCAGGTCATAGACTGTACTACCATTTGCTAGATTGAATAGCTTTTGCGAAAGTATACTGGCAGAAACTTCCAAGCTAACTTCCAAAGCCAAACATGATATGAGAGCCTACTATATTGTAGACTCTACCCTGTTATTCAGAAATAATCAATCTTGAATCTCCAAGTGCCTCAAATACATTTGAAAATGCAGGCCACAGAAAGTTTTTCTTATCAGGTTTGAACGTGCTCTTCTTGGGCTAAGTGCTTTCCAGCCCAAACTGTTTCACAAAAGTCTTTTCAACTGGATCCAGGGAGTCCCTATCCACAGCTCTTGCTGGCCCCAGCCTTGTGCTGGTGCTGGTGTTTGTGAAAATACATAGTAAACTGAGCCAGGGAACTGGCCTGGCTGAAAAATAAAAAAAATACCAAACAACAAAAACCAAAACCAGGGAAGGAGGAAAAGAAATAAAGGTCATGGGGTTCCCTGCATTTGCCCTCTCTGTGGCACACAGATCACTGGAGGTAGAGGAGAGGAACTGCCCTTTGGCTTAAATGACGATTGCTGCAAGCTGTTTAACCCCATTGAAGGTGCAGCCCTTCAATGATGGCACAGTTTCATTGGTCATCTTAGAACATAAATTCCCTGATCTGGGCTTGTTAAAATGGCCTGGAGCAGAGCTTGTGCACTCATGGAGACCTGGTCAAACTGTGCTCGATGGCAGGTCAGCTGGAGGTCACTGTTGCAGTGCTCACCATCAGGAATTGTCTCTGAAAGGGTCACTAAGTCATGTCTAACATCTTTCTAGCTGAGAAGACACCTTACCATTATCTTCAAGATGACCCTAGAGAAGTTCAACCTTTTATCTTGCATTTTAGCTAATTTGTTCGTAAAACAGATGTAAAAACATTTTTCTGCCTCCAGTATGACAGGCATAGCAAGCAATGGTGGCTGAGGGCTTTCTGAGGAAGCAAATTCATTTTATCAGAATCAGACGTGAGAAGCTTTTGCTCAGGTCTTTGATCTGAATCACTTGACTTTGGGACATCACTTGCAACTTTCAAACCAAGAGAGAAGCTCTAACCAACCTGTCTGCTGCCTGCTGTAGAGAAGGAGTGCTTAGAGGTTTGGTATCGGCATTTCATGATTTTTCAAGAGTCAGTACTGAGATAATTCTAAAGGAGGACAGGAAACAATTTTGAAATCCCAGGAATTTTTGAGGATGGCCAAACCTGTTTCCAGATCGTAACTCTGAGCAGCCAAAAGTTTGGGGAAGGATAGGAATTTTAAGTGCTGTGAGGGATGTAAGTGATAATAAGTGTTAACACACACACAGACACACAGACACAGACACAGACACAGACACACACGGAGGTTTTGTTTTCCTCCTCTCAGATTATGTTTGGCCAGGAGATACAACAAAAAACCCTACTGCATACTTTGCCATGGAAATATTTGTGTACATGTGGGCAGAAGCTGAAGTTGCCTGCAGTTGGCTATGGGTGGTAGTTTGTGTTTATTTTGTGGTGGTTGTCTTAGACAAAGTCCTTTGGGGAATCAGGAGCTTTCCCAGCTGGAGGTAGACTGTCAGGGCTAAGATGGGAATTATTCCACAGTGACATGTGATACAGATACTCCCAGCTCAGCTTCACAAGGGCTGTTTCTGCCAAGCTTTCCTCCCATGAATAAGCCTTGCTTGGACTAATTGTTTCATTGGATTTCAAGGAAGAACACATTCAGGCAGTTGAGAGCAGGATAAGGTGAGGTCTTGTGCTTTCTCTCTGGCTTGGCCAGACACAGAATGGCATCATGGCTTCAGGACCCATAAAACTGCTCTAGTGCCAGGTTGTGTTTGAGTTTAACATGCCTTCTTTCATAGCGTACTAACTCCAAGGCCTGTAGCATCACTGAGCTTAAAGACATTGCTTCAGTGATGTGGCTGTAAGGGCTTCCAGATTAGGGCAGGCTGTAGTCTGCTCAGCCCGTACTACAAGTAGTAGAGCTCAGCAATATGCATACCAGTCTGTTAGAAATCCATTAAACATCTCTGTTTCAAGATGGGATAAGACTGCATCTAACATCATTGCCTTGGAGGATTTGTGCCCCTGCAGTGACTAAATACTCTCACTCAGCCAGGTGAGGTCCCACAGAGAATCATCACAGAGCCCAAAGCCAGAAATCCACCCCCCCTAAACCCTCCCAACCACAATTGTCTCTGCCTAAGCAGGACTGTCAGCAGAATTTAAAAAACAAGATAAAGAACAAATGGAGGCATTTTCTGAATTAGTGAATAGAGAACTCTCTCTAAAGCCCTGCCATTGTTCCTGAGAAGAATGATTTTGTCCAGTCCCAGTTTTACTTAAGGACAGATATCAAAGGAAGGAGTGAAAGAAAGACAAGCTATTATAAGCATGAACACTTATATTGCCCTTCATCCAGAACACTGAAATCTGTAGGAATATTGTGTATGTATCTGGCAGCAGAATTGTACCTCATCATTTGTGGCTTCTCTGTTGTGTTATTTTTTTCTTACTTTGAACTCCTCCAGTTCTTTTAAGCTCTTGAATAGATGTGGTGACACAATGGCTTTCTGTGCCCCCTGCCACTGCCATGATCCCTCTGATAATTTTGTCTCCTGAACCCCTCTGTACCCTCAGTCCAAAGTTTAAATCAGGTGCTGACTGCAACTCTTTCAGATGTGTTTGGTGGAATTTTACTGCTTTAGAGTCATGTTAAATCTGATATATAGCTCAATCTACACTGCCTACAAAAGGTAATTGTTCAATTTTATTTTTATGGTGCTTCAATTTACAGCAGGTAGTTAGATTTTGTATAGGTTTATGCATTTCAGATGGCAAAGCCCCATCATTTTAGTGCAAAACTTTCATGTACCCACCTGCAGACTGTATTTTAAAAAGCCTGGCAATTTTTTGTTCTGGGTTCTGGGATAATTTTGTTACTTCCTGTGGTTTAATATGTTATAGGATTAATTATACCCTATGGGTAACTCTGCAGCTTTTGTCTTTGTGTCTGAAAAGAATGTTTTAGAGGTGTCCAGCCACATGAAGCAAGGGGGAAACATTCTCTACATTATTACTTTGCCATTCTTTAGCAATAGACTGGTCTTTGCTATGTTGTGATGGTTCTGTAGCTTCAGGAATTGGATATGAATTTCTCCTTCTGATGTGCTATTTTTTTCTGTCAAAATTGTACTACTGGGGTCATATGTTACTGGTATATTATGAGCCTAAGGAGCATCCCAGCCAATGAACATCATGACATGCCACACTTAATTCAAGCAGATTAACTTTATGAGATGCTGAAAGAAAAATAAGTTGCTGCCTTTGTAGGAGACCTGGATGACAATCTAGGTTAGATGGCAAAGCAGCAGAAGGTGGAGCAGTTTGGCTTTCACAGGAGACTTCACAATGTTTAATTTAATGGTATTCCATTAAGCAATAAATACTAGAATAAGAGTCTGTGGGGTGTTTCTTGTTGTCTTCTCCATGCCAAAGCCTTATGTTTTTGTGTACACTTCAGCATTACACAGGAGCAAAGAACTCTTTGTTCTGATGCTGTAAGTGAATTTCACCTAATATCCTCTCACCATATTGGTCAGTGCATCTGAAAATACTTCTGGATGCTTCAAATTGGTGCTGAAGGGAAGATCACTTTCAAAACTTTATCAGTTGGGAACATGTGTGTTGTACAAAATACTTCATGCTTTTTTCCCCATACCTTGGATGTTACTGAAAGGCTAGCATAAATAATTTCTTCAGTGCTAGCTGTTGCTCTTGCCTCTGTATCATTAATAAATTCAATAACCAACATCTCTAGCATGGAAATTGTGGGCATCCTGCTGTTAATCTTTTTCTACAGTAAAAGCAAGCTGACTATCTTTGATCTTGGTCTCTGAGACACTTTCCAATGCATCACGAAATGTTACCTCTCATCCCATGACTACTCACTTCTAATAAGTCTCTAGGCAAAAGCTTTTGCAAGGTTAAATAAATGGCCTCAGGTGGTTGCTAAGGGACAGGGTGTTTCAGCTCTCCTTGTGAAAAGTGCAAAATGCAAGAGTATTTGCAGGCCAAGCTTTCTTAGTCCCCCCAGCTGCAGGAGGGGCATTTATCTCAGCTGCCTTTAACTGTCTGCATGCTAGCTGCCTAAGCTGAGTTAGTTACCTAGGCTATGTCTTCAGTCACTGAGAGAAAAAAGAACCTCCAAAGGGCAGTTAATTTCCTCCTAAAGAGGTGTCTTTAGAGATTTCATTTGACAAGATGCAGACTTCAATGACAGACCTGGTTTAAGTAGTTTCTGCTCTTGAATTGCAATTCCCATCCCTTTGAATGTGCTGGTACACCTGTTGCTGGGACCATGCTAGAAGAGGGAAATGGAATGGATTTTTTTCATTTTTAACCTCACGAAAGACTCATGTGGAAATTAAGGATATGGTTTTGCAAGCCTCCTGAGCTGATTTAATGGCTGATTGACACTGACAGGTGAAGGTTTGGGTCATCTTCCCTCTGCCTCTCTGACAGAATGGTCCGATCCTCCCTTACATGTCCAGTTTGTTTTCATCCTCTTTCTGTGTCAGCACAAAGCTCCTGTACTTGCATGATGAACTTGCCAGGGAAACTATCAAATGGAATATGGGCACTACCAAACATAATCATTTCTTTAGATACACTGTGACCTTGACTTTGTTGTTGCACCCACCAGAATGATAACACTGGTGGTCACAGAAGAGAGTGTGGAGGAGATTGGGCAGACTACTTGGTAGTAGTGTGTGTTTTCATGGATACAAAATGTCTCATGGATCCAGATCCTTCATAGTCACTGGGTGAAAGTTAAGGTTATGTCATACTTTAAAGAAGTTTGCCCAAGGCTGTAGCCAGCTATTCAAAACCTGATTGAACAACTTGGTCTAGCTGGCCCTTATTCAGCAGGGCATTTGGGCTAAATAATTTCAAATGTTGGTGCTTTCCAAATGTACAATTATTCCTTGATTTGTGGGACTACTCCACAAAAAGACTCTTTTTACACTTGACACATCAGTTGTTTAAATCAGGATTAAAAGCATGGTTCCACAAATAACTGTAATGGAAGGATTAAGTGGCAAACTGGACCACAAAAGTGTGAAAAATTGACTTTAGAGTGGTAGGAAATGGAAATCTTATAAACAATTTTTGCTGTTGCAGTCAGCATCTAGTTGAGCAACCTTTAAAATAGTCTGGAGAAATTTTGTTCACTCCAGGCACCTATTTCACTTCACTGATTGAAGGGGGAGGCTTGATGAGTAGCTCAGATTAAGTGGCTAACTTTCAGATGGCTGAAGTTTGTCAAAATGAGTGTTACTATAAGCTGCTGCTTGTTAGTGCTACTTGAGACCCAGAATGTAGCAGTTGTGAAGGGTTGACTAGAATAGCCTCAGAGGGTTCAGGAAAAGCCTTTAAGAATATGGTAAAATAATTTCACTCCTGGGCTTGTTTTTTTGATGTTAATGCAATGCTTGGAAAACTTGTCTGATCACTGCACTTTCCTGATTTCCTGTCTCAAACTGATTTAAGTGGGGACTCCATTAGGACATCAGAAATGATGTGGTAATTTGGTGTGCTCAGAGCCTCTTTACTTATTTAAAGAGAATTAAGGCAGTGAGTGAGCCATCCATTATTTATTGGTAGCTCTTAAGGAAGCACTATGGTAGATGCTGTTGCAGACAGACATATCATGTGATTGAAAAATTAAAGTCTGTGGGTGACAGTTTCTGAAAATTGTTTCAGTCTTTCTAAACAAAACCTTTCCAAGCTTTGACAGCTTTGAAAAGATTGCTTTGGAAACTCTTTCTAAATTTTATGAAGTGGTATTTTCAGATGGCACAAAAAAGCCACATAAATTCCTCTGCATCCTAAGGTGCCTGGATGTTGTACATCCTTAAATGAAGAAAGCCAGAAGGTAGGTAACCCACCTGGTACATAACCTAGCTTTTACGCAGCCTTCAGGGATGAACTGTGTCCCTGATTCATTGGCTAGGAGAGAGTAGGACCATTATAGTCTTACCTCCTACCACCTTTGTGACTCGCTGGTCGCCAGGTGCTTCCTAAAAGCAGAACCTCCTCAGGGAGGCTGCAGATGTGATGAGTCCAGTGAAGAAGGGATCCAAGAAGAGGTACCCTTTCCTTATCTATATGCAGAAGTCTCAATCCCAGTTTTCTTGCCTTCTTGCCAAACCAGAACTTGTTAGAATCTGACCCATGTGTTGCTGTCTAATGACAAAAACCTACTTACAAATTACCCTTCTTATACTTAGTGTACTTAGTATCAGATGAAGGTGGAATGTATCATGTATTTATGAGATGGAGTCAAACAGATAACCAATGGCCCTAGAAACAGTGTAAGTTACAAAGATACTTAGGCTAAAATATTAGGTTGAGGACTCATCCTAGCTTTGAATGCGTGCAGCATTATGATTATGACTGAAACAGATGTCTACATACACTCTAGAAGAAGAAGGGGTTCCTGGGCTCTAATTCATCTGGCTGATTTGAATAATCTTGTTTTGGTGCAGAAACTCCAGTTTGTGCACCAAAAGGTTTCTCTCAGTTGACTGCAAAGGAAGACCAGGTAAGCACATCCATGTGGAACTGAGTCCCCTCCTGGTGTACAGCAACTGCAGCATATGTGTATGTGTGTGTGTATGTGTGTGTAGTCTACCTTGCTCTGTGTGTGTGAAAAGTCTTCCATAAAAATCAGATTGTTGCAGGACAGCATATGTAATAAAAACTTGAGTTCAACTGGACTTCAGGAAATGAGAAAATCAGTGTGTTACTAGAGGAAAAACATGAAGGAGACATTACTGGTTTAATAGCACCAAGACTAAATATAACTGCTGGCCTGTTTTTTAGACTTCTGGAAAAGAGGTCCAGTCTGTTGTTCCTGTGAGTATTTCACTAAAGAATGCAAACCCCTTGCCAGGTGAGATATTTGCTTTTAAGTTTCTGCACAATATGGAGCCATTCAAAGTCATATTCTAGTCTGCTATTTGTATATGTTGCAATACTTCCCACTTTTTCTAAGTGTCTTACCAGTGTGCATAAGGGTCATTACGTGCAGCCTTGAGCCAACTGAAGATTCTCCATCTGTATTTGGAAATCACAGAACTGCTGTGTCTCTACGTAATTAGTTCAAGCACGGTGCCAGACTAATAGGACTACATAGCTTCCAGATTGCATCTGACTGGCTTGGAGAGATGGAGACATCAGAAATTTAAGCATGTACTCTGTTGGATTCAGGAATGTCTGAGTGATATCAAAGACTTTTTTTGGTTTTTTTTTTTTTTTTTTGAGTGTCGTTGAGTGTTGTGCAAAAGAGCTAAATGAAAACAGTCACTGGAGTGGATGAGGTCTACTTTCTCTGTAACTAGTTGTGGCCCAGCACTGAAGTGTTCAATAGAGAACTGAAATCCTTAGAGGAGATTGGAATTTTGCTACTGGGTTTTTCCTGCTGTAAATATCACTAATTCTATTTTGTGCAGGCAATCTTCATTGTTATGCAGCATTAGTACCTGAATAAAACTGGAAACTTGCAGCAAATAGGAAATCAAAGCACATAAACCCAAGGTACCTTTTTTAGTTTCTGTGTGGTTTTGAAGGACCAGTTGCTCTGCACCAGCACTGGAAATGCACTGGAAATGTCTCAGTTTGTCTTAATGCATATCAATACAAAAAGCAGTCACTCTCAGAAAGTATCTGGTTTCCATTGGCACAAAAAATTAAAATTAACAAACTGTTGTGGGATTTTTTAATATGGTTTTGGGCTTTTTTCTACTTTCACAAAACCTGGATATTTTTCACCTATAACAAACAAATGAATATGTTTAGCATTTCTCCATATACTTTTACTGTTCATGGTGGAAGCCCAAGAGGATCTTTATTTCCTAACTTTTCCCATGAAAGTAGAGCTGATGATCCAACCCACCCCCCACCCCCCAATCTGAGACTCCTATGAGGACTGCCTTGGACATTTCTGAAGTTTTGCCTGTAGGAAACATTTAAAAAATGATGAATCTGCAAATTCTGCAGGAAAGAGCAGTTAGTGAGTAGTCAGGAGGTCTCATGATCTGGTGCCTCTCTTACTCTTTTTGACCCTTTGTATGGACATAATCTGTAGTCTTGTGAGCATGCATCCATGGCCTTCAGCAGCATCCCCAGAAAAAGTAATTATTATATTTAGGCACCTGGGAAGCAATTTGCTGATGCCCTGAATGAACAGTAAAGAATCTTATATTACTGGCCATTAGGTTTGAAGATTTCTTCATCTTTTCCCATTCCACAAGATCTGTAAAGGGAGGGGACATCTTTAATGCTGCATCTTTATAACCTACAGGAGGAAAATACGGAGCAGAGGAGTTTCTTAATCCCTTGCAAGAGCTTGTGTTCCAAGCTGGAGTCTCAGCCAGTGCACATATATTTTAATTCATTTGTAAAAGGTAATTTCTACTAATGAACTTCCTCAGAAATTTCCCTCTGGCTTTACAGTGTAGACCCATGAGATTAAAGTCCTTGTGCATGGCATGAAAGATGGGACCTGGTTTAATTGTAATGTGTTGTTTGCTGACCATTAAATAAAGATGAAATAAATTGTCCATTTCCTGTCTCCAAGGCTGGTTGGTTGAGCATATTACTCATCTGGGGAGAGTGCACTGTATTGCCAAGGCTGAGAGCACATACATTTATCATTAGTAACAGCACAGGGATGAGATGCTTTCCTGTAGCCTTGTCTTTTGTTTGTGAGATTAACTTGTTTTCAACATTGCTAATTCAATGTTAGGGAACAATTCCATACTCAGTCATTTAAGAACTGAATATTGTTTTCCCTCATGTAGAATGCAAGTTCTTGTCCTGAGCAGTATACTTTGAGATTTTACAGTTGTTATTTACTACTGAAATGGTGCATCAGGCCTAAATATAGGGGGAGGCAAGATCTTTTCACTATGGGAGTAGGTTCATGCTCTCTTTGCTCTCTTCCATTGGCTCTGTTTTGTTTGCCAGTGAGAACATTTCCTCTGCTGAGTTTATGGACTCGGGCACCTTTAATCCAAAACCTGACATTGCCATAATGTCATAAATGTCATAAAACCCTGAATCAAAGGCATTTGGTATTTGGACGTGTGGAGTATTTTTAATTTCCTCTGATCCTTGCCCCTGCTGTGATGTCTCTTTATTTGGGTGTCAAATATGGATTGAAAAGCATGATATTGTTAACCCTTTGGCTTTAAATGGTGATAGGTTTGTTACCTGCAATGACAGGATGGAGAGATGGGACAAAGGAGTGATGCAAATTAAAGTGAGCAATTATTCTGCCTCGTCTGGTATGGAGTCATGATGTAGGCTTTGCTTTGTTCAGTGCCTAAGGAGATTCCATGGAGAATTCTTAAAAGTGAGGTATGGGCAGGCACAGGTGAAAAGGAGTGAGGAGAGCTTCACTACAATCTTTAGGCATCGGGGTCAGAACTTGCCATCTGACTTCCAGCTGGAGGTCCTGCAGAAGCCAGGTTCCAAAGACATTGGTGGTTTTGATCCGTGTGCCCTTACCAGCCACACTGCTGTGAATCCATGGCAGCCAGAGGTTATTTTTAGCCTTGCATCTCCAAAGAGGCCCTTGGGGAACATGTTGCCTTTCAGCTGCTGCAAAAAAGAGGACGTGTGTCTTCTAGGTGCTTGTGCCCATCTTGCTATGAGTTCCACACTTCCCAGAACCGCCTGGTTTCTCTGTGACAGAGGAGAGAGCAGTCCCTTGGAGGCAGTGATGCTTTTATTCCCAGTCTCACGGAGGACAGTGCAAACTGCTGTTGATACGGGAGAGGAAACCTAAGTGAGGAGGGAATGCAGAGGCTGCCTTGAGTCTGAATGGCCTCACACCAATCGCACCACTGGACGATGAATATTACATTTATTTCTGTGTAACAAAGGATCCAAATTCTTACTGCTTCTGTTGAAAAGGTTGGAGGGAACTCCAGGGCACTACGTGAAAGGAAATAAAAAATCAGTTGTAAATTATTACAACCCAGTGGAAAAAAAGAAAAAAAAAAAAAAACCAGCAAAACAAAACCCCAGACCACTGTCTTTTATTACAATGCTAAATCAACAAGAAAGAACGTAGATGATTTGTCAAGGTGGAATCCACATTCCTTACAACATCCAAACTTTCTTTCATTAGAATTTCAGTATTCTGATCAAATGATTTTGCTTTTATTAATAAGGCTTTATGCAAATGAACCCCCCAAAGTGCTAGTTCCTGCTCACAAGAAATCCTCTCTGTATGGAAGTGGAGTAGTTGTGTAACTCTCCTTCTCAAGGTGAACACAATTAAATGTAAAAATCCTAACAGACCCAGGGCCCTCAAATCTCTTTATATAGCCACAGTGATAACTGGTAATACTTAATGCTCTGATAGACTTCCATCTGTGTTATTGAAAGACAGCACAAAGGCAAACATAAACATACACATTTGCTGATCACAAACAGCAAAAAGAAATTTGAACTACGATATTCAACAAAAGCTTTGTCCAAAATCAGGTGATGGGCAATTCCAAGCATAGAAAAAACATGGGTTTTGAATATTTTAATGTCAGCTGCACAATCAATATTTTTCATATATTGTGTATCCTATTTTATTGCACTTTCTGTTTTTGTTGATTCTCAGCTCTCCATAATGCTTTGGAAGACCTTCAGCAGACACTCACTCATTTGTAAGGAAGATTGCCTCAGTGATTACACCTGCATGGAGGGGAATGGAGAGGAGAGGAGAGGAGAGGAGAGGGCAGCAATGGGAACCTCTTTGTAGCCGAGTAGATTTTTTGGGAAGAGAAAGAAAAGATTTCATGGGAGCATTCATGTTGCTTGGTTATGAAGCATATTGAAATGTAATATAGGTATAATATAGTATAATACTGGATGGGTGGTAGACAAGTGTGGAGGGGGCAGGATCTGTGTGGCTGATGCCTGGAGGAGACACAGACCAGCTGTACCACAGAGGGAACCCAGAAGGTGCTGAATCTGAAGACCTATTAAGGCTTCCTGGGAATCCCTTCAGAACTTTACTGAGAATACCACAGCTACTGGAAGAACCAAAGGCCTGTGGGGAAAGGAACTAAAAAATTCTTTGGAGTTAAGAGGGAGATGGGTTAAACCTCTTCAAGAATTGCTATATTGTTTTTTTCATTAAAAATGGTTGACTATTCAGGTCTTGGAAGCATAATTACAATGCAGGGGCTGGGATGGCTCAATCCAGATTCTGTGTGGAAAAAAGATGCCAGGGCATACCAGACCCTCACTTAGACTGTGCCTTCCACAAGTTGTGGATATTGTGTTTTATGTTGGTTCTCTTTCCTCTCCTTCCCTAAAAACATGGACTAGAATGTGAAAAAAAAAGTAGAGTTTAATAAAAGTTGTAACATGTGCTAAAATTTACTGAATAGCTTCTACATAAGGGCTAAGTAGGTAGGAATTTTCAGCCTGGAAAAGAGGTTACTGAAAAGGTTATGTGAAAGACTTAAAAAAAAAGTGAAAGAAAGAAAAGTGAATAAAAGACTCTCCTATTCATTAGAAAAACTGAAGAGCATCAAAAAGTATTAGCAGGCAGTGAGTTCAAAACAAACAAAAGGAGGTGTTTCTTTACCCAGGTAGTGAGAAACGTGCATAGCATTGCTTAAAATGCTGAACTGTCTCTTTTATGAGAGTAATTCATGGCAGGAAAATCCCCCAAGGGCTGTTGAGTATAAGGGCATTGCCTCTGGCTCAGAAAGTCCTTGAGCTGCAGAGTCTGCAAGCCTGGAGAAATGATCTGGAGAAGGGTCTGTAACAGACTCGCTCTGTTCTTCTTCAGATGGCCGGATGGGAGACTAGGGGGGTCCTTGATGTGACCCAATAAATCCCTAATTTTCGTGTTACAGTTCAGGAAGAGCTTCTATCCCATTGCATTTGTTTCAAAGACCCATCTGTAGCAGCATCATCTCAAAACCTTTTCAAATATCTTCCTGCTCTTCCACATGCACGTTGCTGCTTGCTGTTTTAACTATATGGATTGCACACTGCTGTGGCTGTGGCCTGGGAGGCTGATGAGCACAAAGGAACAAAATCCTATGCTTATGCTTTTGTAGTATGTTTGGAGTGCATTTTAAAGCACCTTTTTTTCTTTATTGTCTCTTTTATTCCCTTCCAATCACAAGCCTACAGCCATACACTGGTGAGCTAAGTGCATTGGGTTTAATTGTCTGTGTTTGTGCTAGGGGAGGAAGCCGTGGAAAGGTAAAGATAGCATAAGCTGCCATGGGAAATTCCTGGGTCCGGTGTTTTCCAGAGAGTATTGCAAGGACTGTCAGCCCCTGATATGAAGATAGCCACTTCAGAGCTGCTCTAATTTATGCTTATCTTTCTACAGGCTTTGGAAAACAAGTAACAGGACAGCAGCACACTCCAATTATGCCCTTGATGCACTCCTTATCCTGAGGACCATAAGCATGACAGCCTTTATTCTCTTTGCTCCTTGTGTCTGCTCCTTGTGTCTGATCCTTAAGAAGGCACAGCAAAAGGGAGAGAGGGAGGAAGGGAGGGGAGCCCTACATAGGTAGCAGAAGGGTGATTTCTCCTGGTTTTAAATACCTTTGGGATTTTTCTTTCTTCTTGGATTTTAATATTTCTAAAAATGCAGCATCTTGCAGCGGTTAGCAAAGCTCACTTATTTTGTCAGAGTAGGATGAAATTTCCAGCATAATGGAGAATCAAGCCTGCTAGACTGCTGCAGGCAAATTGGTCAAGAAGATTTCCAGAGCTGCTTTGTCTTGTCATTTGGAATTCCTGCATTCTCACCATCATCAATTCATCCTCTATATCCTACATCCTCTTTTCTATTTCACATCGGCAAAATGAACAAGACATACCATTCTTACAAAAATAATATATCAACTGGGGACTGACTGATATGTGATTTCATTCCTCACCACCTTCTCCCTCACCCTCAGAAATGTTTATGCTTTCATTCCTCCCCAGCCTGCCAGGAGCAGCCACTAAAGCATTTAAATGATGAATCTGTAGCTGGGGAGGGCAAAAGGGTGGTCTCCTAAGCATGGCTGGGAGTTATTAGTCCAGGTTAATTACTAGGGGACTTTATGTAGTGAGCATCTATCAAGGCTTAGACACATCAGATTCTGCTGTATAAACTGGCCTGTGCCCAAACTGCACAAGATGGCTTTTGTCTTTATATTGTTACCATGATTTGCTAGCTGAATGTATAGCTCAAACATATTCTGAAAATGGGAAACTCTGGCAAAAACCATCAAATATTCCATGACTGTGAATGTCAGTCTGCATATTGAATGCAATAAACTTGGACTGCCTGGGGTTAGTGATAAATTATAACAATTTGGAGCTGATGGGGTAGTAAGGTCCAGCAATGGATTGTAACATGTTGCCTTTGCTTAGGGTTACTGAATCATGTCAAGGAATTTCAGAGTTAAGGATAGTGTGCATAAGCCAGTTTTGCTGGTGGGACTGAGGCAATATTCTAGACAAAAGCAGGTTTGTAGCATTGGTATTTCCTTTATCAAACCAGAAGCTCTTTTAAATACTTGTGAACAACTGAGAATTACTCCCTGCTGGGTCTGACTTCTTGAGAATGCCATATTTGTCACATAAAAGTGATTGTCCATGGTAATAAATAGTGTGTGTAACTTTTCCATACCGGATACAAAAGAACCAGAGGCAAAGAGCACTGCAAAACATAAAATGTGTAGAGAAAAATTAGTTGGTGCCCAGGCTAAAAATGCAACCTGGCCTCATCATCCCCTGTCATTTCCCTTGTCTCCCAGTTCACCACAAGAAGCAGTTTCCAGTTCATCCACAGTTTTCCTCTTGGGCTCTGTGGAAAGCATCTTGTTTGGCTCAAGCTTAGGGGAGGTAAGAGACAATGGGCTGGCTCTCAACCCATCCTAGACAGACAAGGGTGTGTGGGATGTGGGCTGGACTTAATTCTTTATTTCTTTAAGCACCTGCCTGGATGCAGTGGCATTGAATGCCTGTCCCCACTGAGGCCACCACAGCCAGGATGCTGGGCCAGGTGGGAATGCAGGTGGGCTTCAACCCTCTGGTCATGTGCTCATTGAACTGGGTGCAAACTTTGGCTGAGGGAATGCCTCTGGAATGTGAAATTAGGTAAGATTATTTAATGGCAACCAGAATCTCTTCATGAAACTCAGTGACCTGCAGCTTAACAGTTATAGTGGCCGAATGTATTTTAAGAAAAAGTCTGAAGAAAATCAGACTATTAAATGTTACACAAACTCACCCTTTACTTGGTGAAACCACACTGTTTAAACTTGTTATAGCACTTCCATGGCCACAAGATGCAGAGTGCACAGCCGTGGGCTGCTGGAAGGGTCCTGTGGCACACACACAGAGCACCTGTGACCTGTGGCAGCGATCACTCCCTGCCCCAGTGTCCCCGGGAGAGGCAATAAACCCGCAGTGTTTGGGCTGCCTGGAAGTCGAGGAGCCCCAGTCACCACCCCACGTTTCAAGATCTCCATGTCCCTCCTGCCAGCAGCACAGAGCGGAAAATCTGCTGAATGCCTGCCTGGCTCAACCGGCTTTTCCTATTAACATTCCTCCAGTGTAAACCTCAGCGAGTGCCACGTAGTGGGGGTGGGTGGGAAGAGGGGAGGGGGGGAACCCAGGCATTCTTTCTGTGATGGGACAGCAGTAATGTGGGACAGCAGTGGTGGCAAGGACATCACCTGTTGCTGCTGGCAGGGGACGAGAGCAAAGGCAAGAGGAGGAAATCGGGCACAGGGGGAAAGTAAAGTCAGGGAAGAGGGAAAGCTAGGGATATAGAGTCCACAGGTAGTTTATATGTTTTCTATCTCTGTTCCCCACCCTCACCACCCCCAGATACTGTCACTCGTAAGGATCATACACTGAACCACACCCTGGTGCTGCGGCCTGAGGAACACCGGAGAGGGGCCAAAGGCTTGTGAAACAGCCCCAAAAGGGGCACCACAGGTGCGTGGGGAGACACATGCACAGGGCTCTCCCCTCTGGCAGGAACAACGTGTGATGAACTGACCACCCCTATTTTCCTTCTCCTTGTGCTGCTGGGGTGGGAGGTAGAGCTGGGGTGGAGGAGGAGTAGGGGAAAGGTATTTCTAAGATTTATTTTACTTCTCATTATCTTGTCCTGATTTTGTTAGTAATAAATTCAATTAATATCCCCATTTTGAGTCTGTTTTACCTGTGATGGTATTTAGTGAGGTATCTCTCATAACTTTATATCAACCCACAAACCTTTGTTATAGTTTCTCTCCTCTGTCCACTTGTGGAGGGGAGTGACACAGTGGCTTTGGTGGATGCCTGACATCCAGTCAGGGTCAAACTGCTACACCCTCCTCTGAAGAAGGAAAAAGAAGTGGATACCAGTGTGGTTATCAGGGAAAACTTCATTCCCTCAGGGCCAGCAAATCTCCTGTGGATGGAGATGAGGTTTATAGCATATGAATACTGTGCAGTAAGGTCGAAGGTTGTAGATATGTTGATAGCTATAAATTTTATGGGAGAATTCTTCCCAGCACCCTCCAGTTTTATGGTGGAAAGCTCAATACTTCTGCTCTTGCTGGAGCATCGCAGAGTGAGCTCTGTGCATCAAGACTGACATTCCCAAGTGGGCCTTAATCTGCTGTCACATAAATAAATAGTATGCAGCTGTCAAAAAAGCTTTCATGGATTCAGGGCAGAAAAAAAGAGAGGATGAAGACATGTGGCCATTAAAATACTTAATATTCAAGTGAGCCTGATGTTCTGTGGAGCTGACCCAGAGTGTTTTCTTGCTAGGAAGAGCAAAGCCAGCCAACTGGATGCTTTCTTTTCAAAGTAAGTGACATCTCTAGCTGAACTGATGCTCTCTGGTGCCCTGTGCATGCATGCTGGAGGTGAATCAGGCGCTGCCTAGAGTGTCATTGTAACACAAAGCTTGAAGTGTCATCCTCAGACCATGAATCTTTTCAACTTCCTTCAGCCAATGAATTGACTGATTCCCTCTTGTCCTGATTTGCTCTGTGATGCCCATCAAATATGACTTTTTCTATACTCTTTGTGAAATCTTTAGTAACCCCGTGGTAGGTAAGAAGAACACACCTACAATTAGTTGATCAGCTTTTAAAATATTTGAAGCCAAACAACAAGTAAATAAGCTTAAAGGACTAGTCTAAAGACAAATGATCAAGAATGCATTTGTCTCAAGGTTTTTGCCGGTTTGCAGCTGGCAATTTTGGTGGCTGTGGTTTTAGACAGAACAAATGTGGATTCTACCTTGGTTAACATACAATACAATACTAATGTAATACCAATTACAGATAAACATCTTAATTAAAAACTGAGGAAAGCATGCTTTGATATTTTCTAGAAAGTAGGATTGGAATGTAATCTGAGTCTTTACAAATGCAATAGGGAATAACAGCTAATCTTGATGTTCTGACAAATTCCTCATGGAAACAGCATTTATTTTGAAACAGCAGAGCCCTTCTGCACAGGAGTAGTTCTGTCTTCAGAAAAACTGCCTACCATCTTGACAAGAGAAATCAGTGTTTGCACTCAAACACAAGACCTATGACTGTTTAGTATGTCCTGAAATGAAGAGCATGTTTTCCAAAAGAAGGCTAATAGGCTTGTCTATATAATTATTGAAATTTGGCAAATGCTTTACACAATAAGGATGTTGCGGTCACACAGTCATTTCTGCTTGCTTCTCACAGATACCTGTTATTCAGCGATAGCTGAATTTGGACACAATACAGGCAGAGTTTCTGAGTTCCTTGCTGCTCTCTGGGTTGGGTGGGTAAAAGCAGGAGGATCCTAACGAAGTCCTACTGGAGACAGCGGAGGTCAAACAGCAGTCAGGTGTAACATTTGGCCAGGAGGTTTCTTGAGTATCACAGGCCACCATCCTCAGGTGCTGTAAACACAGCAAATCACTGAGCCCAGGGGCCTGTGTTGGTTTCTCCTGGGATGTTCAGGTCCTGCTTTTCTGCCACTTTCTGCAGTGGCTTTCTGTGCATCAAAAAGCTCTGAATCAAACCTCTAAGTAGTATGTAGGACGAAAAGTACAATGAATTTAGGAGCAGCTACCCAGGAAGCTAACTTAGCAATAAGAACTTGATAATAAAAGTGCTCGATGAGAAAGGGAACTGAAATTTGAGAGTAGTTACACGCCAACAATGGAGCACAGAGGAAATGTTTGAGGCTTTCAGATATCCCAGCTGATTTTTGATGCTGAAAAGATATCAGATAGTCGAAGCTAGCTGCACACTGGAGACTGGTGTGAAACATGCTGCAAAGTCTGTCTTCCAGCTGAAAAAACAGCCAAGCTATTACAAGGCAATCTGGCTAGCATTATACCTTTTAATATATTTCCAGACTAGGTTCTGAAATCCCCAGAGGATCATGAGCCTCCAAGGTCATCAGGGTTTTGACCTTTCTTTCATTGCCATAGCAACCAAAGCTGTCTTTAGTGTTTAAATTAGTTAATCAATTGCAGTTCTTGATTTATGCTCATTGGCAGCAGCCATCCTTGAAAGTTATTTCTTGACTAATACGTGCTTTTATCACAGGAGGGTATTCCCACACTCTGGTTTAATAAGACCCTTTGATAGAGGAATTGACTTCATAATCTGAATTCAGTACCGCATCTAGAGCCAACTAGTATGAATTACTGTTATAGTTTACTTTTGGTGTTTTGGTTTTTTTTTCTGCCTAGAATCATCTTAATTCTGGTTTACTTTCCCTTAGAAGGAGATGGGGTCACTTGGTTGGAAAAAAGCACAGGCTCTAATTGCTTCCATTTTATAGAATGTTCCACCTTTCCACTGTATGTGAATGAAATTGCAATGCAGAAATAAGTTAATCACTTCAAACAACTCTTTTGAATGAGATCAAAATATGAACAATTGCCTGTTTAATTGTCATGTTCTGAAAATCCCTGATTCTTCTGATATGGCATGGAATAAAGGATTAAGGTCAAGGTTGTCAACTGAAAAGCCCTGAGATTCAGGACTATACATTGTTTTTACTGTGAGAGTTTGGGTATATTGCTGCAGCCCTTGGCAATGTGCTTCCTGACACTGTAACATGCAGCTAACACTTACACTGTGCTCATATGGAGTCAGAACGTTTAAGTGGTTTCCTGCTTGAAATGGCACCTCCTTGTCTATTTCTTCTGCTGTTAAACAGATACTTCTGCAGAGGTGCAGGTGCTCAGTTCTGCCTAGCTTAAGAGAGATACAGGCTTACAGGGATGAGAAGGGACCTCTGGAGTTCTCTAGCCCAAGCCCCTGCTCAAAATAATTCCTGCAGGTTGTTCAGGCTGTGTCCAGGTGAGTTTTAAATACCTTCAAGAATGGAGATCTCACAACCTCTGGGCAGCCCTCAGCATGACACTCCCTCACCTCTGCAGAGATATATATTTCTGAGGACTGCCCTCTCCCACCAATATTTGTTCGTACAGTAATATATTTTTACAGTTTTGCACTTAAACCTGCTTTGTCTCCTTGGACAATTGGCTTTGGCTGTGCACATTCTGAGAAATGCATGCTCTCTGTGGAAGCTCAGAATTAAAAGTAGTTCCCAAATTCTGGTCAAGTATTGATCTGCAAGTAGTGTTTTCTTTATCTTCTACTCGTTGGTAGCAGCTTTAAGAACAAGCATGGAGAAAGCTGGGAATTTCATTATGAACTACTAGAAAATAAAGATAATGTCTTCTCTGTTTTGGCAAGTGCCCACAGCTAGAGTCCTGGATGTCAAGGCCAGCCATATTTGGTTGAAACACTGAACACATGCTTCTTGTAATGACTATCAACAACACCCATTCATTGGTGTTTCGAGAAAGTCATAGAGTTTGCAGTGCCAAAGCCCACGTGTTGCTGAATGGTGAAAAAGTTTTCAGTGATGCAGAGTGGAGCGTGCTGTTTGCAGAGCAAAAAAAATAATCCCTGCAGTCCAGCATGGTGATGCTTTCTGTCCCTTAAACCGGTGGCCCCTGGGGACACGTTTGTCTGGGCTGGCTTCTGACAACATGACCTCATCATTATGCTAAACCCATGTTCTTCCTGTCTTTACACAAATAGTCTTGCAATCCAAATGAGCACATTCTCTTTGTTATTTTAAAGAGTGGCTGGTACCAAAGCGAATCATTTTCCTTTTGATTAGCATTTTCAAAGGATAACCTTCGTGAATTTTCCACAGAGGCAGTTGCTTCTGCTGCACAGTGCATCTGGTTGAGTTTTAATCATTTAGCAATTCTTGGCCTCAAAATGCTACTGTTCCTGGGACTTCTTGAAAGCTGTGACATGATGGCCAGTGGGGACAATGCCTTTTTTCTGATGTGTGCTCATTGCAGGATAGGATTCATGTTTTACATCCTCTGTTTACTGCCAAGGCAGCTGCTGTTGAGGGGAAGGTGAAACCAAATAAGAGGCCTGTTTATAATATGCAATGGCAGCACATCTCTGGAAGGCACAGGACTAAGTGCCAGCTCAGGGAATCAATAAAATAGAAATAACTTTTATATGCTTGCTTATGGTCTTGGACATATTTCCCCTGTAACTCCAAGGACTTTAATTTGTCTAAGTGTTGATGCAACTGTGACCAAGAAGTTGAGGTTTTGCCATATATATCAGGCACTATCAAGTGAACTGACAAGCACCATATTTGCAGTTTCTCTGGACCAACACTATCCATTTGCAGAGGGATTAATTAGTTATGGTGCTCAGAGAAAGGATTTCCATAGTAACTTAAGGAATGTATTGCTTAATGTAAAATAAATGAAGTGGGAGAGGGTGTGTAGACTAGGATGCAGCTTGCTCTTTTGTAATATTTAAGCTGATTGCAGGGATTCAGAATAGCTCATGTATCATTACGGCACCAGTCCTGAGCCTTTTAATATGATCCTATTTTCTGACATGACTGTGGCCAAGGGACCCAGGCCCTTTGTGAAGGTGGCAGAGCAAGGCAAATGGTGCTGGCCCTGCGCCAGGCACAGCGTGGTCAGTGGCTGACAGTGACCCTCGCTGCTCCACTCTGCACTGCACAGTTTTGGTTGGAGTTGGGATTTCTTGGGGCCACTGGGCACTGTTTAAAAAGTAACTGTGAAAATAAGAGGCTGTGGTGGTCTCTCCATAAAGAAGAGGTTAAACCATAAAGAAGATTTAAAAAGACAAGGTCACTGCACCTCAGAGGAGGTTTGTGTTGGACTTCTGAACTCCTTCTTGATACTTTGGTCACACATGGACTGCCTGTCTTCTGTGGCAACACCAGGGCACCACAAGTGTGTATGGGATAAGGTATTCACACCTTGGTCCTGTAGGAAACCTTTTAAATTACTGTGCAGCAGCACTTCTTGTGAGAGTGAAAGTTTTGTGTAAAAACTGCCTAACAAGGAAAGCAGGGTGAGAGGAACCTTGCAAATAAAAAATAGGATTTAGTGGTTTCTCATTTCCAATAACTGGCAGAGAAGCCATAGGATGTTATCTGAAAAGTCAAACTGAGGAAAAGTTACTGGATGAAGAAATCTGTGTTAACAAGCATATGCAAACTGCAAAATGCAGTTTGCCTTTGATGTCCATGTTATCTGTTAATTGTGTGCAGATAAGGAGTGATTGTCTCACACTGATTTCAAGTTGTATTTCCTTTTACTATCCACCAAACTTTGCTACTTTCCTCTTTTTCCTTTTTTTTTTTTTCTCTGCACTTTGCTTTTTCTTAGCTTTCTCTGCTTTTCCCCTAGTTGTTCTTTATTTAAAGAAATTGCAGAAACTTCCTATTTCTGTCTTGCCATCTGGTCTAACTCCACAGTGGCTTTTGTGCTAGATCACTGCCACTGGGACAGCATAGCAGGTATGTACCATTTCAGGCACATACATTTTCCAGAAGCAGCTGTTACTACAACAGGTTTTGCTTGAAAATGGAATTTCAAAGTCAATTAGGGTGATAGTTGCTTGGACCCAGGATATTTAAAAGTAAGGCACAATTAGACCAATATCCTTTTCAGATTTTTGGGGGGTTTATTTAAAGGAGAGGATTCTAATCCTTAAACGTATTATTCTCTCTTCATTTTAAGTATGAAAATTTAATAATATAATTTTCTCCTTTCCTTCTTACATAGAAGTTCTGCCTTCCCTTGCTGACACAGTATTCATCACTGTTTATCCAAGTGCCTTCCTTCATGTGACTAATAATTTCCATGTGTTTTCCTTTTCACCTTCTCCTAAGATCAGTGGGATATTCAGTGACCTCATTGTGCAAGTAGTAGGAAGAGGTTCTGTTTGAGTAGTGGTTCTTTTTTTTTCTAATCCTTGTTTTCAGTTTTTTATTCCCCCTCTTCTAGTTAGTGCACAGGGGCTTTCATTTTTCTCCTTCTTGTTCAATTTGCTTTAATACCCTTCAACATCCTCAGTCATTCTCAGTACACCTCCACCTCCCAAATAAGCCAGGATCTGAGATGATTAATCATGGCATAGCGGTTTATTTTCTCTAAGGTATATATAGCTGAGTAAGATTTAATGAGCTTCAAAGGACAAACTCAGAGAAACAGCAGGACATTTCAATTATCTCTTTGGAGAGACAGAGGAATTGTCAGGAAAGCAATAACAGTGATACAGATAGATATTGCAGTGAGGGGAGAGGATTTGCTTGTAAAAGGCATTAGCAGGGGACTCCCCTGCTATCTGACACCTGACAACAGGGGTTGCTGCTGAAAGCCTGTTTTTAAGACTCGCTCTAGCCATGCTGTTCTCTTCATCCAGGGTTGTTTCTAAGCAAGTGAAAGCTCAAAACAAATTGACTTTTCCAAATTACCCGAGCATGGTCTTTCTTGTTGATTAATGAAAGCCCAGCAGCCAGTGAACCAGATGATGACAAAATTAGGCCCATACAGCACTCAGTCCAGTTCCTGCAAGCCTCTGCACCAAGCGGCGTCCCTCCTACCCCTTCCCCCCACCAAGTAGTTGCTGTATTGAAAAGCATGACTTTTAGTCATCCTTAAAGTATTTGGGAGCTTGCCCTGAGATTTCTGAAGACATTTTCAGGATGAGGGTCACCAAGGGGGGGATAGCGAGAGCCCAAACCAGGTGTTACCCTCAATGCCAGAGAGGTGCAAGCTTCTGTCCCCTGGGAAAGAAGCTAAACCATTCCCTGGGGGGCTGGTTTCTGTCCTACTTGTGGAAACTTTTATTAAATATGAAGTACTTAAATAGTTGTTGCACTAGATGGAAAAACAGGAGTTTCCCCTCCCAAGCAGTCTCTCTCACTCTCTGTTTCACCGAATAGTTATTTCTTCCATGCAAGCCCAAGTGCAGGGACTCACAAGAGCTGACCTCAACACAGGGCAGGGGAGGCCAGGAGGGAACAAAATCTGCTGCTGAGGTGCCCTGGTTGAATGTGTGAATAGATGGGCTATTGGCCCTACTCTTGTGTGAATCTGCCAAAAAATGAGCTTTTTTGTTTTTCAGATTGTTGTCACAGAAATAAATTTGGTTGGCATTTTTTGTTTTATTGGCAAATACTAAAAATACCCCAAAACCCCATAATTTTTACTCCACTTGATTTATAATAATTTTTTAACAAGTCAGTGATGTTTTCATTTTTGATTCAGGGGCCAATTATCACATAATCCTGCTAGAAATAATTACTCAATAATTGTTTCTCTCTTGCTGCACTTTCATTGCAGAACTGTTTCATTTTCAATTTTGGTGATTTACTTATTTGACAAAACCCCTTTCATTTTATAGCTTAATGCTGTTGGACAACACTATCATCTGCTTTTTCATTTTGTAACACTGTTTAGCGCTAGATTCATGTAGATGATGTATACACTGTGTAACAGCAAATAAGTATCATGGGGTTTGCTGGAAGAAAGGTAATACAATATTTGAGAGCCTTGTTCCCTGGCGAAAGGAAGCTGTAATAGTTTCCAGAATGCGCTTGCCCGATGGCTTTTGAGCTTCACAGTCTGTGGGGCTGAGCTCCCACTCTCCACTGCCTTCCCACAGCAGGCTGGGTTCAGCCTGGGGAAGGTCTGTAGCGCAATCCCTGGCTCCAGCTGGGAAAGAGGAGTGCGGCTCAGCCCTGGAGCTGCTGTGAATTTACAGGCTGTGAATTTACAAGTGAGTGGTGGCAGCTCCCCCAGTCTCTTTTTGGGGCAGCAGCATTGCCTTGTATGCCTGCAGCAGTTTGTGCAGAGCTGTGAGCGTCTGGGGTTTGGGATTGGCTTTCCTCTACTCTGACCTCGCGCCTGTAGTCCCGTCTCTGCTACTCTGAGTATTAGTAGCTGCTGGAGCTTGGTGGATTTGACCTAACAACACGTTGTAGCCACAAGAATACACTCCATCCATCAAATACCTCGAGGGGGAATTGCTGAGTTCATGAGGGTGGATTGCTGTTCTAATCTCCACAGCCTGCAATGGTTTGGGTAAAGGGCGCTCACCACAAATCACAGTCACAGGTGTTTTTTTTCTGAAATCCAGAGGTCATAACCCATGGCCAATGATTTCAAAAGTAAGCAGTGATTATGGTGCCTCAGGGCTGGTGGGATCTTCTCAGGAAAGGCTGATTTCAGAGTCTGAGCACTTAATGCCAGCCCTGGGTTCAGCTGAAGCGTGTTAAGCCCCCCTCATTTCATTAGTGATGCCTGATACAGCATGTGTATCCAGACAGGCTCTGGGGGAGCAGCTCTGCTTCTCACCAATTAGTTATTGGAACAGAAATCAGGCCACCATTCCATGTTCATTAATTCTGGATCTTTGCACTGCAAAATCACCTGGCTGTACCAGGGGGATCCAGGACAGGCGCTAAGCAATGATCGTATTCCTTTTGAATTTGCCAAGGTGCACACTGAGCTTTGTGCTGGCTGTTGGGTGGCAGATGACACGTGGTCCAGCATGAAATTGCTTTAGGTCCTTTGAAACAAATTCTTGAAGTAAAAAGTAATGCTTTCAAAATTTTAGTCCAATTTGCATAAATGTAGTGCATTTTTACCCGCTTCTTTATACTGTGTGCCTGTTGCAATCCTTGCTCTGATACAAGGCACCTTATAACTGAATAAAGAGTCTTGTAGACCCATGCCCACATGTAATTCCACACAGTACTTCAAATCCTGAATACACCAGCAGCACCCTGTAACCACAATTCATGCTCTTTGCAGAAAATTTCCTTCTGCTCTCCTTTTACCAGCTTCATGTTTTTGTCATTTGCTAAACAGATTGAGGCTTCAGACAAATAGCTTTCCAACAATAACTAGAGGTGGTAGCAGCCATGTCAAGGATATTATAAAATCCTGCTGTCTGTGCTGTTTTGCTTAATCTTGACGACATGGCCAAGGGAACCAAGCACTGAACAGAAGGGATGTAAAATCACCTAAGTCAGTAGAATGACAGATAGCAGGCTTTGTCCTTTTGCAGATCTTTATGAATGCTTAAAATTATGGCTGGGCTTGGATTAAACAGCATTTCAACCAAAATATTGCATTTGGGTCTTTCAGACATTGAGTCATTTGAAAGATGGGAGAACATTTAATCTTACACCCACACAGACATCTTCATTTCCAAACCAGGATCTCTCCTGACGTCTAATGACTCTCCAGTCTGTGTTGAAACTGAATGCTGAAAGGAAAATACATCAGTCAGCAAGGGAATGCTAAAACTTACTCTGTATTTGTTCAAACATCACTGTCAGCATCTCTGGCTTTTGAGGATTTTTATATGCTAAGTATTCTGGACAATATTCTTTATAGCCTCCAAAATCTTTCCTATGCATTATATTTTTAACTCTTTTTTTTTTTTTTTTAATTCTTTTTTTTTTTGAGTCCCACACCAATATTTCACTAGTCAGTTCTTTACTGACTGAAGTAAAATACTCTGATTTTCCACAAGGTGTTCCTCAGCCTGTCCTGGACTACTGATTTCCTTCATGTCTGATCCCTTTTGATAAGTCATTTGTCCCTCTTGAACTTTACTCAGACAAGCTAGAAAACAGAATGAAAAAGTGAAGTTCTGAAAACTGCTTACTGTGTCTCCTATGAGTTCTCCTTCATAGATGTAGGTAATTTCTGTTGTGCTTGACATATCAGGTGGTTCTAACTGCTTTCCTGTTTCAATGGCAAACTTTTCTCATTTTTCATGATCTGTGGAGATTTTGTGTGAATGTTGTAGTGTCACTTAGTCACTGTTAAGGCAGACAGCTGTCAGCAAAGTAAAAGGATGGTTTTGGATGAACTCTAATTTTAAATAATTTTGAGCCTGGTTAATTATGTCACTTCTTTAACAGACTTGGCAGTGTCTGAAGGTGTCCATAGCTCTCATGAGGATCAGAGTATCCTCTGCAGCCTTTGGCAATGCTGGGACTGAGCTCTCCTGAAACTATCCCCAAATAATCATCTTACTTTCACATGACAGCAGACCAAGAAGCCAAGAGCTACAGAGAGTCACAAGAAGACCTAGTTTAAGCAAGCAGCCATCAGCTGGGAAGTTCACACGATGCTATTTTACCTTCTGAGTGATGCTGTGTATGTGCCTAAGAGAATGGCAACCTTCAGGGAAAAACTTGAGGTCCAAGGCTTAGAGGTGGCAGCTGCCTGGGCTTGAGATGTCTGCTCTGGAGACCTACCTGAATATCTGCCAGCAGAATGAGCCACCTTACAAGGTTTTGTAATATGTGTTTGCCTACTCTGGCAAGCCTGACATCGAAATGGCATTTGTGGATTTGAGAACCCCTGGGGTGAGTGAAGTTGCAGAGGCTGTAACACAATCCTGAGGAATTACCACTAAATCCACCCCCTCTGTGACCCTAAAATCCCATTCATACAGCTGCAGGCTGGCTCAGCTGAGGCTGTTCTGCTGCTGCAAGCCTCCCCCCATCCAGGTGTCTTACTGTCACTGGGGAGGGTCACACAACTGTTTCTGCCAAGTGAAATAACGCAGTGAGTCTCTGCCTTCCTCTAAGCATTATTTGTGTCTCACTGAGTCCTGGAGAAATGAGTTTAACTTTTCCTGTGGGGAGACATGAGACCCAGCAGCAGATGTTTTTTCCCCAGCAGTTTGATCCCTGCTTTTTTTTTTTTTCTGAAAAGGGACATTTTCTCTTTATTTTCTTTACATTAGTTTTCATCACCTGCTTTTTCCTTTCGTTAGTGAAAAAAGAAGAAGAGCTGATAGGAATTTAGAGCAGAGGGTGAAGTGGCAAATGAATTATTTTTACTAGCTGCAACTCACTTTGAAATATGGTTTGTAACATAACCAGCATCCATGTGTACAGAAGAACAGTGAATGATTTTGTCCTTTCTGTTCTTTGGCACTGACCCACTACAGCTCCTTTCAAACCCACTTTTTTAAAGACAGAAGGCTGCCTTGGAGAGCAGCCTTTGATGAACAGGCATAGGCACCTGTGCTGTGCTGGGAGCTGCTGGTTTGTTATGACCCTGGTAAGAAAGGTACTCAGGCTCTGCAAAGAATCACTTCAGGTGCCATTTGGTGGATCCAACAGTATAAAGGCAGTAGCATAAATAATCTTGTCTGCTGTGAGATGCCAGGGATGCTGAGCTGTGTGTGCAGTGTGGAGCTCCAGTCCAGGTGCAGCACTCCAGGCAGACCCTCTCTCTGCAGTGCTCACCCTGTTTTAGTAATTTCAGCTCTTACAGGGTGTTCTTACAAGAAAACAACTCCATTCATCATTTCCAATGCCAAACAGAGAGAGGAGGTTCACGTGAGATCTCGTTGCTGCACAGTGAGATAAAGGCAAGGCCACACAGGTGTGTGATCCCTGTCACAGAGTGGGAGCTGCCTCTGGGATCCCTCATTGTCATCACTCAGCTGAGTCTGCCCTGCACCGAGGGAGAGATGCAGCACAACATGGGCCTGAAATAAGTCTGCACTCCTCATGCATGGCTTTGTCAAAAGGTTCTCATTTAAAAGAAGTGTCTTAATTGTATTTCAGCAGCAGCACTCTGCTGAAATACAATTGCTCTCTGCACTGTCATGTGTTGGCTAATACCCCGTTAAGCTCTGTAGTGGGTTCTTGTGGTGGATTAGCTGAAGTTTCATCTGTTCCTTAGAAAGAGTATATCATTGTCAATATGTTTAGTTTCTCTGAAAAATCAAACCATTTAATATGCAAAAGATCGTATTTATCATTTATTTCTTAAAACAAAGTCAGGGATGAAAAATACTGACATAAAGCAATCCAAAATTTCAGATTTTTTATTCATATAAAATTTGAATAAATTGAAAGTCACAGATTTTTAATAGATTCAAATTCTTCTGAATAAGTGACAAAAAACTATTGAACTTGTTATTGATATAGTTTGACATGATAGTTCTTTTGTTCAGTTGCTCTTTTTGTATGATTTCTTAAAAAGAGATTTTTAAGAGAGGGAGAGAACAAAAGAGGATGAGGGAGGAAGGTGGGGGAGGAAGAGAGGGAAAAGAAAAGAGGAGAAAAAGTATTCTAGCCATACCTATTCCAGTTTCCCTTGCTGGCCTACAGTGCCTAGTTTAATTTTCTTCAAATAAAAAAATGGTAGAAGAATTGCCATGCTGAAGCTGAGGACACATCTTTTTGACTTTAATCATCTTCAGCACGTTATGTCTGTAACTGCTTGAACCTGCTGCTCAGTAATTGCATTATTCAAACCTGAACTTTACGTCTGACTTTCCTTCCAAGGTTTGTCAGAAACTATCACATTCAGAATTTCAAGTATAATTTTTTTTTTTTTTTTTTTTTACTAAAATGTTGATTAAAAAGACTGGCCCAATTTCCAAGTCAAAATATGAAGTGTTCACTTTTTTGCTCTATATAGAGCCATTACAAGAAGAACAAACTTAGAAGGATTTACAGGAGTGATTGGCCTCGTTTATTAATTGGTTCCACTCATTTGTCCCTGTCTCTTTCCCCTTCTATCAGAAGTGTTTCCTTCACTTCTGGCACCCATGGAATTTTCTATACAGCCCACAAGCTTTTCTCTCCTCTAGTTTCTCCTAAATGCTTACTTGCTTCACAGCGCTCTTGGGGCCATAGCTCAGCAATAGTGACATTCAGGTGGGTTCTACTCCCAGCTGACTAAGGGTAAGACAACTTTATAACTATTTCCTTACCTCTCACCTGGCTTGTTCATTGGTATGTGACTTTTGGTTCAGTTGCTTACATAGTTCAAGGCAGCATAAATGAAAGTCAACAAACTATAGGCTTGTTTCAGTCAGTGTATGAATATTGGTGATACCAGAGCTGAAATTGTGGTTAGTTTAAAGCACAGAAAGTTGAATGGTCGGGAATCAAGGTTAAATTCTCCTTCATACATTTTTTTTATAAGCCCATATAATCTCTTGACTTCTCTTCTGGGTTTTTTTTTTTTTTTTTTTTTTGATAAAATTAATTTTGATCTCTGAGCATAGAAGTAAAATGATCTGTCATTGGTATTTCTTGTGCCTGGCACATCCATCATGGCATACTGGCAAAAATGGTTTGTCTCTTCTGAAAACTGCTGGCTACAACAGAAACCTAAGTGTGTCAGGTTCATAGCAGGAGCTCTGCAAAGCTCTGTGTAATTAGTGGAGGCTTAAAAAAGTTAAAACGAGATGGTCTAGCAGTGTTTGAAGTAAGGCTAATTCTTTTCTAAAGTTGTTCTTTCTTCTCCTTTCATATTTTGAATTGCAGAAATTGTGGGGATGGGTAGGCAGGGCATCTGAAAGCCTTCTTCACTTTTAAAAGATTAAAGAATCCTCCACCTGCACTGCTCCTTGTGATGCCAGTAGAATTCTTGTATTTGGGGCAAAGATAGAGCTGTGGCCCAAAGGCTTGGAAGTTTTAGAAAAATACAGGCTTCCTACTTGCTCATTAAGCATTTTCTTTTCTTATCTACAAATATATGCAGATAAGCTGCTAATTATGTGGACCCATCTGTTGTATTTAAAGTGTGATAAATGTAGATCCTAAGTTTGAAGCTTCATAAAAGCTTATTATATTTCAATACCTTCTTTTTAGAGTATGAATTTTAGAGTACTATATGCATCTGGAAAAAACTTTAAGGGTCTGTGGAGGTTTGCATGTTTCCTTTCAGATGACTGTGAACTGTATTTTCCCTCTTTTTTGGGAGTGTCCATGACAAAGAATTTTACTCTCTCTGGCCATACCTCCTACCATTTTTGAGGCACCTGCTCCTAGCACATCTGTGTAACACTGTGGGGTAGAAGTGCTTTCCTTTTTTCTTCAGGAGAGACCTGTTAACTGCTACAGAAGATCTCTTAGCTGAGCACTTCTACAAATCTATTTGCCATGTCCCATTTGTGTGTCTTTCGTGACATTTTCTGGCACAAGCCTTGGAAAGGAGAGGGAAATGGAAAGCTTCTTAAAATTGAAGTGCCAGGTGGTAGAATTGTGGTCTGCAGCTGGGGGGATTGTCAGCTGGATTGTCAGAAGTTTGCTGTAACTTTTCTTTCAGATTTTGCAGGAGGATTAAAATGCAACAGGTCAGGGGGAGATCCAGGTGATGCATTGCTACATGAATGGGAATGTCCCAGGTGTCTAGTACCCTATATTTTCTCTTCCAGTTCAAAGCAAATCCATGTGACACATGGCTTGCTTAAGGGACACAACCAAGCATTCACATTTTTCTCTTGAATGTGCATTTGGAATTATGGATTGTTTGTATGACAGCTCTGGTGAGGAGACGCCTGAGGTAGTACAGTGGGTTTTCCTCGCTCCTTGCTCTGCCTCCCAGCACAGTCCAGGCTTCTTGTCTCTCACAGTCATCCTTGGAGAGCAGAATGACAAGAAAACAGGGGTATTTACAGGCTTACAGTTTCCTCTTGTGGTCCAGCAAGGTGTGCTGCTTTATGGAGATGCCAAATACATGACAGCCATTGATAAGCCAATGTTAGAAAATATCAGATGTCTTTCAAAGAAGGGAAGTGGCCATTTTTCAAGCAAGGCGAACCAACAATAAATAAGGACAGGAGAAATAAATCTGTGTTTCAGTCAGAATGGGTGGCTTCAGCCATGAGTAGCAGGATAGAACTACAGGAGCATTGCAGCAAAGTGAAATGGTGCCTTCCTGTTCCATTGCTCTGTGTTAGACACCTGATTGAGGGGCTACAGACCAGCAGGGAGCTGGTTTGCATGCAGTCACTCAGCCTGTGACAAGGCCCTTCAATGTGGATGCTGAAGCAGTTATTGCATGGCTCTGTCCTCAGTTCTGCTGCAGATCAATGACTCTGCAGGTCAATTGACTTGACCTGTGTCAAGTAAGGACACAGACTGAGATGAGTGAGTATGACTTGACATCTACTGCTTCAGAGAAGTGTTTTCTTAATATCATGATAGCTCTACCTTAGCTTTTGAGGAAAAATTGTTAAGGGCATACTGCACACTTGCTTGTACATGATAATATCTAGGTATTAGACAGAAAGCTTGCTGAGGGTGTCTTTCCTACTGAAAAATAGGAATTGGTATGATTTGGCTGTGAAATCACTGTAACCTTCCTTTTATTTTTCTCAGTCCATTTGTAGTGATGGAAACTACTGTTTGCTTTGTTTTTTACTAGTTCGCTCTTTTCTGAAAATATTTGAGTGCTGAAGCCACTCCCAACACATCACAACTCACATTCCTCAAAAAAAAATGTGGCTGAATTAAAGCTTAGTTCAGATTCAGAATGCGAAGCCCTTGAAACTTTGTGATGCACAAGCTTCAAAAAAATGCAAACCTCACCCCACAGTGAGTTGTCAGGCATCAGAGAGGTCTAAGGAGCATTCTGGGAATCTTTCATCATCCTCAGATTTGACATTGCATTGGTTCCTATATAACTGTTTGGCCATAGAGAAATATTTCTCCATGGAATTTAGTCTGCAGCAAGGTAGTGCCCCTTCACATTCTCATGGTTACTGGAAGTGAAGCTTCACAGACAGGTTAAAAGATTTGACAGGAGGAAGATTTGACAGAAGATAGGTAATGTCTATTGAAAGCAAGTCCTACTATATCATCCAGGTTCTATCAGGCATGTGTAACCAAGTCTGAACAGATTCAGTCTGGCAGACAACAGCTATTAAAGCTACAAAGAAGTGTAATCGATTTATATTTTACATATTGACCGCTGCATTTTCCAGGATACACCTTCCTATACTGATGCTGTCACAGTCCATATGCCAAGAGCAGTAACACCCTCAGCTTCCTTTCTTGTGGATGGAGCAACAGAAGGGTAGCTAATACAATTTGACATCCAGGCTGAGAAACTCCAGCATCTGCTGCAAAAACTGGCTCACATATTTTAAAAAAGGTTCAGCAGAGGTTCTCCCCCCTCTCCCTGTCTGAGGGGGTTATATAAAAGACTTTTTAATATTAAAATATTTCCTTTTTTCTATGTGGTCTTTAAAATAAAGCCTCTGGGGCTGTTAATATCTCTGATGTTATAGCTTTGAAGACTGCATAAAATGATTTTAAAGGAGAAGCTTTTAAAGGACTCGTCCATTTCTAACATTGGCAATCAATCTAGTTTGTAGCTCTAGTTATAAGTGGAAACTTTGATATAACACAAGTTAAAGGCAAAAGATTTTGCATGACGGTTTGAAAAGACACGTATTTCTAAGCACTGAACTTTCATTTGTTAGGATTTCATTTAGTGCAGGATGCTCTCTAAAACTGCAGCTGTCTCACTGCATTTGGCTGCAGATTGTAGAGTGTAAAAAGATCTTTCTTTTATGTAGCTAATTCAGTAAAAAGAAAAAAATGAGCTAATTCTACCTAGCGAGGAGTCCACAAGATTTTCAGCACATTAGCTCCTGTGTCAGCCTAGAAGAAGAAACTAGGCACATTAAGCATTATTTTTTATAAACCTATAAAGAAATGTCTGATAAAAATGCAAAAAGTGTTTAAATTTACTTTAGTCTGTAGGGACTTACTTATGTGTTGCTAGGTGGAAGATTTTAGGGGAGGAAGCATCCTGTTTTGCAACATGGTTTCCTCATTTTAATTTCTTAGAATTCAAAATATTGTCATACTTTGAACAGTAAGATTTTGCCTCCATATTTGCAATAGAAAAAAAAAAAGGAGCATGGGTTAAATGGAAGGTGAGCATTGGGTGGTGGTTGTGACACTTTTATGTTGTATATGAGAGAGACCAATTGACACTGAGAGAGGAAACAGTCAGGTAAGAGGTGCTAACTTTTGTAATGAGATCCTGGAATTCTCATGTCCTGTAAACATACTTGAGGCATGGCCTTGCAGAGGGCAAACTTTCACCCTCATTTTAAGGCAGTGGTTTGATCTTCATTCTAAGGGACATTTTAGAATGAAAGGGGGAAAAGTTTATTCTTTGACAAATGACAGATTCCGGTATAAAATCATTTAATTCAATCTATTTTATTCCACCATCTGTAATTGCATTCCACATCTCAGTTGCTCCAAGGTTATTATAGCAGCATGAGCACCATCACCACAGAAGGATTAGCTGATGGATTTGTTATTTCCAGATCAATATGAATCTTCTGGTATTGTTGAACTAAACAGGGTGTTCTTCTAGCATCTTTTCTGTCCTTCCCTGCCACTTCTTTAACTTTTTCCTTATTTACTTTTCACCATAGATGATAATGTTTAAGTACTTCTTTTCCTTAGAGACATTTTTGAGGGTTTCAATTGCATTATTCTAAAGAAAGAAATATGACTTAAGTTGACACCAACTTTCTAGGTGGAAAGGATATTGTAACATGAATTCCATATCTCTATATATCTACACAGCTGTACAGCTATCACTTATTTAGATTACTTATTTCATTCAATGTCTTTGTATCATTTCTGCCATTTACATAGTTCCTTAGACTCTTTCCTTTTTTTTTTTACATTGTAAGACACTCTTTTTTTTTTTTGATGCCTTTGTAACATCATACAAGGAAGGCTATATACCTATGAGATGTGACAATTAATGCATTACAAATATCCACACTGACTAAACACGTTTTCTGGTTTCACACCAGCAGTATATGGTACATTCAAGGTCGAGTGGAATAGGGCTTTGACAAACCTGATCTAGTTGAAGATGTCTCTGCTTATTGCAGCGGATTGGATCAGATGACCTTTAAAGGTCAGTGTCAACCCAAACTATTCTGTGATTCTATAAATCTGATTCTATGACATTTGAGCCATTATTCAAATCTTTCAAGGAAAATGTATTAATTTGGATGATACTGTAACCACCCTTTTTTTAAAGACAAACAGTCAAAATGCAGTCTATTGCCATTGTTTATATTTGATCTGCTTCACTGATTTATATTTGTGTAATACAGAATAACAAAAAATCTACCTTGCAAGCATTGCCAAAGTAGTATGCAGCAAGCCAAATAAACTGTAGTGAGAGTACCTGACAAGCATGTATTTCTTAGCTGAACTTGTAATCCCTCCTCCAAGTTTACATCTGGTCTAACCTTGCGATTTAAAACAGCAACAATTTATCTGAAACACATAATGGCAAAATTCTTACCTTTAAAAAGTAACCTGAGTCTTTTCCCTTCCCCAAATGCAAGCCTGGATGCATTTATGAATGAGGTGGGAAAATTTGAGAGAATAAAGGTCAGTGAAACAATAAAAATCTCCTCTTCCTCTCTTCCAGTTCTTGGGATAAGCCTTTCTAATGAAAAGACCTGAAGTGTTTGCAGTGCCCTGTGGGGTCCTGATCTAAACCCTCCCCTCACATGTCCCTGGCTTAAGCCAGAGAATGGTCACATCCATCGATGTCCCAGCATATCACAAAAGGACACAGCAAAAGTCACACAGAGAAGGTGAAATCTGTAAAGCCTCACAGTCCTGTGATGTCCATCAGAACGTGCATCTGCAGACAGCCATGAATGGAGTTGTTGGGTGTATTTGCCTGGTGATGGACACCTGTCCCAGGACACGAGGCAGGTATCCTGGCAGGTTTAATTACCCAAAAGGCCCAATACTGACAGAATATTTCTCAGAGTGAAAACCAAAGAGGACAGCTGAGACAAATTAGCAGGGCAGAGTAGTAAAGAATGCTGTCACATGTACGAGCCATTGAAATAATGTTTTTATGGTGGTGATTAGCTCAATGGCCTTGTAGCTCTTGTGCAGAATGAGCACAACAAAGCAGGGAAGGGGCGTTCCTCTGGCTCTTCTCTCCCCTTGCCTTCAGGAGCCAGCCACTGTCTGGTGCAGCCCCTGGAGTGTTGATTTGATTCATGGCATCCAGCATGTCACCCAGGATTTATGAGGGAGCTGTGTCGAGGGAACCGTAATCCTCTGTTTAAAGTGCTTGTGAAGAAAGGCTTCATGTAAGTCAGGCACTCTGTTGCATTAGGGAATGTTTATTGCTACTCTGATGGAGTACTTTCAGGTATCATAACTTCTGTCAGACCTGAGCTCTGAGCAGGGAGGCATAAATATCCAGGAGAAGGCTGCTCCTGCTGAACAGGCTGTTCCTGCTGAATCCTCTTCAGCAAGATTTGGCAGCACGTGTGCATAGCATTGGTGGGCATCCTCTCCCGCAGGACTTCTGGGGTGATATAAGGATACAGAGAGATTTGCCAACATGAGTGTTCATCTCAGCACACCATTTGGAAAGATGCAGGAAGGAAAAGGAGGAAAATGGAGAAGACTTGCCCAACTGTAGAAGTTTCAGGAGGATGGAGATGCCAATCTAACCTTGTGTTGTCGTTCCTGGCAGTCACTTCAGCAGACTCAGATTCGGACCATTCACCTAGAAAAACCCAATTTACAGTCAATACTGAGGAAACCATACTTCGGAGATTAAGAAAGGCCTTTTTTCTCACCTCTGCATGTATTAAAGTCATGTGAGACTGAGCAAAGAGCAGGAATAGAAAATATAACCTGTCTCTCAACACTGAATAATTCACATGATTTATTTAGGATCTTCTTTGCCAAGTCAGAAAACAACACATTATTACTCTTTTTTTAATCTGAAATAGTGGTGCTTGCCTTGCTATCTCAGACCAGCCATGCAGTGTGCACCAAATATAACAAGACCTATTTTTCCAGATGTGTTCAGCTTAACATGAAACAGAGACTGGCTCTTTGTTTTCCTAATGTGCTGGTGTACGCTGTGCTTTCCAAGGGGAATGGACTTTGAGCCAGGCTAGTTACTCACCCGTAGATGGAGCAGGGTTAATGTTCAGATGAAAATGAAAATAATTATGATTTGAGTAGATCAAATTTCTCAGGGTATGAAATAATATACTGGGCAAAAGCTATAATTCACAGAGCACAGTCACCCACTAATGACATTTCTAGGTTGTTTCTGAGTGATTTCAAGACACTGTGCCATAAAATCCTAATGCATTTTATGAGAATAAGCGTGTGTTTTATATGTAATGATCAGCAAGCTCCAGGGCATGAATGGAGCAGTAAGGGGCTTTCTTACAGCATTTTTGTTGTGTGATTTAATGTGCCTTAGATTTATTTTTCTCAGCTGACATTTCTAAATGATAAGTATTTTTTTTCTGCCTGGTAGTGTGGCTGGAAACAAAACTATGCTGAAAATAATATAATTCTGTATTGTACAAATGCAGTTAATACTCTATTACAAGAAAAAACATTCTAAGAATTTTTTTTTGAGTGCGACAATATGCAACTGCTCAATACACCAGGAGATCTTGCACAAAGGGAGTCTTGTGATGAAGGTTTTGATTGTTCCTGGAAAAAAAGCAGCCCTATAGATTTCATAATGACTCATAACAGAGCAATGCATAGCAACTAAGCTGTTGGGGTCTTTGAAGAAACTTAGGGCTTGAATTTTTTCATGCATTAGAAATATTTTCCTCCATATTAATGGAGTTAAAGAGCAGTGAGTTAGACATAATGGGTCTTCTATTATCAGTTAAAAGTACTCCTGAATTAACAGGGTTGTAAGGAGTTGTTGAGCAGGCTTCTGGACAGCTGGCTCTGCCAGGACCATGCAGAGTTGGTGCTAGAGGGAACAACATGGTCCACGTGGAAAGCTTTCAGGCTTCGGAAGGGTGGATGGTGTGGACATACAAAATGCAGTACTCCTGCATCCTGATGTGGGGTTCATTTAACAGCATGATTAATCCTAAGAGTACTCCTATGGGAAAGCTGTGTTTTGCTTAACCTTCAGAGAAAAAAAATCCCCATAATTTCCTCTTAGTTTCTTGACTCTGCATTAATCTACTGAATAGAGACTTTTGTTTGTGCTCATCTCTTGTGCCCATGTACCCACTGGAAATTCCCTCATGAACTCTCCTCTCCATCATGTCATGTCTTTGCTAGCTTGCACCAGTTATCTCACAGAATCCAGAATCACAGAATCATGGAATAAGCTGACCTGGAAGGGACCCATAAAGCTCCTCAAGTCCAACTCATGGCCATTCATTGCACAGCACCATTCCAAAGAGTCACACCATGTGCCTGAGAGTATTGGCCAAATGCTTCTGTCAGGGTTGCTATTCAGCTCATAAAACTTGCACTTCCTAGTTTACAAACATTCCTATTTCAAGCCTCTTTTTGGCTCTTGTCCCTATCACTCCTCCTCAAACTTTACCTGTTTTTTGTGAATTTTCATAATTTGTTGAGGCTATTCTGAAGAACAGCTTTCTTCCAAAAATTGCCCAGTGAGCCCACCTAACTTGTGAGCTGGGCTGACTGACCAGCCCCAGCAGCCTGTAACCCTCAGGAAATGGAAAAATAAGGTGAAGCTCATTGTCCCTCAGTCACTGATCCTAACCCCAGCTGTGATAACTTATGATGACTTAGGCCTGGGCCCAGTCCAAGAAATCTGATTTAGGACTGGATTGCTCTGGATTGCTCTGAAATTCAGGTGTGTTTCTCCCTCTCTCCTGTCTCAAAACACTAGCTCTTGCTTTAGCTAAATTATTTTACTCAGTGCTTTTAAATGCTGAAAATGTAAAACATGGGTGCTTCCCTGCATAAGGTGGTCATACTGGATCCAGTCCATCTAATAATAATTATTATTATTATTACTCTCTGAACTTAATATTAAATGGGAATATCAGCTCTCTATCAAAATAAGCGTATCTGGGACTTTAATAAAGCTGGATTTCCATAATCCATGTGCTGGCCATTGTGGAATATAGTAGTCTAATTAAGCTGTGCTTTGCACCTTTCTACTCTTTTGTGTCAATCTCATACCAAGCTCTGGATTAATTTGACTGTTTACATGCTGTAAATCCCACAGGGGGTTTTCCTTTTGTGGAACTTTGATGTTAATGCAAACGAGCCAGTGAGTCCTGAAACGTGAAGGCTGTACAATTTTTTTGAGATACCACAACATGGTGGTTTTGTTGGTTAAAGCAGTTATTTTATTTGAAAAACTTAGGAAAACTTGCAGCTGTAACATGGTAGCTCAGAGACTCCTGCTTTAATGAGAGGCATGCAGATGTCTGTTATTCAAAGCATGAGATAATCATCAGTGTCTGAACAAATTCAAACTGATATCAGCTTTTACTCATTTTATTATGCAATTTCCTCTTACTCCATCTGTCATTTATATTATAAAAAGGAGATGTGTTTATAAAATAGAGGATTTACATGCTTCCTGGAAATAAAACTTCAATAACCAGACCATGGCATCTGGTTTCCACAACCATTGATAAGAACCATTGTGATCTCTTTCTTAATGCAGGCATGATCCAAAGCACATTAAAATATCCTTGGAGTCCAGCTTATTCCCAGTGAACCCTCAAAGCCACTGCAGTGTAAATAGTGGCCCCACAGTATTTCCCCTTATAGCTCTAATAACTGCATTCTGATCCTTCGTCTTGTATCCAAAAATGTGCCTGTATATGAAGCTTTAGAGATGCATGAGTAGTGTATAGAGATGCATGAGTAGTGTAATTAAGTTGCCTAGCAGGAACCCCTCACAGCATTTTTCATGTCTAGAAAAGGAAATTATGGTATGATGCAATTTTTAATGTCCTGAAGAAGTTCAAAGGGAAGAAAACCAAGACGCATTAATGAAACACTTTGGTGTTACCAAGGCTTCTTCTGCTGCTTCCCACGTCATTGTTGCCAGTGTATTACTTAGTGCGGGCTGCATATGATGGAGAGAGAGCCTAGAAATGAAGGAACGTGCATTAAACCCATTCTTCCCCCTGTAATGCTTTAAATCTTCCGATACCATCTCGATAGCTGCAAATACCCATCCCATTTCTGTGCTGAAGGACCCTGAAACATATCCAGACACAGGCACAGGACAGCCCTGGGTCCTCATACTGCTGGCAGGGTGGACGGGGGATGTTTTCACCCACCTCTGGACTGGAACATGGTCCTTGGGGCAGCATGAGGCTGCTGCAGGGGGTTAAAGTTCACCAACGGCCTCAGTGATAACAAAGACTCGATTCTCTGCTGGAAGTTCAAGACAGAAAGGGGGGAAGGCAGGGAAGAAAAAGAGAGTGTGTTGTTAGGAGCAGTTCATTCATTAATAAACTTCTGGGGGAGGACAAGTGGGACCTGGCTGTGCTTTGGTGTTCTGCTTTGAGACCAAGCAAGTGTCTTCCTCTTCCATTACAAAGATCTGAGGCTTATTGTTTAATGCAGTAATAAATATTGCATTGAAATAATTGGCAAAGTAATGCCAATAAATAATGCATTTCTCCCAGGAGTTTAGCTGAAAATCTAACGCAGCCCCTGCACACATCACAACATTTGTGTAATTGGTCGCACAGCTATTGTTCCTCATCAGCACTGTTTTCTCTGGCTTGGCTTTAATGCAGTGATTTGACCTAATTTTTCTCTGAGTGTCAAATGGCTACCCTTGGTTTCACGAGGCAGAGAGCAGGGCTGCCCACCAAGCACATCCCATCCTGGCACAGCCCACAGACTGCTGCCTTTCAGGAAAGGTGCTGCTGTGCTCCACATCCATAAGTGGATTGTGATAATCTCCTTGACTATAAAGTTGATGCGAAGGAGCAGCATTAACTCTTCTTTTTCTGGTAAGGTGAGGAAGGAGACCACAAAAAAACTTTTCAAATCTTTCTCTTCTGACATAAGCATTTCATTTGCTCTCCGATGAATGCAATATTCTCCCCAGGAGCTGAAATAAATTTTACTTTATAATGATGTCATACTTTTGCTACGCTTTGTCTCTAGCTTCTTGCATCTGTATTAAATCAGTCACACTGGCTGACCTGTAATGGGTCACCTAAGATCTTCCTGCACAGAAACTGAAGCAAAATAGTTTTATTAAAATAAAAAAGAAAGGTTAAGGCAAGCAACCTTGTGATGATTTTCTTTTACTGAGGGGAAAAAAGAGTTTTCATGACTCTGCTAAGGGAATGTCTTAAGCATTTCATTTCTTGCTGATGAGCAGCAGCACCTGTGGCTGATACCACCTCCCCATTCAAGGACAGAGTCAGCCTGCCTCTGGACACCTCCACCTTGGAATGTCATAGCCATCTAGTTTCCCGTCTGCTGTAACAGCTGGGAAAGACAAGTGAAAACTGAGTGAGTACAAGGGGACATAGAAATCCCTCTTATCTTCCACAGGTTCTGATATAGTCAGCCCAATATAGTCTCCAATGTCCCTAGACATGGAAATAGCTATGAAATGCAGGAATAATGTTAGCTGTTAAATACAAGGGCTTTATTTGCCCCATGAAAACTGAGCTGCAGTAACCCCATGGAAGGCACTTTATCTGTCACAAATACAAAACATTTTGATTTTCCCTGACCTTCTCTTGTCTCTCTCCCATTGCTATGAGGTGAATTGTTCCTGCAGCCAGCTTGCTCCTACCTTCTGATTTAAAGTGCTCTTTTAGTAATACACCATGCCACCTTTCTCTCCTCCCATCAAAAAGCATCAGTATTCTGGGTCTACCTGTAAAACCATCATCTGTCAGAGGAAAGAGGTGTGGCTGCAGGACCTGTAACCTAGGCAGTGATAACAGGTAAGGGGCTGACCCTGATTTCAAATGCTGGAGGAAGAAAATCATGCATAGCATTCACCAAAGCAAAATGGTTTCTTAAAACTAGCAAGCTTCCAACTGAGGCAATTCCAGCCCAGAGAACCCTTCAGAAGAGAATACAAATACATATTTCTCTGTCCCCACTTTTCATGGGCCCTGCTGGAAGAATTCCATTGATGTTCATTTGCAGCATTCAGCTTCTGCATTTGAGAGACATTTTGACTGACAGAGAAAAGCAAAAAGAGACAGATGTACTCACTGGGGAAGACTTACATATAATTGAACATGTAAACATTTGCAAACCACTGTTATTTTTTACAATTGTATGAATAACATTTCCCTTGACTTGTGCTCATAGGCCTGTCAGGAGTTATGTAAAGCTGGGTACAAAGCAGCTGCCCCTGATTCACTGCACCACAGGCTCTAGGCATGCAGTGAGTCACTGGTGGTGTTTTGTGCACCCACCCCTGCTTCAAGGTACTGCATCAGAGCAAGGGGGGTGCATCACTACAAGGGGGTGTCAAAGGCACATTTTGCCATGGCTCTGTGGAGCTAAAGACTTTCTGCTGCAAACTGTCTGCCTAACTCCTTTTTATGATGTGAGGGGTTAATAAAGGAAGTTGTTTATGTTCTTACACCCTTCTGCCTATGGAAAATTCTCCAAACAAGCTGAATTAGTGTCAGCTGAGTGGCAGGTCCTGATAGAGAGTTCTCAGAAGGCGTCTCTTGGGGCAGTTTGTAAGGATTTAGAAAACATTTGCCTTGCCCAAATTTGCAAAGGACTTTTTTAGTGCCTGATATATAGTAGATCTATTAGATTATTTTCAGCAGCATATTTTCAGTACTACTGCTTGCTGGAAGGAGTTTCCACAAAAATGAGATTTGGAGGAATTTTCACACCCCTCCCGCCCCGGTCAGAGTAAATGAGTTCTGAGTTTTGATAATGCTCTTTGTGAGTACAGTGGCTATGCTCAAAAGGAATATTGCAAGGAGAACACCCTTCTTACCCTGGGAGTTAAGCTCTCTTCAGTGGCATACATCGCTCACCATGGCAATGGGAATTGAATTTTCCACTCTCTGAGCTCTCCTGGATACTTAAACCAGCATCATGTAATACTATTGTGGCCGGTGTCATTGCACCACTGAAAACTAAATGAATGAATAAATTAGAGCCCTGGCGTTTGGGATTGCTGAATTGCATCCAAGCTTTTCATTGCAGCCATGAGCTCCTTTTGCGCTGACAGACAGAATGATGCTTATTAGGCAGTTAGGCAGATCATTGTAACCAGCTAACGTGAGAAGGACGGTAGCAGGGCAATACATCAGAGAACTGAGACAGGATTATCTCTTAAGAAACCCCTTTCCAACACCAATTGCCTTTTGACTGCAGGGCCCCTTCTTATAACACAACAGTTTATTCTTCCTTATTGATGCAAGTAATCTAAGTTTATGGCTCCTGTCACAATCTTTTCCTCCTTGGCCTTTTAACTGCCTTGAATATAGAAGCTATTCCCATCTTCTTGAAAGTTTGTGCTCCTTCAGCTTTCAGCTTTCATCCTGCTCCTATTTTGTATTTCTCTGAATATCCCTCAATGTCACATTTGCAGCACTCAGTTCCCTCTTTTGTCTCATTTCTGTGCAGTTGTCTCCAAGGCTTTTTCTCAGCCCCGTTTACTGTGTTTCTCCACAGCCACTCTCAGCTGTGGGCACTGCAGGTCCCCACAGCTCTGCCCACCTCTTCAGGACTTGGTCAGGTGCCAGAGCTCTGTTTAGACACCCTTTGTTACCTCGATGTGTCCATATTAGGCTCCCAACCTGTTTGTGTGTGCATGGAGGGTTCCAAACAGGTTTGATTATTTGCTCAGTATGATTTACTGGTATTTGAGAGGGAGTGGGCCTTTGCCCTTGGCATGGCACTTACACTATCCATCAGTATGCCAACTTGGAGAGTTAATACCAGCAGAATAATAACCCTGTGAAAAGTTGTGATTTTTTTCTGGCTGGTGTGGCTCTCTGAACTGGTTGATGTTAGCTTGAAATTGCATGAGGGAAAGGGGAGAAAGGGAGCAAGAAGACGCAGTTGGGTATGTGTAAATGTGTCTAACTATTCTTTTCAGAAATGGCACGACATAATATCCTCTGTGATATGAAATTTATCCCAAAGTCGTATTTTGTGGCCCATTAACCAGTATAGGAGCAGGCTGCTGTGGGGAGGAGGAGCAGTCCTGTTGGGTACCCCTTGTGTTGCCACCTGTGCCTGTTAGGGGTGCACTGTGCGTGGTGAGCTGGAGCACCTGGAGTTCAACCCAGGCAGAGAGAATCCCAACTGCTCAGCTCTCCACGTGGCCACGGCAAGTGGCATTGAACACCTCCTGAAGGCAGTGGTGAGCTGTCCTGCTCCAGAGGAGGCTGCTGTGCCTGGAGATGCCATTGGTGTTTGTTGTGCTGCTTGTTCTCACAGTGTGGTGTTTGTGTGGTGGGGAACGAGAGGCAAGCTGAGTCTTTTTCTCCTCAGTGGAAATGAAAGGTCAATGTGATAGGACACAAGATTGTCGTGTAGTATTGGGAGGCAACCTTGGTTTAGTGTGTATGTATACACAAAAAAATTATTGTAGGAGAGCTCTTAAGTGCAGATGTATTTTCCTGGTGAGACAGAGAAACAAGCCTCCATTTAAGTGCACCCCTGAAATCACACCAGAGCAAGCCATTTGGCTGTGGAACAGTTGCCCCAGGAAAGCCATAAACCTTTATTGCTTGGAGACCTTTGAAATTGGACTGGACACACCATGGTGTTCAGCACAGATTAAAGCAGTGTGCTTCAGGGAGCAAAGAACAGCAGAATACCTCAGGAAATGAACCACACCTTGGGAGCAGGGGACTGGATGCAAATTGTACATTTCCATCTCCAGTTTTTGCAAATCTGCTGCATGTTAGACTCAGAGACCTGAAACACAGTCATCTGCTGCAGAGTACAGTGGCACAATCTTTGGTTTTAGTTATCTTAAATTGGATTAAGTATCACTTCCAAACTCTCATGTTCTGACTCTATGTTGTTCCTTGTCTTCAGGAAGCAAAAAAGGTGCTTATTTTCTACAAAGCAGCCATGTAAATGCTTGTGACAATATCCTGTTGGGACAGGTGAGGAAGAAGTGATGATGGGAATGTTGTGAGCAGAAGGGTGCAGACAGGGAGGAGGAAGCCTTTCAAACCATCCCTCTTGACAGCCTCAAGAGCAGGTGGGAAGATGGCCTTATTCTGGTTCCTGTTGTTGATCCTGTTGAAGTTACCCTGACACTGCCAGCAGGTTTTTCAGGTGGGAATATCCAGACTGTGGACACCCCAACCTTGTCTTGATCAGGTTTTATGTAAAGGCTGTTTCCACAATCATCTCAACCAAAACTAGCAGACACTTACACTTTAAAGTTTAGTTGTTGTTTCTGCCTGAAAACTGAAAAATGTTTCTCATATTTAATTTATGCTTATTTCATTTTTTAAAAGGAAACAAAATGTAAATAATGAGTTAGAGTATCGAATCTTCAAGTGACACTTTTGCACGGTTTCCCAGGGGCATGTTGTTCCCAAATGAGGCAGGTAGGTGCTGAGATTATCATAAGTGGAGGGGTGCAGAAAATGGAAAAGATACTGTGGATTTTACTCATTCCTGGAAACACAGGATTTGTCTGCCAGTTGGATTATACCTGTTTATCACATCCTCTGGCCATTCCCTATGGCTCCTGTCAGAGAAACACTTACCGGTATCTCAGCCTCTTCAGATCACAGCTGGATCTGCTGGGTTAAATGGCTAATTGAAGGCGAGTGCTTCAGTGTGCATTAGTCAAACCCTGTAGTTAAAGTGGCAGATAATTTCCTTGTAGCTGCATGCAAAGGCAAATGTCTCTGTTTCTCTTGTTGGTTGCCATCCCCAGAGCCAGCTATGAAGGGCTGCTGATTTAATTGCATAGTCTAGCAGGGCTCTAACTTAACTGTAGCTAAGGTAGTCGTACTACACAGACTTTTATCTATGCACTCATTCCACATTTGTGTTGAGCCACATGGGGATATTGAAGATGCTGTAGACCTAGAAGTCTGCTGGAATCTCAGACTGTGTAATTCACTGTGGCCATTGAGACACTAGCTGAGGAGATGTGTCATATAGTGAATATTGCTTAGTGTTGGTGCCAGGAGCTGAACCTTCAGGCTTCTGCAGCCCAAATCACAGTCTGTGAAAGTAGCTGTACCCACTCCTCCAGGATCAAGGGCTGTGGTGAGCTATGCCCTTGGAAAAGTTGGGTTTGTTTATTTGCTTGCTGCTGCGATTTTTAAATCTTTTTAACACCTTCTCTCAAGGTCTCAAAGCAGCACACAGAGGCAAGAAATCCCAGTGCCTTTTGGAACTATTATCCTGTCTTCCTTATGTAGGGAAAGGAAGGCTTCAAGAGGCAATATGAGTAACACAGTTGTTGCACAGAAGTCCCTGGTAGGGACAGAAGTTGGCTGTAACCTTTGGGATACCCCAGGTTTCTGTAGTGATCTTGGTAATGTTTCTCAGTCATTATAGTTGCAGCTTTTGCCTTTAAAAAGTAGTACCACATCAGTTAAAGGCAAAAATAAAGCAGTCCACCAGGACCTTATCTATGTATATTCAACCCCATGTTTCTGCTGAGTTGCTCACATTGCTCTTTAAATCCTAACAGCAGAGATATGGTCAGAGCTGTTTTGCTCTCCTCCATAGCCTTGACCTGAGCACTAGCAGTGTCTGGAAGTTGCACCAGAAAGGCAGTGCAGACAGGGTGAAATGTGCTCCTTGAGCCTTGACCCATTCTGCTTCCTTACTGTGAAAAGCCTACAACCGAATATTCATTCATTTGTATTCAACCTGGCTGTTCTGCTTTCAGACCTCCTTTCTTGTCTGCAGCTGACAGGATGTCACGAGGAAGTGACATGGCAGTGACACTCCATATGTCATGGTCCACTTCTATTCGAACTTGATTTTTATCTAGTAATGAATCAAGCCACAGGAGTCCAGTCTGGGAAAAAAGTGTCCCAAGGAAGCAAGCTGAAGCTAGAAAGTTTTTCAGTTCATTTGGAAATAGGAATGCATTACAATGCGCTTTTCCCCTCCACAGCAGACCCCGGTATTCTCTCAAGGTAGACTGGGTACAAAAGGGATTTTGCATTATTTATTAGTGTGCCTCTGTCAGACGTAATGAGGGCTATAAAGTATGTAAGAGTTTATAATTGGCTATCTGCAAGAAGTAATCCTAAGGGGGCTGTGTAAGGATCTAATAAATTATGCTTCATTATAGTAGTTATGCCAAGGATATTAGAAAATTGTTTTTGGTTGGAGGAAGAAAAATAAGAAGAAGCAGAAGACGAAAACTCTTCGTTACTTCCCAGACACACTGCTGTCAAAGATTTTACAGTCTGAGGGAAAATTTCAGTATTTCTCTTTAAAATTCCTGATGTGTTCAAGATGCTAAATAAGCAGTTGCCAAGATACTAGTGCAAATAATGCATAAATGGAGTTTATCTAAATTGTTTTATTAATAAACTTCACTGAACTCTCCCATGCAGTTAAGCAGGAATCCCAATTCCCCATTATCCACCATTGGCACATCAGCTTTCAGAAATGAAACTTTTATCTCTTCCTCTCAGGGGGACAAGAATGCTTGCCCTGCCCCCTCCTCCTTCCTGGAATCTAATTATTGTTCAGATAATTCAAAACAAGAATTCCGTGGCAGTAAAAGAGACAGGAGGAGAAAAAAAAAGATGAATCGCTGGTCCTGGAAGCTGTGATGGTATCATTTTAAAATGAATATTTACATTTTAGAAAAGCCAGGAGTAAAGGGATCTCCATGTTTCTGACTTAGTTATAGGGCTCTTCTAATGCTTTTGGATACAATTTTTGTTACAATGGAGGTGCCTCTGGAGAACATAAGTTAGACAAGGAAAAGTCTTGTCAGATCCAGGAGGGAGGGAATATCCCTTCATTTAAAGCAGTGGCTGGGTATAATTCTAGTTTTAAATAGAAAGTCAAAGGATGACAGGGTTTCTCCCATGATAAAATGTACTTGCTTTTCAACAATTTCCAGCAGTGAAAATTACTCATGCTTTTGTATATTAAGTGTAATACTTTCACAAGTCTAAAAATATATCCTACAACCCTTATGAGACCATGGTTTCTCCAGTCCCTGTCCAAGCCATAAAGGGAGCTCATGTTTTGAAATGCTTTAGCAGACCAGTGTTCTGTATGGACAGCATTGTGTGGAAAGCAGGAGGCAGCTGCTGGGACCTGGAGCAGCAGAGGGATTGCAGCCTCTGTAAGTAGCTCAGCTCAGCCTGCACACCAAAAGCTGCACTCCAGCTTCAGTCAGGGGCTCTTTGCTGAATACATAACTCTGTCAAACAGCTTTGGCTTAGGATCTCTTGCAGGTGGTTTTATTTGCACCACAGAAATCATAGGATGCTCTATTGATATCTGAGATATAAATTGTGGGGACTCAAGCAGGAATCAGCGGCACAAGTGTCCAGTTAGGAGCTGGACAAGTCACAGGAGTGAGCTGGTTCTAAAAGAAGAATGCAAACAATAGTCAATGTAGGAGGAGAGTTGAAAATAAGGAGCTTTTCCTCCTTGAAGACTTTATAAATGGTCTAAGTACCATCGTTAGTGGCTCCTGCAGTCATCTAATACTCACCTCATAGCCTGCTCATTTTCTGCTTCATTTTTTTTTCTTAAATTCTCTCTCAATCCTTTTAGGAGGTCCAGCCAATGCTGATATTGCTCCTTAGCATTCTCTATTCCTAGGTCCAAATAGAAATTCATGTCTTGTATCTAGGAATTGCATGCTCCATTCACTAAGTATTAATCCATTAAGCCAATGATCTTGTAAATTGGAGCAGAACTATTGATGGCGATGGTATCAAAGCATTGATTGGTTTTTACCAAAGACTGCCTTTATAGTGAAGAGTTTCTAGAAGAGCCTTCCACTGCTCATAAAGCATTATTTCTAAAAAGTTTTTAGGAAGAAGGGACAAAGATGAGCTCCAAGAGTCACACAGTTCATTTTAGGGTTTTGCTAGTTGGTATTATCACCCCCTTCAAGGTCTTAATTTCATTTAACTCTCCTTTTGGGTTCTCTCCATTGAAAGCAACAAGTTTGATTCATTTTTCGACTGCTGTCATAATATTCTGGCATGGTTTTTTGAAGGGAAAATTCCAACAGACTGTGAAGCCAGCAGCCACAGAAATCCTCTGGGATGGAGAAAGAGGCTGTGTGGAATGGCCAGTTCTAGCAGGGAAAAAAAGGAATAAATTGGGCCAGCTTAATTTGTTATAGAGAAAGGTGGTGCAAAGAGGGCAGAAAATGAAACGGTTTCTCAGAGCCCCAGTAGGGGTTTAGCAGAGTCCACAGTTTAAGGGGTGAGCTGGAATTGCCACAGGAAGATACTGGTTAGACAATGTGAAAAGCTTCTGTAGCAGACACAGAGCCACAAGAACAGAATCTCTTAAAAGGTAGTGGGATCTCCATTGTGAGGGGACAGATTCAACAAACAGATCTTCTGGAAGGTACAAGTAGAGCTTATCCTGACTTTGAGGCTGAAAAATGATTTAAATAACTTCTTCATGTCCCTTCCAGCCCTAGTTTATTAACTGAACTTTACTGAACTAATTTCAAAATTATTTCAAAGGTGGGCTCATGAGAAGGGAGAAGCACACAATTCTACTCAGTTCTTCCCTCTCACGCACTGGTTTGCTTTAACAGAAAGAGTCAGGTTTGTTTGAGATGTTAGTAAGGTTGTCCATATGGATTCGCTCTGAAGAGGATAAGTGACAGTGCCAAATTTTTTCTGAGCTGCAGATGTGCAATATATTTGTAACAAACTGCAGCTCCTATCCAAAATCATATTTATCACATTTTGTGGCAAGCTGAAAAATGGGATCTATTTGAGGAAAATTGACTCGATAGAGTAGTTCTTCCCTCTGCAAATTGGGTCAGTTATTGAGTTTGAATGCCTTTGCATAGGAGGCACAGAAAAAGCTGTATTTTTATTTGTTTTTAAAAATAATTATTTTTTTTTCTTGGATATGTCTATGATGCAAGCTTTTCAGCATGTGAAAATCATGCAGAACAAAACAGACAGTCTAACAGTATGAAACAGTATTTTGAGTGTCACACAGTTCTAACTGGAGCTGTGTTGAATCTTACTGTCCCCCTTACTGAAAACAAAGTAGCTGAGAATGGGGTAATAGTTGGTTTTAGTTTAATTGAGGAAGCCATACGAACAATCGATTTCACATGGAGTCTATTATTGCTTAGATTTAGCTCCATTTCCTTTGATTTCCCACTGTAATTCAGCACAAAGGCAAACAGCACTGAATGCACCTTTGTTCATGCATAGATTAATTCATGTGCTTAGCTGCTTGCTCTGCAAGTAGCCTTGTGAATGTAAAGGGTATTTAAAAAGCTGCTAAAAAATGCTGCAGCTACAGCAGCAAACAGTAAATGAAACTGACCTCTTCTCCACCAGCTCCCCTGTATTTTACAGCACTTTGCTGGCTGAGCATTATCCATCAGCAGTGGATACACTGTACAGATAGAGATGCAGTTGATGGCTGCAGGCCTGTGTATCAACTATGCTGCTGGTGTGAACATTTTTGCAGAGTAGAAAACTTAAACCTGTGAAGCACCAGTGAGAAAAGCATAAAATGAAAAGTGATTCTCAGCTGTGCTTGGTGACTGCCACTGACTTTTACAGCATTATTTATCTTACTCTATTTCCTATCTAGAGAAGTGATTTCCAAACTCATTTCATTTGAGGGGTCTTAGAGACTATCCAGTAGAAATGCGGAGCCATTCAGTTTTTACTGCAGGTATAGATTTCCTAGTAGTATGTATGAACTTCCTTGGAAAGTACCCTGTGGTTTGCCAGAGGGCCTGCAGAGGTGTGTGCTGAAAATATGACTTTAAAGTCTTGAGTATAGCTGAAGTTTTACTGAGATGTGCAGTGGTTGATCTTCTATTAACCCATGGACAGCTCAAGTGAAATAAAATCAATCAAAAAAACCCCAACTTTTAAACACGTTAAAAGCCTGGTATGCAGTACTCCCCCACTGGATACAGGCTTTGCATCCATTCCAGTTTCCCTGTGGCTTTGGGAAAAGTGAAGGAACTGGCTGGACATGTTTTGTTTCTTTATTCATCATCGACAAAGAATTGCTTTTTAATAAATTAGTGAACTAATAGACATGAAAAAGCAATTATTTCGTTTAATCCATGACTGAATATTTCCAAAAGCAGCAGAATCACTGGAGTAGTGCTCAAGAGAGAGAGTGTTGCAGACTTAGTCCTTAATCTAAATGGATTCTCTTGAAAAGATATGGGGATGCCTGTCCATTTATCCATTTTTGTGCTTAGGCACCTTCACTGATGCAGGATATATCTCCTTCATTCCCTCCTTACAGTCTTTCATGAGATCAGTTCACATACTGGGAACTGATGGGAAATCCTTTTTCAGAGCTTCTGAAAAGTTCTGTCTAGTTTTGGCCAGTCTCTGTTTGCTATTGAAATTCATATTAATGAAAAGGAGTATGCCTTATCTACTATGACTACATGGAGAGTTATGCATTTTGGGAAGTTAGTTATTAAACTACCTTTTATTAATTACAGTAGGCACCCTTGTGTTTCTAATGGAATGATTTCTATTTAAATACATTATGCCATATGCCATATGCTGATCTAGACTCTTTGAACTGTCAAGCATTTGATTCTGAGTCACAAAACGACGGGGTGAGCACACAGATGGGTTGTCACAAAGAAGTCTGATGGCATGTGATAAGGCTCAGGCTTTTTTTTTTTTTTTTTTTTTTGCCATAAAGCTTATAATGTACAAGCATTGATCATGGCTTGCCAAACAGAAATGAGCTGACAGTTAAACTCCAGAGTGTTTTCTGGAGCTCTTCAAGCGTTTCAGTTCCACTCTGCAGACTCACTCTGCCTTTAACTGGACCATGTCACATCCTTTTCAGAACAATTGGTGTCAATCATTTTATTGTGTGACAGACTGGGAGAAATGACACAGAGACTTGCCAAAGCTAGTTCTGATTGGTAGCAATTGAGGCAGACCAAGGCCATTTTGAAGCAGCAACTTTTTCAATACAAATTGTTTTCTTTTAAAGTACACTCAGGAGAAACACAGTTTTTCCTTCAATCTTTTCCTTAGTCCTTAAAATTCAGGTAATTTTCAATAAAGGAAGAGAATTGATGACAGGAATTGAGATATTTGCATCTTCAGGGCAGAATAAGGGCAAAAGGATAGAAGATAAAGGATAAAGAAAAGTGTAAGTAACTTTGGTCTGGGTTCATACACTTTTTAAAGGTGTTTACAGCACAGCTATTTTCCCTTGAGGTAGGTTTCTAAGCTCACATTAAGATCAATAGATATCCAGGGTGGAACTCATTAGGCTAAATCTAGATGCCTTGCACTGTTAGAGATACCCTAGGGTCTGCAAAATCTTTGTGTGGGCTGGCAGGTATGACAGAGGACTTAGGGGAGCCTTGCACTGCTCTGGAGAGGCAGCTAAAGGAGCAAGATACTGGACAGCAATTAAATTGGCAGAAGGTGACATATTTGGGTGGCTAAATCCCACTCTGGGTGTGTACTGCCAGTGGAGCACAATTCAAGTCACTGACCTACAAGTGCCTAGTGACATATGAGATGCCTTTGGCTATTCCACCTCCAACAGCTAATCCAGATGCACTGGCTTTCCCTGCTGCCTCTTTGTCATGTCTACCAGTCCCATGTGAATGTCTTTGCTGTCTTAAGAGTTATGTGAGCTTAGATGTGTCCTAGTCACAGACCTATGTTTATGCATTCTTTAGGATGAGAAAAAATATCTTCTAGACTCCCCTGATTGTACTGACAAAGATCTCAACTCAATTGCCACTGCAGAGGCATCTGCACAGGTTTGATGTGCCCTGTGTCACCTGAGGCACCTAGAAAGGAAGCATCTCTGGGTGGGAAAATTTCCCTCTCTGAGCCTGAAGCACCTCTGTAGTAATGAGCACACCACCTTTGATCAAATGAAAAACAAAGTGAAATGATGTTTCACCTGCCAGAAAACTCCCATCTGCACCCTCCATTGCCCCATGCTCTGTCATGGTGAAAGTGAGGGCTGTGACTCTCCCATGACACAGCACTTTGCTGGCTGGATGCTGTCACATATTTGTAATACCTTTTTTAGGTTTCCTCTGCCACTGGCCCCACTTTCCAAGAGCTCCAGTAGGCAGGTGGCATTTCCTCACTGTGCCTGTTTGCTGGGGCTGGGAGCCAAGCAGGTGCCAGGCAGTGCATGCTCACGGAGTGGAGTAACCCAAAGTAACACAAAAAGTCTCAGGAAAGGTATGGGGCTTGACAGTCAGAAAAAGGGGGGCTAAGTCAAATGGTGTGAATTAAAACCTGGAGCTCAGAACCAGAAGAGAAAGGGTGGTGGGATTTTGCCCTTGGCAGAAAACCCTATTTCCATCACTTTCAAGATTAAGCAGTGTTATTGGAGGCAAGATCTGCAAGCTGAAGGTTGTAGCATTTTATTCCTTCTGGTTTGTGCTGTTCTTATGCTTCATTTTGCTTTGTGTGTTAAGAGTCCCTCTAATGTCCTGCTGCAGAAAGGCTGTGTCAGAAACATCTTGACCTTGAGTGAAACCCTGAACTAACTTGCTGTCTCCCATGTCATGACCCTTGAAGGAGGAATGGGAGGAAATTTGGTGCACCATAGAATTATTTCTCTGTTTGTACTCCCACTGCCTGGACACTGGGATGAGGGATTCCCTTACTGAATTCATTCATATTTGTGAATTCACAGGCTTGTACCCTCTCTCAAATGAGGCACATTAAGCTCAGGCTCAATAAAGAGCCAGTCAAATGTCCTATGTTTAGTGATTACTAATTGAAGATAGAACTTTTGCCCAAAGTGTTGATCTTGTGTTTAATCCTAATAAAAGCCCATTTCAGCTCCATGTCTGGGTTTCCTGAGGGACAGATACTAACAGAAATGGAAGGGATTGGTGCGATAACGTTTCTCTAACAGAAAAACAACAGAGAGACCAAAGAACAAAGTGATGGTGCTGAGAGAAGGTAGAAGTGTAACCCTAAAGAAGGGCGTTGTGGGTGAAACGCTGGGAGGGGCCAGTATAAAGACACTGTCCCTCACTGACTGCATTGAGGCTGGACTCCCCTGGGCATGGGAGCCAGGCTGCCTGCAGCTGGCACAGCCTTGCTCCCTTCTTTCTTCTCTTCGGTCCTGCTGTTCTGCCCAGGCTCTGGAGTTTGTCGTAATCTGTTCTGACCCTCTTCTATCACTTCATTGCTGCTTGGTATCAGCTCCCGGAGGGTTCTTTGAACAGGGACTTCAGAAGCTGTGTCTACTGGAGTATTACACATACCAGTTTTTAACCAGTTCTTCTTTAAGCAGATTGTTGGCTAAGGTATGTCTGAAAGCAACAGACAACTTCACATGCCAGCTCCATTTTACTTTCACACTCTGGAGTCCCATTTGTAGGAGGTAAATGCTTTAAAATCATCACAGCAAGGTGAGTTTTTAAATCACAAGAAACAAAGTCCATGCTGCATCTAAAAATTGATTTTGTTTTGCTTGTCGAGATTACTGTACCTTCAAGTAACAGATGGGAATGTGAAAACTTTCTATCATCCTTGAACATTCAGGCTGGCTAATAGAGAAAAAATGCGAAAGGAAGAATCATCATTAAAATGGTCTTGAAAGCGATGACTTCCAAATTATTGTCTGTCAGCTTCTCCATATGGCCTGAATATCTGTCAGATGAGCAGTATACATTAGAAATTTCTTACAAAACAACAAAAAAAAGACAAGTTTTCTTTTTGGTCAGATCTGAAAATAAAAGGAGAGAAAGTAGATAACGGGGGAAAGAAAAGAGGAAGATAGTTTGAAGTAGATATTTCTCACTAAAAAGTGACTGTACAAAAAGAAACCTTCAGTTCTGGTTTTATTTTTCTTTGCAGTACATATATCAAGTCTGGCCCATTCCTTTTATTTTTCTAAGTGAAAATACAAATTGGATTTTTACAGTGACAAGGCCCACTGAAGGGCTCCTTCCTTCTTCAGAGGCTTCCCAGGGTCCCTGTTGCAGTAGTGCAGACCCCTCTAACTGCTGGGCAAGGAGGCCTTTATGGTGCCCAGCAGCCTCTTTCCTGCATTCATTGGGTATAACTGTCTGGAGCTGAGGATATACAAAAAATGAATGCATGTAAAAAGGTCTTAACAAGCCCATAATCAAGGAAAGCCACCAAGGGTTCAGTTACCATTTTAAAGTGCATTTTGTAACAGCAAGACTCTGAGTCCAAAGCTAAGTGCCTCATTCAGTGCCATCACCACCTCTCTTTATTCATCAAACTGATGGCTTTCATCATCAGACTTAGCTGAATCATGTGCCTAGATTCACCCTAAGCAAGGGAGAAGGAAGGATAATATGGAAGGTTTGGCTTTATTTAACAGACTTTTGGGGGATGCAATCATCAATGGACTAACAAAATAACCAAGAATGAGCCATTTAGCTATCGGGGAACACTGTGCCCTCAACAAGTGAGAGGAAGAGCTGTAAAACAGGACTTTCAGCTATGAATGGGCAGGACAGTTACAATTAATTTATGATCTGATGTCTGCATGGATTGTTTAAGGCACATCAGGTCCTTGAGTGGAGGCTCCCATTGAAGCCACAGCAGCAATCTGAGAACAGCCCACCGCAGGGATTTGCAAGTTTTCTTTGTTGTACACTGGCTTTTGCTGATAGGTCTTGGTGTTTATGAGTGCAGTCATTTTGCCCACAGCAAAATCTGGATAATGTCTCTTGGTTTGTTAATCCTTCTCTATTTATTGTTCAAGACTTGCTCATATCTGGGATATTCTTGAAGATATTAACAGTGCTTAATATTTTACCTCTTAGAGTAAGCTGTTTGCTGCATGCCACAAATCATTTCTTTATCACTTCAAAGATGAGACCTAGATTTGTGCCAAGCCACTAATGTAATTACTGTCCCTTCCCTGCTGCATCCACCATATGCAGAACCTGTTATATGTAATTATTTTCAATCACAAACACCACTCCAGACAGACAAGATCATCTTTCAAGTGCTAAGTGTTACTAAAATATGATCATGCATTATACTCACAGCAAGAGTGACAGGGAAGGCAGTCTGGAAGGGACAAGGATTACTCTGGATTGTTTAATATTAAGACATCCACTGTCTGACCCCCTGGTTTGCAGTTTTACAACCTGTAGGTCTGGGCAGCTCCTCACTTAGCCATGTAGGCTGGTTTTAGATTGCTTTTTGAAGGGATCCATCATTCTGCATGGACCATGCAAAGAGCCTAGGGGCTGTCTGGGACCCTCTTAAATGCTGAAGCCAAGGTCTTAATTCCAGCTTTGGATTGCCAAGGCTGGTTGTGCTCAGTCAGCCCTGCATGTCTCTCCCCATGCCTTGCTAGCACGTTGAGCCAGACGCAGCATTCACAATAGCAGTGTTTCACAGAGTAGGGCAAGGAGCCTGTTTCATTCCCAAATATGGAACCTCTCCAGAAAAGCTGGTCTGTGACAGTGCCAACACCTCCACTGGTACATTGTACATCATCTAAAAAAAGCTGCCAAGTGCCACCAGCACCTCCACTTGCTGATTCACCCCATCCCACTGACTGGGTCCCTCACACCTCGAGGCTGCAGCCCCTTTTGTGAAGGTGCCATTTAGGGATCTGCACATTTCCCTCCCCTTTCAATTTCTTTTCATGACTGTAGTGGATAATGGAAGATGACAGAGGGTGATAATTACAGCAGATTGTTGGTTTTGGTTTTCTTCCTTTTAAAAAAAATGTTATAGGCATCCTAAGCATTTTAAGCAGCTGTAAAGATGGGTGTGGTATCCTGGGTAGCATAGCTGGCTAAATGCAATAACTGTAGAGCAGGCCAGAGAGTGACTTTTGAGCTAAACTAGTAACTGCTCTTTACTGAAGCTGCAAAATTAGCTAAATGATTTCCACGGGGTTTGCAGCCCTTGGATTCAACTCGGATCTTTCACTGAATGTTGCAGCTGTTCAGCAGGATCTACATCCTCTGTGATTAAATAAATTGGCTGTGAGCGTGTATGAATTATTAGTGGTAATGGTATGCAGCCTTTTTGCTTTTGCAGGATCTGATCCACACAGTTGCCTACAAACAGGGATGTGTTGATTAGAAGGGAAGGAAGGGACTGAGGGGCTTTTGTCCAAGTCTATTAAGACCACGGGCTTTGAGGCACACTCCACACTTTCAATGCATAAAATAAGGGAGCCCAAATGCCAGTTGTCAACTGCAGTGCCCATGCAGACCAAGGCAGCATCAGCCCTGTTGAAGTCCTGTGGAATCCTGCTGAAAGCAATGGGACATGACACACACATGCTCACAGATATAAATATACCTCAGGGCATAAAGCAAAGCTTGTGAAACTTTTTCTTGCTGACTAGCCGGCTCTAGATCTTTGTGGAAATCTTATGCTGATGGCAAATCCCTAAGCCTGGCCTGAACCTTGCCTGCAAGAAGTACTGGAGGACACAAGTGTTTTGTCAAGACACAAATCCACAGCAGGTGCATATGCACCACAAAAGGGAACTGTCTGAAGGTCAGTCAAACCGGCTGAAAACCAGAGATATCAAGGACCTGTCAGAGCAACAGCTTCAAGTCTTGTGACCAGTGGGTACCTGGGACCAAAAAAAAAAAAAAAAAAAAAAAATTATATAAGCCTTTTTTGCCAGACGGAAACTCCTGGCACTCTGTTGGTTTCTGAAAGGTGCTCACCCAAAGAAGTGTGTGAGCTTGCCCATGGCTTTATACCTTGTCCTTTGCACATAAGCATGCTTATGTATAAAGCACCACTCATGCTTTGGGATCATGTGGCAGCACCAGCAATAGGCAGAAGTTTCCCATTTGATCTCATCATCCCAGGCAGTGCAGGCTGTGGGAGGAAAAGAAGCTGCACTGCTTGCTGACTGGTACTTCACAAGTGAAACGCAGTGCTGATAAAGCCCCTACCCAGCTGGAGAGCCAGCTGTCACTGGGATAAGAAGGCTTTCTGACATAGTTTTCCCTTATTTGGTTTATCTCTTAATAGGAGGCACAGCTAATGGTGAGGCTCAGTGGTGGCTGCGGTGGGCTGGTTGTTAGACAGTGTTGGAATGGCTTTAAGGGCCACCATCCATGTGTAAGTTCCTTTGGGGCAATTCAACATTACATATATTGCATTGCTAAGGAATTTTTGACTGAACCCCAGAATTTATTTTCTCTGAAACTGGGCTTTGGACTTACAGATATGAGTGTACAGAAATGGAAAAAGAGAGGGCTGAATAGGGAAGGAGATAAATTGCCAAGGTTTGTGATCACTGATCCACTGTAGAATCAGAGGCAGAAAGAGTGAACAGGTACTCATGTTTGGAAAAGGATGAGATGTGTTTGGAGAGTGGAAGTGGAAAGTGCAGTGAGCAATACTCGTGGGAAAAAAAAAACAAACAACAACCTGTTGCTGCAACAAAACCTAAAGAGAGCTGAAAACAAACAGTCTGTGAATGCAATGGGCGCTAGACACTCTTGCCACCTGAGGAGAATAATTGGCAAGGGCTGAGTAAGAGCTTGTTCTGGGTTTAGAGGAGCAGCATTTTTATGCTAATAGTCCTTTCACTTGCCTGCAGTGCTGCTGTTGTGCTCTCCTGGAAGAACTGGGCAGAAGGCTTTCCCAGGACCTGTTTGTGGGGAAGGGCTGGCCGCAGTTTAATCTGGTCCAAGGCAGTCGAGTGCAAGCCTGCGGTCCCTCCAATCCCCTGCACACATCTCTCTGCCCTCGAGGTCCCCCAGACAGTCTGTTCAAGTGCACAAGTTGGTTGCAAACAGCCCAGCCTGGGCAGTTCACTTTGGGCAGAGCTGCTCCTGAGCTGTGGCTGGGCTGGCACTGGGCACCACGAGCAGTGTGGGAAGGGGTCAGAACCACAGCAGGACTGGCTGAGGCTGCCACAGTCTACTGGTCTGTGAAGCTGACTCCTGACTCTGGCATCTAGGGTGATCGTCCTCCCTTCCCCAGCCATTCTCATAATCAGTGGTGATGTTCCTCCTTGCCTTATGGAGTCCTGCCCCTTCCTAGCACACCACCCATGATGTCTGTGCTTCACAACACCTTTTTTGCTTTAACAGTTCAAGAGACAATCAGCAGGGGCTTTTTTGAGAGTCTTAAGCTGTCTTTAGCAAAAGTAGACTCAGTTTTGGCCTAAATTCTCTTGTCTGAGAAACATCCTTTCTGAGAATTTAATTAGAAGTGATTCTCATTTACATGGATTCTACCAGCTGCCCTTAGCTCTATGGCCCTAGGGGAAAAAAAAAATAAATGATACTGTGAAAGATATTAGTGAGGACATTAGAAGCAACCATACCCAGATCACGCAAAGTTCTGAAAATACCTAGCATTCACATGTCCTAATTGCTTTTCTCCTGTCACAGCTGTTGGGTGAATGCTCCATCTGAGAGTGGGCTGCCTCAGGGGTTTCTTTTTCATTATGCGATGTATATATGGAGACAGGAGCAGGCAATGACTGCTCAATAAGGGAAGGAAGTAGGCTTAAGCAGCAAGAAGAAAATTGAACTTAGTGGAGGAAGATCCAGGAAGCTAATATTTGGCTTAAACAGGGGCAGGCATGCTTGGAGGAGCAGCAGAGAAGCAACTGAGCTGTTTTGCTAACAGCCAAGATGTTAAGAGCATTAAACATATTTTGAAGAAAGATGAGATACCACTTCTGGACTTCAGGGCCTTGTTCAGTTGTGTCTTTTAGCAAATCAAGATCATAATAAAATGATTTCCATATCTTACAGGAACATCAGCAATATGAGAAGCTTAGGAATCTTGAGAACTGAAACAGGAGAAAGGAATGGCAAGTTCCAGGCCCTGAGCCCTCATCCCTCTCAGGACTCCTGTTAGACTGGTGTGATGTCCACTGTGATTCTGTCACAACACCCAGGGCTTTTCTGCCCTGGGAGCACGGCAGCAGAAGTGCTTTGCCATGGAGCACTGCTCCTTATTGTCAGGAGAGGAGGAGTAAGATTATGTGAGGTCAAGAGGTATGCCCAAAGGCAGCAAGTGACAGCTGTAGGGCTTGAAACCTTGTGCTCAACCGAGCAGGTAAAAGGCACCCCTGCAAACCTTGGGTTTGCTTGGCTTTACAGCCTGTGAAGTGTCAGGTGCTCCTGGCCCATTATCTACACAGTGCTTTGTTTCCAATCTCATAAATAAGATCTGACGCAAAGGAGGCAACATTTAAATGTTGTAACGTACATTGAAATGTTCTCTCTAGGCTGTCTGTGTAAAATGCTTTGCCAGCTACATCGGCCTTTTGGCAGCTGCTGCAGTGACAGCTGAGAATGCAATATGATAAAAATGCCACTTCTGCAAAACAGTCATGGTGCATGGGCACATCGCTGATTCCCTGTGATGGCTTGTGAAGGGACAGGATTTGCCAAAACACGTCTGTTTGGGGCAGCATGAGGGCTGGAGAAAGCAAAGCATCTTGTGAATGTTAAACCAAGTATGATAACATATAAATGACTCAAGACCTCAGTTGCTTCCACTGAATGAATCAGAAAAACTTTGTGGAGTGTGTACCTGTGGTATGCATTGATCAAGTGGTATGAAACCATTACTGCCCTGCTTTTGAAAGAGTGAAAAACAAAGCAAAATGGCAACGGGTTAGCACAACTGTCAGTTTTCCTGATGGAACCTAGATGGACCCTGATTGATTGTTGTTTTAATTAATCAGAAGCAATCAGCTTGTAAATGCTGGCATTAACACACTTCTATTAAACCACATGTTGTTTATTCCAAACTGCATATTAAGCCATTCTGAAGAGTAGAAGAGGAGTCTAAAAGCTCTCAGATAAAAGCTTCAGAAGCTCAGCATGGCTTCTGATGCTGAACTGCTCAGACTGGCTCCATCCCGCAGACCACCTCTAAAACACTGCAGCAGAAGGCAGCAGTCCAAATGGTTTTCATCTTGTCTTAGAAGAAGAGACTTCTTTCTCTCTGGGATTCCCAAATTGCAGTTTGACACTTTGATTCCCAAGTGGCAGCCTGTGTTTAAGCTAATGGCAATTGCTTGTATAAACTTTTATTTCCTTTTCTCTCCATAGGTTTGTTGATCGGCTCTGGTTGTGCCCTCTATCCTCTTGGCTGGGACAGTGAAGAAGTCAGACAAACCTGTGGTAACCTTTCCAACCAGTTTGAATTGGGTGAGTCATCACCAGAGCATCTCAGCCACATTAGACTCTTCTATGTATTGGCCATAAAAGCAAACGAGGATTTTAAAAGCACAGGCTTGGGGAAGCAACCTACCAGTGTGTGGTAGGCTAATCATATTGAATAATTCTGGAACGGTGCTGAGGCAGGGGATTTCAGATGGATCTCTGGAAATATTTTCCAGAAGAACATTATAAAAGAAAATGTATGTATATATGTATATATGTATCCATATATTAAGAAATAAATCAGATTTAATGGTCTTGCAATATGGGAGCTAACACTCCTGGAGGTCTTGACAGGGTAGACAGAGGCATCCCATCACAGCTCAGGTCAAGGTAATTCTCCATGAGTGCAATTGGCTGTCTTTGAATTCTGGGATGTTTATGGCCTTCTAGCACAAGCCTAGAGTGTATTTGTATGTTACTCACATCCTAGGGAAGCTGGCAAATAGTACTTGCACCCTCTGTTTGCCTTCTCCCAAACAAGCTACTTGTCTTACTGCTGCTGACTGCACTGCACCTGGAATGAGAACCAGGGGTGCAGCCACACCGGGCTCACACCTGTGCTTTCTCTGCAGGGGCTCTAGAAAACAAGGGAACAGCAGAGACCTAAGGATTAAGCAATGTGCAGGATCAGGATCTGATGTTTAAATGCATGTTGAATGAATTTTTTAGCTGGAAGGATCAATGCAATTGCTAATCCCTTGTCTATAAGGTCCCTGTGCCGCTTGAGGAAGAGGGGGATCTGCAATCCTCCTGAAGGAGTAGGAGAGACTGAGCACCTTGACTCCCGACAGACTTGAGAGATTCTGCTCTTAAACATACAGAACTCCCCATTTCCAGCTCTGGCAAGCTGAACCTTAGTTAAGCATAGAAATTCTGTACATAGGTGTGCGTGCAGGACTTGTGAAGGGCCTGACAGTAATCCCAGTGTAAGGAATAGTAGATAAAAATGGTCTAATGGGTTAAAAACAAGCCTGCTGCATCATCTCTTGATTTTACACTGATGTTCCTGTCAGATTTCAGGATAAGAAGATTTGTTTCCATCTCAGAGGTATTTCTTGTCAAGGTGTGCAATAGAATTGAGGTTGACAGTTTAAAAATTAATGCTTTGGGAGAGATGCTCCAGGCCACTTCCCCTGTAGAATTCCTGTGGTGTTTTGAGTGCATTTGATCTGGTAGGGGACCAGAAATTCTCATAACCAGTATTAGCACCTATCACTACAGTGCAGTCACCTATGGTGTTGCTCAGGGGATGTGTAATGTACTCTAGAAGCTTTACCTTGTTATTCTGAACTCTAATATCCTTCTGTGCTGTTGATATTAAATTTGCTCCTCAGCAAAGTATAAAAAGTTCCTGCAAATTTTTTATTCACCTAATAATAGAAAGATTTAAACACAGAGGAGAAAGAACAATAAGAACAGAAATGTGTAGTTAACTACCAGAAAAAAAAAAATGTTCCAGAACTTAGATTCCCTGCTCCGTGGCAAGATGTGTCAAAGGATGTAGTAGAAAGACCAGGAAAAACTCTGTGGTAACTGTTGCAGAGCAGATTCAGGTTCATCCCTGCCCATGGCCAATCCTCTGTGGAAGCCTGAAGTAGTTCCTGGCCAGCCCATTGAGCAGTGCACCCTTTGAAAGGCCAGCTTGCACCTCACTGGTGCATGCTGGTTCCTGCTCTTCCATGCCAAGTATGTGAGCAGCTCTGCTTCTGGGGCTCCAGCTTGTGTCCCGTGTTTGTTCCCAGGTGCAGAAGGGTGTTACCTTCCAGGTTATTTCTCTGCAGAGTCACAGAAGGTGGGTGTTGTGACAGTGTGAGCTCTTCAAAGCACTTGGGCAGTTACAAGCAGTTACCCCTAAACACTGTCATGTCCACAGTCAGAGCAGTCTCCAAGACCACCTTCACTGTCTCAGTCTTGACTCGAGTCAGATACTTGCAAAAATTGAGTCACTCTGCCTTAAAAGTCAGTGAATAGACCAATGTGAAAAATGTCATCTGGCAGCTTTCCTTCCAGGTACGCATAAGGACCGTGAGAAGCCTTGCATTAACAGTGAAGTCTCTCTGTGTTTCCTGGAGCTGGAGCACACAGCCCCTGTGTGACACATGCCTAGACTTGACAGCAGGGCTGATCTCACTGATCTGCTGCAATCGTATGTCAACACATTAATTAACAGATCATAATGAGAGCTGAAATTTGCTGCAGTGATTTCTGCTAGGCAGCCCTGCCACTAAACATCTCCTTTCCACGTACATTGGCAGTGAACGTAAATGCTTGGCTATGATTTTTTTTTTTTTTTTTTACTTAATGTCAGTGTCTGTTTTATGGTGTGTTATCAAAACCATCTGTAAAGAAGAGGTACTGTCCGAGGGCCATTTAATAATCACGCTGCTAGTCTTTCATAAATACCTCTTGGTTGGTGATAACCCCAGCCCTCTAGGTCTCTTCTGAATCATCAGGGACTGGCATACTCATTATAGCCTACAGGCCAAAAATGATGTTTCAAAGACTTAATCTTACTAAGTCTCAAGACAAATTTAAGTAATTATTACTTTCATTTGAATATTTAATTTGATTAAGCTGCAATGATATGCTTTCTGTTCCTGAGCCTATGAAATGGGTTGTCTGAAGAACCACACTGCATTCAAAATTTGCTTTCAGAAAATCTGAGCTTCTGTGAGCTCTGCACTGATTTGCTAATGGGAGAAAACATGATGATGGGAGTGCTGGTCCTGCACCCCCTGCTGCTGTGGGTGCCAGTGAGGATGACACAGAGAGGATAATTCAGCTTGTGGTTGCTCTCAAAGGAGATGTGTTCACAGGAATGCTGATCAGCAGACAGCGTTCAGCCTCCTCTTCCAGGATGGCAGAGCAAGTGCTGCAGCCTGGGCTACAGGGAACACGTGTGTGCAGTTGGGAGAGGGTCAAAGCTCAACAGGTTCGACCACAGAGCCAGCAAATGTGGGGGTTCAGCACTGATGCTTGTTCTGGACTTAGAAAAAGTAAGGAGGAAAAATGGTTGAGGTTGAAGGTAGAAAATGAAAGCCAGGAGCTGCAATCTATATTGGAGGAGGATGAAGAAGAACAAGAGGCAGGTACAGATGAGGGACTGCAAGAACTCTCTTGAGAAGCAGCTGAATTGCGCATTGTGATATGTAATGTCAACAAGAAATATACTAGAATAAATAATTAAATGAAAACTTTTGCTTAATGAAAACATGACAAACTCCTGCCCCCATAACATGCTCATAACTAGAGAGAATAAATAAATAGCAATGCTAAGAACCCAGAAAAGAAAAGGCTAATCTTTAGTGGGTGTGCCAGATAAGAAATGCCATGTCTTCAGGCACTCTGAAAAGGCATTAGACTAATAGGCACTGCAAATAGTGCTGAGATGGCCCATATTGTGAAGAGGGGACCCCTCCCTCCACCCCTGCCAAACACACACATTTCTGTGTAGATTCCAAAGTAGTATTTTAAAAGGCTGCAGGAAAAATAACTATGCCTCTAATTTAAGTGGATTTGAGTATTCTTTTCCAGAAAACCTGAGCTGACAGTGTGAAATATCCAGCAGTTTACTGCTCTCTTTAAAAACTGATATTTATTTGGTTTTTATTAAGTGAACTATGTCCAAAGGATTCACTTAAACATTTATGTATTTAATTGGGCTATTTTTTTTCAATCAAATAAAAGTGGTTGTATAGCTCCATCTCTGACAAAGAGGAGTTATTCCTCAAATGAAGATACCCTGCCAAGGAAGACTCCATTTGTTGGTTAAATTACATTCAATAGATGAGCTGTTTTGCAAAGGGGGATGGGGAATAACCTCCATAAATAGACAACATAAACACCTCCATAAAGAGGCTGTCGTACCTGTAGAGGGGCTTGCTCCCTGCTCTTCTCTAGAAGTATGGCTTTGCCTTCACAAAAAGAAGCCTACTGATAGATTATGCCTTTGAAAAATGACATCTTGCAAATCTTGTTGAGAGGTCAGAGCCATGATAGGTCTGTGCTGTGCTGCTCCGCTTGTAGTTCCCAGCTTCCCAGCAGTCAGCATGACCTCTACGAAGGTCTTGGAGCCCCTCTCCCTATTGCAGCATCCCATCTGGATCACAGATCACACATGGAGCACATTTCTCACTGAAACACTAGATTATGAACAGGACAAATCTTCTACCACACTTTTAGGTCATTAACTCCTAGAAATAGGGCAATACAAATAAATGAGGGCAAGAAAAAAAAAGAAATATTTATGTTTTAAACCAGCACAGTTGCTTGCTCATTGACCGAGTCAAAGTCTGTACTCTAATATGGAAACAGGGTAATAGTGCCTGAGGTGGAGACTGGAGTAGGAAATGAGTACTGCTCAGAGGGAGTGCCTTTCACTGAGGATGGATCAAAAGCATCTTCATCTGTTGTCACCATGCAAACTGTTACTGCTATGTTGCATTATTCACACCCTGGACTTGCCTGTGGGCCCATTCAGGGCAGCAGTAACGTGGCACAGCAGGATGGAGCTGCTGACTGAAGGGTGTAAAAGTGAGTCAGATCTACTCACTTTTATGAGTACCCAGAAATCCCTGGGTCTGCAAAAGGAATTAGCAGGCAGTTTCCCAAAAGTAACCGTCATTATGGCATATCATATAGCACACATTCAATTTTGCTGAGCTAGAGGCACTAATACCATTTTGTTTTCATTTCTAAATGTAATACACAAGAAAAACAGATGGAAAAGGAGTGTTTTATCAGGAAATTCATTAAAGTGAGGGACTCTGCATTAAGCTGAGTATGCACAAAAGTGAAGACTGCACTAGACATTTGCAAAATCTTCCACATTCTATATATTTAAGCTGTGTGAAGAAACTTCTGAACTTGCGTGCGTCTTTTAAAGGGGCAGTGTGAGTGTACATGTGTGAACACACTTGTATTGGTTTCAAAAGTCTAAATATCAATGTGAGATTTCATTTTTGTCCATTGACTTCCCTGGATGTACGTGTGGAAACTGTTCAGTTTTACATGCTGATTTCTGTTGTGATGGGTGCAGAGGCAGCCACGTTCCACAGAAGGTCCCAGAGAGGTCAGGGCATGCTCAATTTAACTCACAAAATCGAGCCTCAGCTGGCATCTGGAGAAACAGCACTACAAGACCAATACCCAAGAGCCCAAACAGCAAAATATTTATCCAGAGTAAGATTCATTTATTGAAACATAGATGATTCATGTCATCACCAGCCACCAGCTGCCACTTCCCAGCCACCAGATGTATGAAGTGATACTAGGTACTTATTAGCCAGGGAGAGTGAAGACACAAAATTTAAGATAAAAATTTTTTAATGGAACTTTTTTGAACTACTTGGCAGATATTATTTCTTTCTTTGACAAAATACAGTAGCTCTATCTCTTCCTTCAGGGTCAGAGACATCCTTGGCCTGGGGGTCCAGCTGCAGCAGCAACCAAAGGAGATAGCTCCAAACACACACATTTGCTTGCCATCTGTGGCATCCCATCTGTCTGTGGACTGCTGTGAAAGGGCACACCTGGCCAAAGCCGCTGTCTAGAGAGAAACTTAAAAGCCTGGCTCCCATCCTGAACTAAACAAGCAGCTGGATTGGCCTCAAAAGCTCTCAGGAACTTCTCTTGTGATGGATATTTTTTTCAAAAAATCATTATTATTAAGGTTCCCCTTTGCCACTTTTAGAGGGCTTGAAATATCTTAAAGAAAACCATTGACTTCATAACTACTTTTGCTGTGGAAATGTTAGAGTAAATGATCTTTAAAGCACTTTCCAAGCAAACAGTGAAGTTACTAAAACAGCATAAAAAGAAAGCAGAAGGCAGTGTGGATGTAAAAAAGGCTTTGTCAACTATTTAATTTGTCTTAGGTGGCATCATTTCAGCATCTGGCTGAGTGTTGACATTGAGTGCCAAAGAATCAAAAAAAGGATTTAGAAGGGAGGACAATTTGTTAGAATCCTATTAAAGACAAAACATTCAAAGGTGTTTTTCTATAAGCAATCTATCTGAAAAAAGGCATTTTTCTTGTTTGCAGATCCTCTGCAAACAGCATGGAGATTTCACACATTCATTTTTTGACTGGGGCTGAGCACAACCTTTACAAGCATACTTGAGCTGCAGCTGCTGAGTTCTTAGATAAATGACTGAGTAAACTACCTGCTAGTAAAGGAAGTATTCCATCAAGAAACATTTCCTCTTTAGTGCTACCCAAAGAGCTTCCATTCTTAAATCTTTGTAAGCTTTTGGTGACTGTATCAAGGTCCACTATATTCTGTCTAACATGAGGAGAAACTGTTTGCAAGAGCATGTAGTGACAGGTCAAGGGGGAATGGCTTCAAACTGAAACAGTAGTTTTAGATGTTTGGAAGAAATTCTTTACTGGTGAGGAACAGGTTGCCCAGAGAAGCTGTGGATGCCCCATCCCTGGCAGTGTTCAAGGCCAGGTTGGATGGTCTGAGCAACCTGGTTGAGTGGAAGGTGTCCCTACCCACGACAAAGGGGGTGGAATGATCTTTAAGGTCCCTTCCAGCCCTGTCCATTCTATCATTCTATGATAAGGCACCAACCTTTGTTGCCAGAATTAGACATGGTCATGCAAGAAACTTCTGCAGTCAGTAGACATAAGCAGCAGCATCCAGAAAGGGACTCAGATCACCTGGAGCAACTATTTGGTACACTTTATTATTAAAAAAGTGCAACTGGATTGGTTGTTTGGAATCTCTTCCCAGTTAAAAGGGAGAAAAATAGGAGCTACCAGAGCAGAGTTCATCTGCTGCACTTTACATGTTTACTATAAGAGGAAATACAACACAAGTGACTTTTCTTCTTCACTGTCTCTGAAAGGAGTCTGGGATACTCAGCATTGTGTGTGTTCAAAGAGAGGGGAAATTGATTTCACTTCTGCAGTAGGTGAGCTTTCTTCTGACTTCTTGCAGGAGGATGAGAGAACTCCTCATTAGCAGCACATAAGCTATCTGCTCCTGGGAATTTGAGCATTGTGATTGACATTGGGTATTGGTTTCTCCTTCACTGGTCCATGATAAATGCACACCTACAGCAAATTTGAGATTTGATTTAAAAAAATTATGTGATCCTTTAAAGAAAGGAGGATTTGATCATATATATATATATATGTCTATATTCAGCAAGACTAAAGAATTTAAATTTGGAATTTTTTCCTCACTATTTTACCCTTCAGAACTTTACAAAATTTTATGCATTTAGTTACAGACCAATTCTAAGTAACCAAAATAGCTTGAAAAAAATATACATGCATTAAAAAAGTCAAATATTTTTAAAAAAGATAAATCTATTGAGAAGGTCGTATCTGCAAAAGAAAAAGTAATCAGCTCCACTGAATTCATTATTTTGTATCAGGCTGTTTGCTGGGCTCAGTTTTACCTTATATAGTGTTCTTTCTTTGTTTCACATAACTACTTTAATTCTTTCTGGATGCATTCCAAGTTTCAAATTATTTTCCTGATTTTGCAGCTGATTTCACATGACAGTTTTTCATTGTTACTGTGTCAAGAAAAAGATCTTCAGCTATTTAATTTATCTTGGCTTTGTTTCAAAATAGGTTTAACTTCTTATTAATTAGCTGATTATCTTTTACATTCATTTATGTCTTTCACATTTCCAAATCCCAGTATATACCTTAGCATCACGCTTTTTTCTTTTTTAATTTTTTCTGACTACTTTTCCAACACCCTGATTGATTATGTGAATTTACATTCTCTATAGTACTGTACTCTCATGTGAATCTGTTAATTAGAATTCCTGCACAACTTCTTGGAAGTAGGAATTATAGGTTTTATTTTTGAAGGTATGTAATTTGTTCTCTACAGTCTGGCTAATTCTGAAACCTTTTTTCCTTCAACTTGGAAAATAGGCTGTACTTAAGGTTAATTGATTAGAGTTTGCCAAATACTCCAGACTGCTAGTCCAGGATAGTCTTAAAATTAACAGCAAAAAAGGTACAAATATTTAAGATTCTAAATCTTGCAATTAACAGGTTTGCATCCAAGACACTTTGATATTCAGGATATTTTTTCATAAGTGGCAATTATTGGTTATTTTAGATGAAACCATATGTTATTTCCAAGACCTTGATAACTATATGTGATAATTATTTATAAGATATCATGAATAGAAATCCTGGTAAAATTATGTTCTGGCAACTGGATCCTGGCACAGCTCCATGGTAGATCAAGTATCTATGTATTTTCTGTTGCCAAATTTTACTCACTCCCAAATTTGTCTTAATCTTTATTTGCCTGTATATTCAAGCAGAGCAGGGAAGAAAGGGGATGCATATCCTGCCCTTGAGGATCACATTAGAAATCAGGAAAAGACATGGAATTGCTTTTTTAGTAAGCCCATTCATCACTGCAAAACTACCTTTCCACATTTACTGATTTCTTTTAGTTTAGTAAATGCTGTCTTATGTTCCATGGGACTCTTTTCTGTAAATTTTCTTTTCATAGTGTCCTTGCTCTCCATAATTTTTGTCCTCTGTCCTCAGAGACCATGATTTTTCTCAATCCTCTTAAGAAAGAGTGGAATGTTTCCAGTCTTTCATTCCTTTATTTGCTTGGAAAATGGCCATCTATGCCTATAGCTGCAAGCTCCATAATTCTGTTACTTCAGTGCTCATCCTGACACTCTCTTGCTGCCAATCCCAGTAAAACAAAGGTGAAAACAAAGTTCTTAATGGCTGGCTACAAACTTATTGGAGCCAACTTGGACAGTCCTGCTTCACAGAACAACCAAGAGCTCCAATTATTTATGTTCTCTTAAAAAAATATTAAAAAAAACCAAAAAACAACTAGAATTAACAAAGTGCTGAAGCGCTGAAGCCACAGCTTCTCCCTAATACTGACCTGTCAGGTGAAGACTGATTTGTTAAAACAACACCAGTTCTGTGCAGAGAAGCAAGCTGCTGTGATGCTTGTCATCTCTATCAGCTAGAAGAGCACTTCAGCTGCTGGGAATTTACTTTGCACAAACTCCGATCTAGCCCATCTTAGGAGCAAGAACATGTGCACATTGTTGCTTGCACCTCCACACCCTCAATGGATGGGGACTCCTCTGCCTATATATATATATATGTGCGTATTCCAATGTATCTTTCAGAGAAACAACAAAACTTTTGTGCCTTTTTGTGTGTGTGAAAATTGACATGCTTTCAACAACTCTTTAATTCTATCAAGTATTTAGGTAGAGATGCTTCTCATTTTAGAACTTTGACATAAAAAAAAAAAGGGAAACTGCAGTACTTGATATCTAATCTTTTATATGACAGGCTCCATGAAGGCAAACTGCTCTATTTGATGGTTGAATTTAAGCCCCAGTTCTGCAAATCTCTTCAACATTTGCTTACCACTGAAACATGACTAGTCCTGCTGGTCTCAGTGCAGTAATAGTTTCTCAACTCTGCTTTTTATAAAGCTTTCTGTTCCTTTTAAAATGAGTGTTTTATATCAATGTGAAGCAGAAGTCATTTTACGATTTAAACTGCAACTAAATTACCCAATTATTGATAACCAACAATCTTTCTTCAGGATGCAGTAGATTAAAATAGGCCAAAATGAGAACACCAAAACAGAAACAATAACTCAAAAATGTTTTCCCCCTTGTGTAATATAGGGTTATAAAATACCTGTCATTGTTTCATTTTGACACATGGCTATGCAATGTAGGCATTCATTGCAATGGGTACCTTTGAGATGGATTATCTCTGGTCCTTTATCTATCCTTAACTAAACTTGCAATGAGAAGTATAGCTAAGTCCTGTACCCTCAGACACCTGCCCTGCTGCAGGCTCTTTTTCAGCACAACAGCTTGAAATTCTGTTCTGCTCAGCATCATCCAAGTACGGATCAAGCTGTTCTTTCCAAGGCCTCCCATTGCTCTTGACATGGGCTGGAAATAATGGCCAGGTTTATTGCTGTGTTATTATTGCTCTAAGGTCAAGCTCCCAGCTCTTTCATCCATTCTCCTGCTCTCCCATTCTTTCATTTGTTCATCTTGACCCAACTCACACTTGTGAACTACATTGCATTTGTTAGATCAAGAGGCTGCCTGCCTGTTGTGCCTCAGAACATTAAGCAGGGCAGTGGTCCTTTGGGTCCTTTCCTTGGGGAATGGATCATGGTCTGGAGAAATAAATGTTATTCTCTTCAGCCAAGAGTGAATGTGTGTGTTGTATCTGTTGAATACATCTCTGGCACTGATTTAACAATTCTTTCTTCTTAATATGTACACACATACTCCCTCCCACTGCCGAGGTACAAAAGCTGAAATCAAACCATATAAAAAGGTCAAATTTACTTCATTCTGTCCTGCTTAGGTTATACCTTTGGGCAGTGCCACCAGGTGAATCTTCAAGCTCTTTTTAAAATAGTATTTTGACATTTTCTCTACCTGGAAACATCATGATGAGAAAAATTTACTTTTTCAAGCTGCAGCTACACTTCTCTAGTACTTTTTTGGAATATTTCACAATTTAAAAAGACCTATCAGATGAAGTCCATCTCATCATGAGAAATGCTGTAGCACACCCTACTCTGGATAAACATGATAATTTTCAAAGCAATCCAGTGATTTTAAACATCTGGTATAAGTCTGTTTTTAAAATTCCCAGCAGGAGCTAAGGACAGGGTGTGTACACAGCCAAAGCAATTGGTGGCCCAGAGACAGGTATCTCCTTGGACTGTGAGTGATTGGGCAAGTGTCAGCATCAGGGGCATTGCCAGGCACTTGACAGCTCTCCAGGGTTTCTGATGGCCTTTTCTTCAGGAAGTCAGACTCTCTGTGCAGTCTTTTGTAAGGAAGGCAAGAATGGTGCTATCTACAGGGCACAACTAGATGGCAAAACCAAGTAAATCTCTCTGTCTGCTCCAGCACATTAAGGAGAGAGGCTAGTGTGCTCAAGCCAGGGCCACAAGTCCTCAAGTCCTCTTGGTCACATCAGGATCTTTGTTTCACTGGACATTTTGAAAATAAAATTTTGTGAGGGTTACAAAGAATAAAAAAAATTAAACAAGTATTATGCTTCCTGCTGTGGTGTCAGCTCGAGATCTCCAAAGTGACCAGGAGCATAAGTGTTGCTTCCCACTAATGTCTCCTTAAAAAGCCTGCCAGACAATATCCTGCAGTGGTGGTGCTGTCTGACTTGAGGCGTGCGAATGCCTTGGACATGTTAAGATGAACAGACATTTTGTGTTTCTTGTGCCTGAGGCAGGATTAGCTGAGTTGATAATTGCCTGGACCTCAAACCTGGCCCTTGGGGATGCCATTGGGACAGAATACCAGCATAACACCTATTTCTAGATGCAAACTCCGCTGATACCTTCTGTTCTCTGAAGGGAAGAATGGTTTCTACTGCTTTTGGGAAGGTTGGGAAAGAAGTGTTGCATTGCTGCTTGTGTCTTACTGAGAGCACTCACTGCTCAAAGCAGGGTGATATCACCTGAGGTGTCCACAACACAGAAAAAACCTCAGTGCTAACAAATCCCAAGCACCCAAAAAAGACAAAGATAATGCAGCCCAAGTGAAAATAGCTTTTGAGATGGGTTGAAATCCTGAGGAGTAGTAGCAGCTATCTCCTTGCTTTTGGAGATCTCTAAAGAGGCTTCCTCCCTGCTGCAGCTGCTATTTTCCTGATATCCTCCCCTACTGCAGGCACAGTGCCTGAAAGGGAAGTAATCACTTTATGGTCCACTATGGGATTCCCCAGCACCATTTACTGTTGATGAGTTTGATAAAGATACTGAGGTCTTTAAATTATTGAAAGCCATATTGTGACGCTCATTGACAGAAGATCAGTGACAGAAGATCAGTGAATTTTTTCAGTTGTGACCTCAGGTGGGGGATAGGGAAATTTGTCTATTTTTTTATTTCTGGTCTTTGTGCTTCCATTCCCCCAGCAGCCCCCATACAGGTGATCCCCTTATGCTGTGCTCCTTTGGGGATGGTCAGGGTCGATGCCTGTGTGAGGGGATGTGAGCAGGTCCCCATGCCCTGGGTTATGGTCACCCAGCAGTTCTCAGCCGCATCCAGCTTCCAACTCCCCCACTGCAGTGGCAAAGCCTGAATTATGCCCTGCATTCCCTGTCAGAGGTGGGCATACAAATGGGCTGAAATCTTGGAAAAGTGTTTTCCTGGGCAGGCAGAAGGGGAGGGTGGTGGCAGCGGCGTTTTTCCCCCCTTGTAACGCTGACCCTTGTCCCGGTGTTTGCCTTGCAGGGACCTGCCACATCGGCTGGGCCTACTACTGCACGGGCGGGGGCGCGGCGGCCGCCATGCTGGTGTGCACCTGGCTCGCCTGCTTCTCGGGCAAGAAGCAGAAGCAATACCCCTACTGAGCCGGCCCCGGGCAAGGGCCCTGCCAGGCTCGCCCAGGTCTGCTGGACAACAACCACGGACAAGGAATTTTCAAGTGCTTTCTCTCAGGAGCAGGACGGCGGGCGGCCCCAGGGTGGCAGGGAGGTGAAGAGTGGTGCAAAGCCACCCGGCCGGGCTGGGCAGGGACTGGCTCTCTCACCCGAGCCTGCTCAGGGTCTGCTCCACAAAAATATAAGCAAGGAAAACTCTGCTTTGGCAAATGGTGAAATTCTGCATGCACCAATTACAGGACAGCCTGGTGAGGGGTGGCAGCGCCCACGTGCTGGGGTAGCGCCTGGCAGCCCCTCAGTGCGGCGCTCCCAAAAGCACACACGCACGCACAGATGTTGACCATGGCACAAAACAAGTAGGGGGGAAACTTTTTTTTGGTGCGATTCTTTTTTAATCTATACATTAAAACTTAATAAAAAGGACCAATAAGCCACTTTATCAGTATTTTGTATAATCTCTACACATTTTTCTTCCCCAAACATTTATCCACTGCTTATTCAGCCCTATGTAACTTTTATTAAGACTCTGTGTTTTCAGCATTATTACAAAATGCAACATAATTACTTGGCATATGTACCCTTACTATAGTACCTTTTATGAAATGCAGTAAATGGACGTTTTCCCGTCCATTGGAAATTCTACTCACGGTACTGTAGAGCTCTGTTGGTTATGTACAACTAACAGCAAACTTCTTCCAGACATAGATTTCTGTTGCTGTTATGTTTAGCTCATTGATGTTGTATTGTGCTGTACCATGTTTATTATTTCAATATTCATTTTTTGTAAAATATATATATATAATATGTGCTATTTCATGTTTGTATTTGAAAAATCTCTGTAAATAAATTTTTCCTTGATCAATACTTGCAATGTATGGTTGTAGATGAAACAGTTCCTTCCCAAATCGCCACTGGAAAAATTCTCAGAAATACTCACAACTTCTATAACCATGCTCTATGCTTTTACCCTGTAAAACACAGACACATTTAAGGTTCAGTTACACTGCCTGAAGATAGACATCTACTGCCACTGGAGACATTCTGGCGTATTCCACATTTTTTCCTGCTGCAGTCAGATGTCCTGAGGGATTTCAACAAGACCTTCCCCATTTTGTCCTGGCTGCTGCGGACTCAGAATTTCACACAAAACTGTATATCCCAGTTTAGCCAACTGAAATAAGCCTTTACTTCCTTAATACCAATAGCTCTGATTAAATACCTACCAGGCAACATTCTCAGCACAGGACACTGGCACTGTACATAAAAAACTTTAAAATCAATCTTTTATTTTCTTCATTTAAAGCAATGTGAACTTAATAAATTAAGCTCATAATCAATTTATTTAATCATAACTAAAATAATGTTATTCCCTTTCAAATTTGTTTTTCTGATCCTGTTTTCCCAGTATTATATTTCTGTTGTGTATATTTAGGTTGCCATCTATGTTTCAGTTGCAATTCTGATGGTTAATAACACTCAAGAGCTGAACAAATCTGGCATCATGCCTCTGCTTTGTACATTGCACTGGGCAGATTTTTGGAGGAATGTGGAAATAGCAATGTCAGCTTACAGTGATCAATCCTGATATCACTCAATGGAATTTTATCGATTTTTATTATAGGCTAATCACTGTTTATTTGCTTTATGGTGCTGTGCAGTGAAAACAAAATTGTACCTTAACGCTCCCAGATTAGCCCATAATAGCTCCATCTCATCTGACTACACTTCTGCTGAGGAGCACACCAGCCATGCTGTGGGGATTTGCCTCCCTGCACGGTCTTCCTGTAGCAGCAGCATGAAGCAGGAGCTCTTCCCTCTAGATTCCAGGTTTTAAGGCTCATCCCTTCTTATGAGCACTCAGGACCATACCCAAAGCTCCTGCAGGAGGTCAGCAGCACCCCATATATCCTCACAGTAAGAATGAAATGTACCTGCTAGAGTTGTGGATTGCTGCTTTATTAAAACTGAAGGAGATATAAACACAACTTTGACTGTGGCTCCCCTGACTGCAGTCAGATCTTTGGCAGGTGTATCTCAATCAAAACATGCTGCCTTTGTACACTGCGTTACTGTGGAAACATGCCTTTCCTTCCACTGAAAATGTGGTTGGCTATAAAAAGTTTCTGTGACCTGGCTATAAATATGTGTGTTACTATTCCACATTTGACTCTTGCAAGTATATCCTGGACTGTGCATCATGAAGAGCACTTTGACTTTTTTTAGATTCTTCCTGTGTTTGGGTTCAGGCTTGATTTATCGACAAACTGGAACTATACAATTACTTCATGAAGAAAACTAGGGCTTTGTTGCGATGCAATACCATTATAGCATGACTGAATTTGTATACAATCTCCTTTTTAAGTTTGGGCTTGAATAAAATGCCAATTTTTAATAATCAATCCAATGACATATGCTGCATCTGCCTTGAAGCGGTTTATCATATAGCCTTCAGCTGCTGTGGTATGAATAAAGCAATCACAGCCTAATTAGGTTTGTCCATATTTGTGCATTTTGGTTCTGATATCCATTTTGCACTAGAATATAAATGCCATTTATTATCATGGTTATCAAGCCTCACAGCTACAAACTCTAATAACTTCAAACTGGCAAGAGATTGTTTTCGATTTCACAGTCCGGAGTGTCAATGAAATATTTACAATATTTACCGTGTTTAATTTCCCTTTTATGTATTCTTGAAGATGAGGATCTTGGCCTTGCATTTGTCTAAACAAAAGAGGTAAGCCTGCACACAGTCCTAGGTCACTGAATTTTTTCCTTGCCATTGCTGGCAATTGTATTCCATAATCCTGTTCATAAATTTATCAAGCTGTGTTTTAGATCTGTTTAAGTAGTTTTCCCCCAACAAACATATTTGGAAATTTATTGCAAAATCTCTTTCTTTGGTGATTATACACTTCCTGTGTTCCAGACCACCCAGAGGTCTTAGTCCACTTCAAAAAATACTCTGGGAGCTGCAAGTTTCATCTGCCACTCCCAACTAATACAGGAGCTATATATATGTAGAAAAAAGTCCTGTAATCGCAGACTACTGTTCATTATAAGAAGCTGTTTTAGGACAACAGGATAATTCAGTTGGGAAACAACCTCAGAAGATCTGTGGTCCAACCTCCTACCAAAGGCAGGATCAGTCACAGGGCTGCAACAGGTTGCTTATGAGTTTATCTCACCCAATTTTGAAAACCTCCTAGGATGGAGATGCACATCATCTCTGAGCAGCCTGTGCTACTGCCTGACTCTCCCAAGAAGGAATGACTTTTCCTTATAATTGATCACTTTTTTCAATTAACGATGACTGTCTCTCATCCTCCCACTGAGAATAACAGAGAAGAGCTCACCTCCATCTCCTGCCACCTCCCTATGGGTGCTGGGTGGCATCTCTTGGGTTATTGTGTGTCCCCACAGCCATCCTTTCACCAGGCTCAGTAAGTCCTGGCCAACATCACTGCAGGGTCCTGTTCCTTCACGTGTGCATGGCTTGGCATTTGTCCTGGTTCAATTTCATAAGGTTCCTGTTGTGCCATTCCTGCAGATTGTCTCAGCCCTATGGCTGGCAGCCCTACACCTCAGCATATTGCCTGATCCTCTCAGCTTGGTGTCTGAAAACTTGGTGAGAGCACACTCCTTCACTGGTAAAGCCATTGGACAGGGCAGGTTCCAGAACAGACATGTAGATACCCCACCCACTGCATGACCAGTGAAACATGACCCTCTGAGCCTCTTCATCTAACCAGGCTTTAACCTCCCCATCCAGACCATATTAGCCCAAATTTGGTGCAAAAACCCTGGGAGCCTCTATCAAAAACCTTGCTAAAATCCCTGCAAACATCCACTGCTCTTCCCTCAGTCACAAATCCAGTCATTACACCATGGTGAGTCAGAAGGTCTTGTATGGAATAAATATAATCTGACTGGAAAGACACTTCATATATAAGCTGGAGTGGGGCAAGTGGAGGTGGAAGAACTTGATGCAAGTTTATTTACATAAGTTTAGTCTTTGGGAATGACTGTGGGAGAACATTCCCCCACACAAATCCCAGAGAGCTGGGGACTTTCCCTATGCATCTTAATGTGCACCGCCAAGACTCCAGTCCTGAGCACTAACACAGTATTTCCTGAGAGGAAAAATGCAAATTGTGTCGTTCAAGCTTTAAGTCAGTCATGTCTGCATAAATATGAGGCATGTGAAGGCCTGTCTGGAGTTTTAGAGAGCATTAAGCTATTTCTATCAAAAAAGTCATTGCTTTTCAAGACTTACATATTAACAAACAAATTTTTACTATGTGCCATAGACTTTGCTCTCTCCCCAAAACATAAATACATGCCTATGACAAAAATCTCCAGCCCTTAAAAATGTTTTGCAATTATAACTCCTGAGGCAATTTAACCCCTCTATTTCCTTTTTCTTGAGGGAAAATCCAGAAATCAGTTGTAACTGCAATTTATCTGTCATTCATTGAAATAGTCTGTGAAAAATATCAAACTGAATGACAAGACAGATAATCTGTACATCAACATAAGCATTAATTTTTCTCCACGTACTTAACCTTTCAGAGAGACAATGGTGAAATTAGATATGTCTTTTTTTAGAAGTGACATTTAAGTGTAATCCCTTAAGAAGACAGGATTTTAAATATATGCTTTTAAGTATTAAGTGTTTTTATTATTATTCTGGAAATAATGATGGATCAGAGGAAAAAAAAGGAAAATTTTGAAACAGTTTCAAGCTCACTTGTCTTAGTGACAGAAGGATGGTTATTAGGCTAACATATAAATAGATGGCCTTTTTTCATGTTCCTCACCAAGAAACAGAATGTTCATTGGAATGTAAATGGTTATTTTAGCTGAGTAAAGACAGGCTCTGACTCCTTCTGTGGACAATATTGAGACCTTTTATTCTGCTGGAAGTATCTGCTGTGAATGTCAGTATGTTGGGTATATATTCTATGTTATGCCAAGCATATTAAATTAAGTAAATGGAAAATGATAGGAATTCTGAAAGGAGCATATGGCACAGCTTCATTATATATATCTACATCGCTAGGGCCCTGCACATTGCTGCCTGATTTCCTGGCTGTCTAAGAGCAAATGAACTATAAGTAACTCTGCTCTAAGCATCTTCCATCACACAGGAACATCTCATGACCCTCAAATAGCCCCTCAGCAGGTGCTGTGGCCTGTACTGACCGTCACCAGATGCACAATCATCGGTAAACGTGCACCAAGTCTGATTGCCTCCCCAGTTTGCCTTGGAGGGGCAGTGCTAGGGCACAGAAAAGCCCCATCTCACCTGAAGCCTAAGCCAAAGGCAGGTCTATGTTGACAGTCAGAAAGCTGCTCATACCTTGGAGGTGGGAGGAATGTTTGCTGTCACCATGGAATGCTCCTGTCTGCAGCGAGACTTGGCAGCGCAAGGAGAGAGTCTGTGAGTCTCTGGCCACTCAGGCAACTTTACAGACATTTTTCTCACAGAACACACATGAAGGCCAGTGCCTGGGTTCCCAAGATAACACATTAAGGACAAAGAGTGCTCCCATCTAGCTTGTCCCTCTCAGAGGCAGTCTCACCTGGGGCAGAGGGCAATGCCTGTGCACAGCTCCTGCAGCAGCTCTTGTGTGAGACCTCTACACCAGACCCAGCTCCAGAACAGAAGCTAAGGTGTTTTGTGTGTTCCATGTGCATTTGCCAACAGCATGGAGCCCTGCTCTGCATGCATGACTTTCTTCATCCCCTTTTCATTCTCCAGGAGCTATAGGTACCTTTGGTTATCCTCATACCAGCCAGCAAAAACAATATTTAAGTACATTTAATAAAGAAATACAGTATATTTGTTTTTCTTGCAGACAGTTAGGGTGTGAAGCACTTCTGCTCTAGCTCATCACCAAAGAACTGAGTATTTAATCAAGTAATGAGCATCCAATTTCTACACAGGCATGGGTGATTTTCTACAAATTACTCTGCCACTAAGCTCAAGAATTTTATCTTGCTCCTTGAACCTCTGCCAGTTGTGACCACTTTTCAAAAGCTTGGGCTTATGACAGCATGGTGGCTGCTAAAGGGAAAGCAAGCTCTTCATGTGAATGCTTTGTTCCCTGTTAAGGATTTCATTCATTCCAGTAGGAATGGACCTACTTCATTTGTGGACCAAACTTCATGACCCTGGTCCAAAAATTATGGCAAATAATTTTTTATTTGCCTATGGCAAATAGTCCACTGACTTAACTCAGGCAAATAGTCCTATGACTATGGCAAATAGTCCACTGACTTAACTCAGGCGTGGATTCAATGGGAAAAATGCAGCAGCTATTCTTTATCTGGCTTTATATTATGTTTTTGTAAAGTGTCAATCTTTTTCCCTGTGGAAAACATGCAGACATACGCAGACACACAATTTATAAGCAAAAAATCCCTATATCTTCTTGGTTTTGTACTTATCTAAATGTTTCTTGTGATCTGAGAATTAACTAAAACAAGATTCTACAAAAGTAAAATCTATGTGACGTCATATTGTCAATTAGTGTTTATTTGGGAGTTATGTTTTCAAATATCAGAAGCTCTTAATAAAATAATGCTTTGTACTTATTTTTCAGATAAACAAACTGCTGTATTTGGTTAATAAAGCATCTTTTTTTTTTACAAAGGAAGCCAGCTGTGCATCCTTATCTTGCCTGTTCCAGAACAAGAAAAAGCAAAATGGATTAATAAATATAATGAACTTTTCAAAAGATATAAAGTAAAATCTGCTGTTGATGTCAGGCTGCAGTTCTTTGCTGATATTACTAGACTGGGTGTGTCCAAAGGGACTCTTTCTCCTGCCAAATGGAAATGATAAAGAACAGAAAATAGAAACATGGCCTTGTATTGGGGGTTTACTGTTGACCCCACTACAGGGTGGTAGTAGATGCCTCACACCTGGGACTTACTGTAGCTCAGTAACTCTCTATATAAAACATTTGGATTATTCTCTTCCATATTATAGCAACAACAGTGTCCGTATATTTTATTTGACCAGCACCTAGGAAAAATATTTCCCAATTTATCAGTAGGGCCCAAGTCCTACCCTAAAGTAAAGTAACTCCAATTTACAGGAAGAGTAAAGGACTTTCTTTCACTCAGTGGTGGTATCTTTTGGTAGGGAAATGGAGAAAAGAAATCTCAATTAAAACACAAGCTATAATTAGGATAGTACATTTGAAATTATGAAGTGCTTCTTGCCTGGAGCTCTGTGGCTATATTAAGAGTTGCAGTGTGAGATATTTGTTTTCAAGTAGCTGTCAACATATCATTTGTTTTCTACACTTCTGGGATTAATACCTAATTGTGGTGCACACAGAAATTAAAAAGACGTTAGAGTGCCTTACTACACCTACCTCTGTCTCTGGCTAAAATCAGAGCTTGCAGAAACTGCTTCACCCTCATGTTGGCTTCAGCAGGTCTGTGTGCCGGACAGCCACCGCAGGAAGTGTATCCACTGAAAGGCACGCTTTGTGAGCAGGGTATCTGCCCTGTTCTCCACATCTCACTCTCCAGACCTCTGCTAGAGCTTGCTGCTGCATGGCATGGCTGTCACTTCTGGAAGGTTTCAAGCTGTTTCTCACTGACTGATCAGAGTACCTTGTTGTGGGATAATCTACTAGTTTAAGTGTTTAATTTCCAGAGCATTTCTTACACCCCACTCTCTTGAAGACCATTGAACAACAATGACCTAATAGTTGTTATTATTAATGTCTATTCTATTTTTTTTTTTAAGTTCTGGGGCAACAATACTAGGAGAAGTCACACTGTGGGCAACAGAGCCATCTGTGGTAAGAGGGAAGAAGGTAACTTTTCAGAAATAGCACGTAGAAAGTAAAGGCAGCCATGCCCAGATGTGCAGTGACATTTCAAAGAGGAATAACATTAAATGTTTAGCTCTGCAATGAAATATTAATCACTCTGCATTTGCTGTCTATGTGCAGCAGTGGTATTCACATCTCTCTGAAGAGTTACTCCGTGTTTGTCATGTATTGGTGAGCAGTTTCATGGCTCCTCAGTCTGTAGTCACGCCTGCTCATACTGTCAATATCAAGGAATGTGAATTATAGGGCAGATTTTTGGGCCAGCCTGACTCTCAAGGAGGATCTGAAAGATATTTTAGCTAATGGAGTAAGATTACCAAAGCATACCCTTCCAGGATCTGATTTTGTGTGACCTGTGACTTGCAGTGTAGCTATGCTTAACTTGCAGCTATGAAACCAGCAATCAGAGACCTAACAGACGACTAGATAAAAGCTGTTGAAAAATGATAGCTGTCAGCAAGTAATATAAGCTAAAAACTTGTTTTTAAGCAATGTTGATATGAAAATTTAGGCACTTGAATGAAAATAACTGGTATAGAAATTCCAAACATACATCAGTAGTGTGTTGATAGTCAGGTTTTCAGTAATGTCTGCTCCAGGTAATAGACATGGTTTTGTTTCCAGCTTATCCAGTATTAGGAAGATTGAGGTCTAATTAAATGCTTATTAAGCCTTGCACTTCTCCATTCTTCCTTCCTTTCCATTTTTTACTCCTATGAGAAATTGATCTTCCTGGTGGAAGCCACTGTATCCAGTGGTATTCTGTCACTCTGCACCTGGATATTTCAGGACTGTTTGTTGTTTTTTTTTTAAAGGCAAATGCTTTTAACAAAAGATTCAGCAACCTATTTCATATGCAGCTTCCTTTGGGAGCCACAGTAAAACTCCTGTGAATGCAGCACTCAGTGCTGGGTACTTCACTGGCCTACATAATTAGGAAACATTGCTGCCTGAACTTCATTCAGACAGACGATTTCAACAGTCAAGAAGTAAATGTACTTAGAAGCAAAGCCTACTGTTCCTTTTTCATTGCCTCTCAGACAGCAGGACCATTCAGAGCTGCCTCAGCACAATTACAAAATGTTCTGAGCTGCTTGGAGCCATTTCAGTCAATCTGAACATTTATTTTATTTCATGGCAATGCAGAGCGAAGGTGCTGACAGACCCTAAATACATTGCTCGAGCTATTCAGCAATTCACAGCCCAGCTTCTGGGACAGGTGGTTTTAAGCTGCCCAGTGTTTTAAGGAGCACAGGTATTGCTCCCCCATGCTGATACTTTAACCATCTATGACACTGTGTACGGGGAGAGATCTCAGGAGCAGTGGTCAACTGAAGATCTTTTTCTCCTTTGCATCATGGGCCCAAAGAGAGGCCAGGGTACCTGACACCTGATGACTGTAGATCAATGAACATATAAGATGAGCAAATAAAAAAAGGGATTGATAACTTTTCTGCAAACTTTGGATAGCATTTCTGATAACAGCTGAACTGGAAAGGTGATAGCCTTGGCTTTGACTGCCACCCTAACTGCTGCGACTACCAGCTGAGCTTCAGGACACCACAAAAAAGATGTCATCCTGCCAATATGGAGGAAACATTTTCCATATTAGCAGTATTTTTTTCCTCCCTACTTATCTCTAGGAAAAATAAACACTCCTATGTTGCTCAGGCTTAGTTGTATAAAAAAATTCAACCCCCCTTCAAAAAGCAACTAAGGCTGACAAATGTCCTGAAGACCTTTTTAATGCCGAAGAGGCATGCATTGTGGCAACTGTTTACTGTCTCCTGAATAATGGAATCTGTGATAAGCCATTTGTTTTGTAAGGAAACAATGTCACCTCAAGTAGCTGAAGGATATGTCAGTTCCCCTTTATCTTTCAGCTTCTTAGCAGCTTTAACTCCCATGTTAAAAATTAGTACAAGTTAAACAGAAAGTGTCCACAAACATGTTAAATATGCTCCTGCAATGCTTTGAGGATGTAGCTGTTGACTTTACCAATGTAAAAACTAGAATCTGGTAGAAACCTATGCCTTTTGCACAGAATATGAGAGCTGGCTTTTGAATGATATGCCCCATTGCATTATTATTCCTACAGCCTGAGGATGTTTCTTTTCTGGGAACTGACAGAACTTGAGGTTTCTTAAGGAGGCTTTGGATTATAGACACAGCATGGGCTCTGTCTTGTGAGCCATGTCTAATGAAAAAAATCAAGGAATTCTCGAGTGTCGTCTGATCTCAGTTCAGGACTAAACCTCCAAAAATCTCCATAACTCTGGGAGATTCCATAGCTTTTTTTTGATTTTTGGATCAACTGCCTGTGGAGAAGGGCATCTAAAAATAGCTGAACGATGAAGGGACATGCAGGGGAGCTTTAGCAATGGAGGAGCAACCTGAGGGAGGCAAGAAGAAAATTGGACTGTCTTCTGAAGTGTTACTGCTGCTGACAAAGTACCCACTTATTCTTAGCATCCTACAGTTCAGCACAAAAGGGCTGAACTTAGAGGGTAGCAACAAATTTATCATATTAATATATCTTCTACACTCAGCTATGCTAAATTAAAACCTCTAAATGAACAATATTGAGACTCCTCTGAGCAGTGGCTCACGGCCTTGGGCATGTGAACTCTGAGAACTGAGATAAACTAGCCTTGGCATTCCAAGAGGACCAGAACATGAAAAACTGGAAGTGAGCACAGACTGATAGAAGCCCCAGAGTATCAGGATCTACACATGCCTTACTCGCATAGTTGGGGAAATGTGCACAAAGCACAGCTGGAGCTGGAGAGGCAGGCTGATCCCAGGATGGTTTTGGTCCCAGGGTAGCCAGGTGTGCCTACCAAAGGCTGTCTCCCACCTGGAGAGCATGATGTCATCCTCTTCACTGCAGCATGTGTCACCAGAGCCACGCAGCTCCTGCCCTGCACCTTTACAGGGCATGGGGCTCTGTTTGGTCTGGTTCACCATGGCTTTCCTTTTGTCTCACCTAGACCAGGCAGTCCATGCTGAAAACAACTCTGCCTGGGCTCTAGAAAAACTCTATGCCTTCACACAAGGTACAGAGGACGTGCAGCAAGGCAACCTACCTCGCTGAGCATCTCTTAGCATTGCTACACCATGGCACCATGCGAAAGGATCCCACAAGGGAGGCAGAGGAGCCCACTGAATAAATGTCATTAATGAAGCTCAAGCATGTTTCTTGGCACTCATGTCATCAAATGCAGAATTTTTCCATTGGCAGGTCTCAATAGACTTCAAGAAGGTGCCTAGTGGCTCTCCCCATTTGAGAGGCAGGGAAAAAAGGCAAACACTCATGTAATATTGCCAAGAGCTGCATGTGCAAGCCAAAGGTGGAAACAGACCTATGAATGAGGCTCTATTAAACAACTGCCTTTTCCATGAAGCATCATTGCTTTCTGGTGGGGTCTTCACCTGCATCTTCCAGGTTTTATGAACATGCCTTGACCAACAGCTTCTAAAGTTTTCTTTCCATTACAACGTTCCTCAGAAGAGGGAAATTTCCTTCCAGGTGATGTCTGGCTTGAGACCACTTCTCTTCCTGGATGTGGTTGCTATGACAGCTGCTCCTCGTTTGGCAAATCCTCATCCTGCCAGTCCTCTGCAAACACAACTCTTGCATATCTTGTGTTCTCCAGGAAATCAAAATATGCTCCTGTTTTTAGTCTTTTAATCTTCTCATGTCTGTGTCTCCTTTTGTTTGGAATCAGTAATGTTAGAGCAGACTTGTACTGCCAATATTTTAACAGCAGGTTTCAGAAAAAATATCCCCACCTCAGCCAATGACAGATTTAGAGTGCTGTATTGCTTAGGTTGCTGAGAAGAGAGGCTGGGGAATATTCTTTTATGGTTTGCCTTTGAAACAAAAGCTCTTACACATAAAAATCAGGAAGTCAACATTACTTAGCAAATAAATGCAGCTTGAGTGCTCTTAACTGGAAGCAGTTACCATAAACCTTCCTTCTAAGAAATCTGCTGGGCATTTTTCTGATGCTGTGAACTGGAGTCCTGGGTGGACTGGCAGAATGCCTGTGTGTGCAGGAGTGGCCACTCAAAGGTGTTAAGAAAAGTCATATTAGCAAATGCTACAGCCCACAGGGATATATATTCTTTCACTGTCCCCCATTGCCATTGCAAAGCACATGAACACACATAACACATGGGCATTATCTTTGTTTAAATTCTTGTCAGCTCTGGTCTGCATATCTCCGTGCTGTAAAATGAATTAAACTCAGATTCCCCTTGCCCCCTGACTTATCTACATTGATTTGCATGCTAATAACTCTCCTCCTTCCGTCAGTCAGTTTGTTCTACCCTCTTCTTGATTTTCTCTCCATGGTAACTTTGATTGAGTTCCTTGCCCTCAGCTCACAGTATGGGGAAGAAACTGAAGCAAGGTGATGCAGGGAAGCAGGTGACTCTGGTGGCTGTTTGCTTTCACCACCATTGTCTTTTCATTGGTCAAAGCCACGATGAGCAAGCTGACTGTCTTGGATGCTTTGGATGCCTACCAGGGATGGATACTGGTCTACCCACCTTCCCTTCCCAGAGCCCTGGTTTCAATATGCAGTCAGGTGGTGTTCTGCATGCATTTATGTTTTGCTCATCCCTGAACCCTGATGGCTCCCCCAGTTCTGTAACTCTTACCTCCCCATTCTCAGCAAAGTTTACCTTTTAGCTTAGATCTCAGCCTACCCTGACTGAGGAAGCCAGCTGAGAGAATGACCAAGTGTAGTAATACCCATTCACTCACACCCATGCCTTCCAGAAGCCGTAAGACAAAATGGCCCCTCTAAACCAACACCTTTGCCTTGCAAGCAACCAGTCAGCTGTGCAAGGATCATTCTGCCTATCTGTTGGCAACTTGTGTGGGTAGTCTGTCTGAGCAGGTCTCCTCTTGGGAGGAAGATTTCCAGTGCCAAAGAGGAGAAGGCTGGCTGTGTGCCACAGCCCCCAGCAAGATCTGTGAAAAACATGTAGCTACTGGTCCGCTGAATCTGGTCCCTCGTGTCTTTGCACATTGATTCATTGGCTCGGGGCATGTTTTCAGAGTTGTGTTTGGGGCAGGAGGGAAGCTGCTGCCATTGTTGTACAGTTTCAGTTGAGTTTTCTCAACTTCCTGGTGGACTGCCAAGGACTATGAGGCTTAATTTCCCACCTTTGAATTCCTCTCCCCCTCAGGATCTTCCCATCTGCTGCATTTCATGTTGCCCAGGTAAAGCTATGCTTGCCAGCCTTCCCCTTCCAAAAATATTGCAGAGTTTGTTTTGGTTCCTCCAGATTGTGCTGGCTTTGACTCCATGTACTGACTCATGGTCCTGCTGGTCACCTCTATCTGATTCCAAAGTTTTCATTATCTTCTGCTCTTTGCAGCTCTGTGCAGACTCATTTGCCTCATAAAACATAGCAATCTGTTAATGTGGCCACTGTAGAGATCAGCATTTATATTTAGTAACATCACTTATCAGTGCTGGATTTTTTCAGTAAAAGAAATCTTAAAAAAAAAAGATCATCAGTTGTTCCCATGTTTTTTCTCCTCATAGACTACAGAGAAAAATATTCCACTGAGATTTCATAAGCAAGCAAACTGAACTACATGCTTGGGTTTTTAAAAATTTTTATTTTGCATACATTTCTCAGGCTCTCAGATTAAAAAATATCTGACACATATCCTGATATGTTATTTGCTGAGTGCTTTTAAGTGGGTCTAGAATTGTGCATAATGGAACTGACAACCTGAACACAAGACAGTGTGGAATTAGCTTTATCCTGAGTCCTCCTTGAATAATGTAAAAGAAAGCAAAGTCTCATTTACAGCATTTTCTTCATGCATTCCTGGGAATCCTTGCACATGAAAAAGGCCAAGTTAGCTGACAGGACCTCAGTGGATCAGCTGCATCTGATCAGCTTAAAGCAGAGATCCATGACAAGCCTCACATTGTAGCTACAACTCAGTGATATCCCAGTTTAGGGCAAGCACAGCTCTCACAGAGTTTATTCACTCTGATGGTGGACAGCAGGAACCAAATCTGGGAGCCCATCTGGGATTGTGTGGTTTAACCAAGTGCCACCAGCTGCTCGCTCTGAACTGCCCCCGCCCTGGTGGGATGGGGACAAGAACTGGAAAAAGGTAAAACTCATGGCTTGAGATAAGAAGAGTTTAATAATTAAAGGATAAAAAAATGATGTTGATGTTGGTGAATGATAATTATAAAAAGGAGAGAGAGAAACAGAAAAGAATAAACACAAAAGAAAAGGAATGTACAGTAAATTTGCCTACAACCTGCTTACCAAGGCCCAGTCAGGCCCTAAGCAGCAAACAGCCCTTTCCAGACAGCTCTCCCAGTTTGTATATTAAGCACTACATTCTAAGGTATGGAATATCTTTTTGGCCAGTTTGGGTCACCTGTCCTGGCCATGCTCCCTTCCAGCCTCTCGGGCGCCTGGCCATTGGCAGAGCATGGGACACTGAGATGTCCTTGGCTTAGGGTGAGGGTCCTTGGCTTTTGGTGCTCATCAGCAACCAAAACATCAGCATGTTATCAACATTATGGTCATACTAAACCCAAAACTCAGCACTGTGACTCAGCTACTAAGAAGAAAATTAGCTCTATTCCTGCCAAGACCAGTACAGATGGATGGGATGACTACTTGCCCCACGTGCTCATGTGAATCCTTGCAGACCCTTTATCTGTTTCTTGCCTGAGGATCAGAGGCCTTCAAATAAAACAAAACCTACAGATTAAAACTCTTTCCTTTGGAAGATTGCCAGACCCCATTCTGTCCTCCCATTACTCTTTCACCTTCAAGCTGGCCTTGTTGCAGACATTCGTTATTCATTCCCTCTGTCCCAGTTGTGCATGCAGCTGGTGAGGCTTAGCAGCCACCTGGGCCAAACCTGGCCCACTGCTTCCACTGCCTGCTCCATGTTCACTGCACCATGTCCACGTCCCAGTGCTGGCTTCTCATGAGGTGGGATGGTTGCCACATGCTGTCATCCTCCTGTCCTTGCTGGGTGCTCCTGGGCTACCCACCCATCGATTGTACCGAAGCACAGATTGAACACAGCAGGCACCAGAGCTTTTGGTAATTGCACCCCAAGGCTACGAAATTCTCTGACAGCAAATCACACTGCCAAACACAGGCTGCAGCATTTCTCCCTGCTGAAGCATGTCAGGCAGCACAGTTGGCATTCATGCCCTTTCAATCTGACAGTACCGTGTCAGCCCAGGAGGGGCAAAGCTGTTTTATGAAGACGTCTGCTGCCTTTTCAGCTGCCAGCAAATACAAGGATTGGGATTCCTTGCCCTTCCCTTCATTCACTGTCAACTCTTTCTTGGATCATGTTTTTGCTCAGAATTTACTGCAATTCAGGTGTCACTATATCCCATCTCTGGTCTACCCAGGTTTCAAAGAGAGCAAAACTTTATTGCTCAACATTATAGACTTATTTGTCCCATGTGAACATGAGAAAAAAAGGGAGAGTAAGAGGCAGGTCCATACAGTTCTGATTCCAGGTGGCTGGCTCCCAAATAGAGATAAGTCTTTCTGATCAATCCCTAGATGATATGTTTAATTAACCCTCCTTCAGCATTGTTGATGATTTTTCTCTGTGAAGAGAAATGCGGCTACAAAGGACTCAGTAAAACCAGAAGGATCTGATACTGTTGTCTGTCAAACATTTCCAGTATACCAGATGAACACTGGGCTGCGCTCTAAATATTTTTCTGTGTTTTTCAGGAAAGACTAGTGCATCTTCCACAAATTCCAACATGAATTTGCTGAAGCTGTGTGAAGAGCAAGTTTTTTAAAAACTCAGATGTACGATTCTTGTCACTTCTCCAGTTTTTGTTTCTTTTTTGTTCCTGGTTAACCAAGAAAGTAGCAACAATTCCTTTAGTGGCCGTGCATGTGTCTGTGCTGGAAGAGGACCAGGGATTCTCCACCATGCTTTGGAGTACAGTGAGAGAAGGTTTGTCTGGCTATGGTCCTGTCTCCATGGAGGCTCTGCAGCTGCAGGTGGGATTCACCCCCAGGGCAGGATGATCTCCAGCCTTACCGAGTCACCAAGGGTCTCTCAATCTGTCTCAAGGTTTCCTGGTGGCCTTTGATGCACATCAAAAGGAGGGAAATCTGGATGTTGCAGGCAAGGGAAGAAAGTGCCATGGAGGGCTTTGTATCAGCTTGGAAATGAAACATACAAATTCTCATTCAGACACATCATACAGTTGGTATTTGTCACCCTTAGGAGTTAAGCAAAGATGCAAACATTCAGACTCATGGCAGTAAGCAAACCCAGAGATTGTGGACTTCAGAGATGGGTTGGCTGGCAAAGTGCCTGCAGTTTTAATCTTACTTCACTCTGTCTGCATGGCTATGGATTAATCTTCATGCTGTAGCTTTTCCACCTAGGAACAGGAAATGTTGGTCACCTGTGTCAGTGAAGTGTTCATGAGGATTAACAGGGGTTTTGGGCTTTTATGTAACAGATTCACAGAATATTCTGGGTTGGAAGGGACCCACAAGGATCACTGAGTCCAAATCTTAAGGAGATTCAGGGATTGAACCGCCAACCCTGGTGTTATTAGCATCATTCTCTGACCAACTGAGCTCATCTCATAGACCTAGGGGTGAGGGTTTTTATACAACCTAAGGCTGAGCATGAAATAAAACTGGCCTTGCTATAGGCTCCCACTTGAAATATTGGCATCATAGCCATGATGTTTTGGAACCAAGTTTTTTTTCCCTCCTTGTTTTTCTTGACATGGAGACTGAAGGGCTGTAACACAGCCATGGCCCTGACCTATCAATGAACAAGGGGAATTTGGTTTTCAGTAATCTCCCATCGGAGAATGCAAAGCATTCAGTGCGTTGGCATCAAAGGCTTGGCAGCAAGGAAGGAGCCAAGCAGTTTGGTTTGCTGCTTTGGTCTGATCTGGCTCCCACAGAGAGAAACAGATTCATGGAAGTTCTCTACCTTAATACATTCAGGTAAATAATTAGCACTGAAGTGGCTGCCTATGCCACAGTGTCTGGGAGCTTCTTGCCTTCCACATAGCTGTCCAAGCTGTGTCTTGACTCCAATGTGCCCAGCAAGGACAGGCACATTTCTTCCTTTCTCTTGCTCCTGTGCATTTTTGCCACCACACTGCAAACCCATCAAACCAGAGACACGGCACACGCTGACTCGGTGTGGCAGCAGCTCACACTGAAAGACATATATGGATGAAAAGGAATTCCACAGCCAATGCAAAAGGGTGTCAAGCTCTTGAGAAGGCCTCACTCTGACTGCAGTCTCAGGCTCTAATATGGAAACATGGCATGGTTTGGGTTGGAAGGGACCTTAAACATCATCCAGTTCCAACCCCGCTGCCATGGGTAGGGACACTTTCCACTAGACCAGATTGCTTAAAACCCCATTTAGCCTGGCCTTGGAACACTTCCAGGGACGGGAATCAACGACTTCTCTGAGCAACCTGTGCCAGTGTACCACCACTTTCAGAGTGAAGAATTTCTTCCTAATATCTAGTCTAAAGATATCCTCTTTCAGTTTATAGCCATTCCCCCTTTTCCTATCACTACGTGTCCTTGTAAATATCGTGGGGTTTGTTCAGATGGGCAGACAAGATCCCATTTCCCTGCCTTAATACAAGTGTATCATAAACACAGACTTTTTAAGGACTGAAAAACCTCAGAAGAAACTGTTACCTGGCAAGCTGTCCCAGCTGGCGCCTGTGCAGCCACAGGGATGTGCCATGGGAGCAGGGGCCTTGCTCACACTTTATTCCTAAACATCCTCCATAGTCCTTTGAGAAAACATTCAGTGTGAAGAGACTTTCCCTCCATGCAAAATCTAATGTACTGCAGTGACAGTAATCTATTATGTAGATTTTATGGATCATTTATACAAAGTACAGTGAAACCTCAGCTTTGCCTGGGGTTTAGAATAGACTCTGAAATAATACAGCAGTAACAGCAAAGAAGAAAACAGCTGCAATAATAATGAGCAGATAAAAAATTATCCACTTAAGTTCCTCCTCTCTACAAGTACTGGATAATAAAAAGGTATTTTTAGCCTGAAAATTATTTAATAGAGTTTTGTCTTTATTCTTTATAGTTTCAAATATATTAATAAGTTTCACAGAGTCCTACAGCATTTTAAGACACAGAAAAACCACATTTTCTTCTGAGCCATCAGGTTACTCTTGTATGAAAACAAGTATTTTAGATTCATGTTTTTCAGTTTGTTGAAACACATCATTCCTGCAGAGGAAAATGTCTCTTTTTAGTAACACAGTGCATTAGAGGTCCCTTAGAAGGGAATTCTCGGCACAGAAGTTTCACTGGCAGTGTAAGAAACCTGCTGAAGTATGTATTCTTTTTGCGGTAACTATAGCTAGGGTTCCCCTTTCTTTGAAAAACCTGAATCTCATGGAGAGTTGTGCCATCCTCAAAACAAAACACTGAACATTTTTTATCTAACTACTTTAGCCAGTGCTGTAAGAAACTTATACAAGTGGCTTTATGTGCAAAGCATTCTTGTATCACCTGAAAGCAGCCGTCTGTCTTTCTTCTGCCTTTCCCCAGTGAAGACATTTAAAAAAAATATTCAGTTTACACCAGGCCTGTTTCTCCTTTGCTTTCTGACTGATGCACTTTTCTGAAATGGCAGGCAAATCCTCACAGCACAAGTGGTAGCATTCTGTGAATAGTCATGAGTGAACTCCCTCCCAAATCTAAGCAACTGGACCTTTCAGAGGACTTGAAAAGTGTAATGCCTCTGCCTCTCCTCCCAACTGTTATCACCTTTTCCATGCTTATGGGTGACATGTGGCAAGAGGCCCACAAGATGGGTTCCTGCCTCCCCCCTAACAGAAATATTCCATAAATTTATTTTGAGGATTTCTTCCTTTTTCTGCTTCACAAAAATATTTTAGAATAATTCTTAATTGGAATATATCTTATAATTTTATTTATTTATTTATTTATTTATTTATTTATTTATATTTATATAAATATTATATATTTATATATTTATTTATTTATATTTTATATATATTTATTTTATTATATTATTTATATATTTATTTATATAATTATATATTTAATTTATATTATTATATTAATAAGAATATATTTTATATTCTTATTATCTTAAAATAAGAATATAAAATACCATTTTTACCCAAAGATGTAAAAAAATTGGAGGCGTCACTGACTGCATATGTACATTTTCTTTCCTCTTTTTTTGTGTGTCTGGGGGTTTTTTTGTTTGTTTGGTTGGTTTTTTGGGAGTTTTTTTGTGGTTTGTTTTGGATTTTGGGGCTGGGAATTTTTCTTTTGTTGTTAAATCAGCTGGGTATTTATTAGCTCAACAAAGACATCCTAATGCTTTGAAATTCCTAAATATTTTAAAGATATTTCCTCCCATTCAGTGAACTGACATGTTTGAATTGTTATCAAGATGGATGGGTTCATTAGGAAAAGCCCACAAGTACTTGGATGGGAGAGGTCAGGCTGGCAAGAGTGGATGCCTTCCCTTAGAGGCAGGACCCTGAATCCTAGCAATCCAAAATTGGTGGCAAACCCTGTGAAACAAGGGCACACACCAGGGCAAGGCACAGCCAAAATAACTTGGTTGCCATGGCATGTAGAGTAAACACTGCTGGGAGTTTCTGATGGCATGTCTGCAGCTCCCCTGCCTTTTGTTGCTTGATGCGCTTTCCGATAGCTGAAACACAATAGAGAGTATCCAGCTTGATTAATAACCTCTTTTCTCAGCAAAACTATTGTTGGGCACATTCGCTAACTAATCTTTATTACAGCTGAATGCTGCAGAAGATATAATCGTTCCTAACTGCAATTGCTTGCAGGTAAACTGAGACAGTTCATAGTTCTCAGCATCACAGCCACTCCTGCAAATTACAGGCTTTTGATTCATACAGTTAGAGTCAGATGCCTCATAATAGGAAAAATGCCACTGTCTGAGTGATAGATGCTTACACCTTAGATAATCTTCTTTGATGTGAATGAAGAGAAATAGACTTTTTAAGGGCTTGATCCTAATTTATCTACTTACTTTAGGCTGAAATTAAATTATTCCCAATCTATACTCCTTGGGAGTGCATGTTTCTAAAAGAGCTTGATTGCGTTTATTAGATTAACTCTGTACCCATGAAAAAACCTAGGCCAGTGTCCCCAGGGCTGATGTGTGTTTACCTATACCCTTTTCCTGTGGGCTCCTTGGCAAGGTTTTAATTTATACCAACGCATACTGTACCAATCCTTGCCCAGGCACAGCCTTGTGATTGACATGTCGTAGGGATATTGTCATTGGGAGGGCTAAAACAGGGAGGAGAGGCTTAGTGAAGCAAAGAGAGTGTACCTGCATGGACACGGGCATACCAGGCAACTTGGACTTGGGATCTATGCATACTTTTGTCCAGTTTCACTTATGGGCCTAGGGATAACTTTTTATGTGCTTGGATTTCTTGAAAACACAACTAAAATTGTAACAGCCCTGCATGTCATTGGGTTTTGGGTGCTGAGCTTCATTTCCCTGTGTGGGGGTCTTTGAGATTGTGGCATGTGCTTGTCCAAGAAAAATGATGACCTGCCATCCTCTCCTGAACTCCCCATCACCTGAACAATGTGGGGCACAGATGATGCCCAGTGGCATCCTATGGCTTTGCTGAGTGTTTGTGGCATCCATCAGTGGATCTGACCATCTCCCTCCCCTGGTCAGGCTCTAGCCCTGGCTTTGACATGGAAACAGTTTGGTGCCTTCAGCAGATGGCATCAGGTGCTTGAAGCAGGCAAACGGGCACTGGCTGCTTCCATGGGTCTCATCGCAGCTGTCTCTCAAGAACTGCCATCAGCTTCAGTTCTAAAGGATGACACCTTAGAAATATTGAAATGCAGTAAATTCAGACTTCTCTGGCTGCTCCTGCTCTCCAAGCACACTGGATCCTCTCAGGACTCCTCTCAGCAAATTCCCCGGGGCTGTCTTTTCTAAGATATGCAAAGGAGCACATTTTAATGTGTCACTGTTTTCCTTGACTGCCTTGTATTTACATCATGAGGCAGGAGGAATAGAAGGTCTGCCACCATGTTACTCATTGTCTTATACCTCCTTTATCCCGTGCTGAGACACTATTTTGGGGTTTACTCCAGCTCCTGCTGTTCTGTCATCTCCTTCTTCCGGAGCACCTGATCATGGCTATCAGGCAGGAAAGGAACCACCACTCACTGTTCCAGTGGTTAAAATTGAGGCAGTTATCATTCTGACTGCCTTCAATCTCCTCCTTTTAATTAGTTGCTCCTTCTTAACCACTAGATGCATGGATTCTAAATGGGTTTCTGCCTTCACTTATACCTAATTAGTCTCTATTAATGTTTACTCTTTGCTGTTAGAAGGTGCTTGTCCTTTGAACACCACCTTGGGTGTCACATATTAATTTATGCTTCTGTTTGCTGATTTTATTTCAAATTAGGATTGTACATATTTAAGGAGTTTTGTTGGGCTGGTGTTGGGCATTTGCAGCCCTCACACAGAAAGCATTGTGCATCTGCCAGCATGAAAAGCGATACGTACAATGATGTGTGGTATGCAAAGATTTCAATTAAATACTCTGATTAAGGTTTGATGTTGCAAGAAGATGCTCCTCTATAGGCATTTTAAAGTCCCTTTTCTCCTTGCTTTTGTGTGTAAACTAAAAGCACATTCTTGATGACAACAGGAGTCACTAAAGAGCACAAATCTGGTGTTCCCTTCCCAAGATATACATACTTTTAACAACTCCCATGCTACCACAAGAGATTTCTTATCCATTCCTTGGCAGCACACATTTTGCACTGCCATGGTTTAGCTAATTAGCTGTCAGCATTCAGAGTCCACATTTGCAGCTTTATTACCAAAATGAAAGCCACATGAATCTTCTTTTTTTTCGTGGGTTTTGTTGTTTTTCTTCTAATATAAGGTCTTCGGACCTTTTGGATTTTCTATTTTTATTGTACTTTCCACAGTTCTGTGTGAGTGATTATTGCTTGATGTCTGTAAAGTTCAAATGTGTACCACCTGTCTCCATTAGTCATCACTGTTTCTCTGTCAAAATTCATTGGTGCTAAGTGACTATTGCCAAAGTAAATAGAAAATGTAACTGGAGAAGTAGAACACACTGTAGTATTTGTTGGTTTTGCCTTTTTTTGAGATTGCTCTGTCAGCAGTCATGCTGAGTGAGGGCATTTTGTTCTTTTCCTCTTTTGTTTTGTAGGCTTACCAGTCCCGCTGTTATAAAGGATTTTAATGCAAACATTTGCATTTCAGCTAGTTATGGCTATTTTCAATCCTTTTCAAGCTTGTGCACACAATGAACTACTTGGCAGTAAGACTATACAATAAGCTTCTTTCCAATAAGTGCTTTACACTTGTACATTTTTAGGAGAATACTGCTCCTTGTTGTCTTATCTGTGCCAGAAGACCACATGAAAACCTGTATCACAGTCCATTCCTCAATGCTTCTGTCCTCTGAGATTACTCCAGATATGAGGCTTCATCTTATTCTGCCTCAAGACAGAAGGGAAATGTGTGCTATGCTGAAGTTCATGGCAAAGTTCCTTTTGATGTCAAGGAGGCCAGGTTTTCATTCAGAGAGATTTGGCATCAGCTTCACCGGGGAAGTGTCAACATGTACTGCACTGATAACATTCTTATTTTGTCAGTGCCAAAGCGTACGCCCACTCTATGTCCAAACAGGAGAAGAACCCAGATGGTGCCATGTCACACTGCCATCCAGATCCATACAAGAGTTTTAGTGCCAGCTCCGATCAGTGTGTTTTACTCTAAATTACTATAGTGCTCTGGTAGACAGATCCGAGGATATATGGCACACTTAACAAGATATGTATAATAATTATTCACAGCTGAAACAACTCAATAAATTTCCTTCCTTCCTTCCTTCCTTCCTTCCTTCCTTCCTTCCTTCCTTCCTTCCTTCCCCCCTCCCTCCCTTCCTCCCAGCAAGTTATTCTAGAGCTGCAGAGGCACAGGTTTGACTTTCTTCCCCTGTCCTTGTTGCCTCTGTAGGAAAATGGATATCGACCTGAGGAGAAGGAGAAGTCTGGAGAGCTTTTAGACCAGAGTTGTTTTTACTTCACTGCTTAATGAAACTTAAAAAGCAATTACAATCAAATTACAATTGATTAGAGTTGAGCATGAGATTCTAAAACATAATAATAAACAACCTATCTCTTAAAATCTGTAGTCCCTAATGAAACCTAGCTGTATCTATTTTCATTCTTACATAATTTCATAATAAAATAGAAGAAAATGCAAAGAACTTCCTGGAGTTTCATTTTATCTTGCGTTACTGACCATGATGAACTTCATAGACCAGATCCTGCTTTAACTGAATCCAGGGCAAATCCAAAGCAATTCCATTTATTCTGATGGATTTATTTAGAAGAGCATTGCCTGACCTTCCAGAATCATGTTTAAACTGTGTGCAGCCAAAGCAAATTCAAACTCCCCTGCAAGCTATGGTGTTACTTGAAATTTTTCACATCTTTTTTTGCCTGTGTGCAAAATAGATCACCGTGCTGCCAACACTTAATAATCTTGGGTTTTTGAAAGAATGCTCTGCACATAATTAAATAGTTTAATCATTTTTTGAAAGTAAACCATGTGATACATTGTTAAGGCTTGATATGTGCTACGGATGTTCATATTCATATGCTAAATCTATTATATCTATGTTGCTTTTACTATTCTTAGAACCATTCTCAGCATTTTTTTGTAGCATACATGGCTGGAGGAGGTGAAGAGTCCCCTGTTGGCAAAAGTAATGCATCTTCCATCCTTGGATCCTGGCCAAGGGCTACGTAGCCTTGTGATTAATACGTTAGCTGCATTTACAAGGTAGAAAATTCCCCTTCTGCTGAGCTTGTACTCTTGCTGATATTAGTATTTTTCATCTCTTGCTGTTGGTTATGGTTTTCCATTTTTTCCTGTAACAAAAATGAGACAAAAAATGCTCAGACATATCTCCAAATATTTAATACAGTCAAATTATTGTAAGTAGAAAGATGGGTCTGACATTTTATCACATTATGGAAACACAGGAGCCCTATTATACACAAGAGAAACATCTTACTTACAGCTTTGAAGTATTATTTTCAGAAACGTGCAACAATTTCTCCATGTTTCATCTCTCAGCTTTTTGTTAATGAGTAAAAACTCGGTGAAATTTCCGCTCCTGTAAAATCAAACATTCGACACTAAAGAAGTGAGGGAACCAAAAATATTGTTGTGAATACCTGGCCTGATTCCTTGTAGGTCTGGTTTTTTTGTTAGAATGCTCTCAGGTGTGCAGCTGAGCTTGTCGGGCCCTTTCTGGTAATTTTTACCAGAAGCCCCAGTTACCCCCAGACCCTATTCCAGTTTGCTTCAACAACAGCTCTTTTCTAACAGCGTTTCATCCATTACATTTCATCCAGCCAGTACTTATTTTCCTAACTTGGCTTCTTGTTTTCATATGTAAAAATTTTGGATTGGGTATGTATTTGCTGACATCTCTGTAGGAGGTGGTAAATTGTTGACAATAAATACCAAGACAATTATTTTTGCTTATGGAAAACTGTCTAATGTCTGTTGCAGCAAGGCAGCAATATTTTTCTGTAGGAGTATTGTCACTTTTAATAAGCACCCTAGTGGTTTATTTTTCAGTGTGACATCTGTCTCTTTTCCTTCTTCCATTGAGTTTATGTATCGTATGCACATAGTGTTTGATTATTCTTTTTCTTGCCTGTTTTTTGCCTTTACCTTTCTGAAAATTTACTCAGTTGTGAAAGGAAGTTCTTTAATGTCTCACTTGTTAATTGTTGTTATTTATACTTTCTTCCCCCATGTCTTCTGTTATAACTCAGGAGGAGAAAGCAGACTGAAAACCTGTAAGTAGATCTGCTGCCTATCAGCATTTTCAAACTGAAGATCTGGACCAGTGTATAATTTTCCCAAAAATCTTGGGAGCTCCTTTCAGGGCCTTGAAGATGAACTGAGAGCCTGAAATCCACAGAATGAGTGACAGAGGGTCAGAGAAAAACTGAACTAAAGCCAAATTCTTGTTGCATTGTGTGGGTCTATGCTAAATTTGGATTACATTAACAATGTTTGGCAAGGTAGACCTGCTCTGAACAGTTAATTTCCAATCTCTTTTAGTCCATTGAACCAGTAATTGTCTTAGGTACAAGATACAGTGTTAGTAATTCACATTTGATCCCTCAACTCCCATAAGGACAATCTCAAGCTCTCAGTAAAGCACCTCAGTACAAGACCTGTGCTATAATTGCAGGCTCTCATTTAGTGCACATTTTGACCTGCAGGATAGCTGTGTATCCTCTACATTTCTCTCTCTGACTGTTTGCTGGAGCAATTTAATGCAAGGCTGCAAGCGCTACCTGTATATACAATTTAAGTAGGTCAACTTCTCTACAAAAGTGCTGAGTTCTCTAGTGGTTGGAAGCAATAATCACTATTCATGAGCCTTGCCTATCACTCAGAGGTCTTGTTTAGATCAGACAGATCTATCGTGTCAGCTTCTCTACAAAGATATAAAAAGCATCTCTCCCAAAGACTTTGTAACCAGAATTTTAGAGTAGGTAAAGTAATGGAAGGAGAAAGGGAAAGATGGGAAAACGCAACAGTGAGCAGCTTGAGACATCATTTAGTAGAATGTTTTAGATATGTGGCTTTTGTTTAGGTGTATTGTTTTTGTGATGAAATGTGTGAAGCCAAATTGTGCTGATACAATGCACATTTTGTAGAGCACAGTACCTGAAAAATCAGTGTTATTTTCAAGAAATGAAGGGATTTCTTGATCTAGGTGGTTTTAGGATTCTTGATCTAGATTTTAGGTCTGTCTGACTGGGGGTTATGACACTCTGCCCTTGAGGCATGGCAGATAATCTCCTTCCCAGGTGAAGCAGGGATCCAAAGCTCTTTCCCTCATGAGGACAGGGCACAGTGTAATAAGAAATGTTCCAGTGGCTCATTTCTTCCTATGAGCCTGATCTGTTGGGACAAGAAGATTATAGGGACCTGTAGGAGGCCAACCTTGACCCTTCTAGTGCTTCTAGGCAATCTATAAAGCACAGATCCATGAAGTTTCCAAGCTACTTCAATTTATGATCTGGTCCTTAATAGTTGATATTGTCAATGAGGATGCTGATGATGGTGACTGTGAGTGTGAAATGTTGCTTGAGTTGAAAACAACATTCCTTAAAAACAAATATCTGTATCAGTAGCTCATGCATTAAAGAAGTTGTGAAAACTTGGAAACAATGCAGAGAATAGTGACAGCAACTTTTCAGGAATAGAGAGATGCCTTATAATGAGAGATGCAAGGAAATCCTTTTGCTCATTTCATGCAAAACAAAGAGGCAATCCTTCTAATAGGATGAGAAAATATTCAAGTTTTTATTATTTTTCTGAACACATCAGAGAAAAATGTGATAAAAACCAATGTAAGGCTGTTAATGCCAATCAAATGAAAGTTAGGAGTAAAACATGCATTTTCAGCAGCAAAGATTAATAACTGCCAACCTAAGAGGGACACATCTGCCTTTGACTTCATCAAGAGTGTTTTGGTCTAAAGCAAGCTTCAGTAAGACTGTGGTGGAGTTCACATGGGAGGGGAAGCAAGGCACACTCTGCATTATTCAGAAATTTTAGTTACATCATCTACAAGGTTCCCTCCAACCTCATAGTCTAAAGCTCTGGTAAGGTTAAGTGCCATGGAGGAAAGTTGTGTTTGAGAGGAGACAGTCAAGTCTGTACTAAAGTTCCGTGGCACTCAGGGTGATGCTGTGTACAACCTGACCCCTTCATCCTCGTAAGGCAAAGGGAGGACAGTGACTTCTTTGGTGCAGGTCACAGCTGTGCTAAAGGAACAGGTCTAATTTCAGAATTATTATTCTTGATTTAAAAGACACTGAGGACTTAAAGAATGTTTTCTTATGTGTATGAAACTGTGACATACACAGCAGACATTTTGGGGGTGTGTCAGATATCGGATCCATTCTGAGCTCTTTTAGTCTAAGGCTGCAGTGCTAAGCGTTAATTCAAGATTCTGGTTTGAAAAGCATGGATGTCTTTCTGCATTTTGAGTCCCAGGCCCATGCAAAGCAACAAGCACAAATCACATGTGCTGCAGCCTGATTGCTGAACCAAAAAAAAAATATGCAGAATCATTGCCAGAAGCAATTTTCCAGTATATGTTTGATACATTGAACAACGGACCCTCTGCCAACAATACCCAGCACATGAGGAAAGTGGTACAAATGTCTGATAAGAGCTGTAAAAATAAAGCATTGTGCAATAAAGATCAGAACTGAGCTGAACAAGGCAGTTGAGAGCAGCCGACACAGGAAGCAAGAGAGAGGTCATCTCTTGTCATTCATGAAATTATGCTCAAAATCAGAGTCAGAGGGTAGCAGAGGAGTCCAGTGCAAGGTGTTGGCAAGTGCACTGAGGGGGACTATCTTAAAATTTTGAGCAATAAATGGATAAAGAAGTGGTGGTTTTAGGCAAAGGAAAGCATTTAGAGTTCTTGCAAACTCAGCAATTGAACTGAGTTGTGGCTGGGTGGGAGGGGATTAGTATTGCCTTGCTTTAAGAGTTTCTTTACTGTTTGTTTTGTTTCTGGTATTGCCTGAAGTAATAAAATGAAACAGTTCAGCTTTCATATGAAATGAAAGTTGAATCCTGTTCTTTCCCCATGTATAGATGAATGCTTTCCACTAGGACTCATATCAATTTGGAGCACTTACTGCCAAAGCTCTTTTCAGAACATCTCATGTTCAGATGATGAAGCCCTGCAGCACAACTGTAAGGTGCAGGAGAACTGAGCATTGCCCTCATTTCTCTGACAATGAGCCAGAAAGGTATAGGCAAGGGCTTTATCATGGCTGCAAGATGAGAAAAAATTAAATGGGACAGAAATATCAGAGATCCTAAAAGACAAGCTAATATTGCCTAGAAAATCCTCCTATAGGTGGGGAGCAAAAATGTACAATGAGCCTTGGACAGCATTTTTAATGCTTCAGTGTCAGGAAGAATGATCAGGGCTCTGCTGTGAACCATCTCAGGATCTTCTCAAAGGTTTCACTGATGACCTGTATAATGGACTGTAAAACAAGACTGTGACATTTCATAGATGAGCTGAGAAGGGCTGCAAAATTTTTGGAAGGTTAACCTTCCAAGAATGTTGACAGATGGATTCAAAGAGAGAAAATAAATAGAATGGATCGATTGCACCGAGGACAAGTTTCACTCAAGCAATAAAGGGGCAAACCCTGGATCATGTTAAGGAAAAAGCAATTTACTTCGGCCTGCTGTGGATGAAGCAGGGGGTCAGCTTTGGATCTGCTGACAAGTGTAAGAGCAGCCCTAAGTGCTGAGGCACCTACATCCTACCCTGTCATTTTAGCCCCTGTTTTAAGTTTTTCTACTTAAAAAGGGTCAGTTTGCTTATTTTTTTGTTCCTCTAGATAAACATGGTTTCCATGGAAGGGCCTTCCCTAGAATTTAGTATTGAAAGGAATTAAATTCAATTTGCGTCTAATATTTTAGATCCCATTTTTTACACCAAAGCCAGCTTTATAATAAGCTCCCAATTGCAGAACATGCGTAGAGCTGCACATGCATTTTAAGAGACTGCCTTCTCTGATATGCTGCTACAACAGAGAGCTTTGAAACATCATGGCAAAAGTTTCTTACAAATTGTATTAAATCAGGAGCTCAGGCTACACCAGGCATTAGTTCCACTGAGGCTTCATCCTCTGAGTTTACCATCTGTTGTTTAAAGCATGAGAGTTGCCTCTTCTCAAAGACTTCAGCTGAACCTGCTGCAGTGCAATTTAATTAAAACACTTGTTTGGGAGAGGGGTGGACTGATTTTTGCTAGCTGGCATATATCTAGGAGTAGCTAGGAGCATAGTTCTGCTCCAAAAACTACTGTAGAGCCATTAGAAAACTTGTACTGCCTGAAGTACTCACATTCCTTGTGGTTATTTCTGACACATGAATGGTACAGTCATCAAAAATGTGAGAAGCATGTGCTAAAACTGGCAAAATCTTGCTTTTCAAGACATTCACTGGACTTCCTGCCTGCAGCCAAATGAAGAAGAATTTGCCACATGAGTATTACTGTCAAGGAGTTGAAATTTTTAAATTACTTTTTCTTTATGCTTCAAACAAGTTGCAGCCTAAGGTAGTATAGGCAAGACAGAGGGTCAGCTATTGATTCTCAAGACATAAAAAGTAGATTTGTTTTCCTCCATTTTACTGGGCTAAAGCTTGAGCCAAACCTGTTTGTGAGGGTGTGACAGTGGCAGGAGGCCCAATTCTGATATTCAGCTAAGAAAAGCAGACTTCTGCCCAAAGCTTGAACACCACATATGTGAATGATCAAAAACATACTTTAAGGAAAAACAATTCCCCAGCTTTCACATTTCCTGGCTTCACTGGATGGAGAAAACTGCTGGAGTTGCCAACTGCAGCCTGGGAAAATTTTTGCAGTGGAGTGAGAAAATCTGACAGCACGAATTTTCAAAAGTATGAATGTTTCTATAGGAGACCTAGGAGAAGATCTTATTTTGCAAAAATGAATTTCTGAAGATTGTTTAATGGTAATTATTTTCAATAACATACTGGATTCTTCTTTCAGGAAGCTTTATTCATTGCTTTCACTATTCATGTTAGAATACTGAAGCATTTGTTCAATCAAATAAAGTCCAGATATTGAGATCTTAAAGAGCAAAACAATGCTATCAGGTTTTCATATTCTGTTTTATATAAGTGGCAAGTAATTTCCAAAACACCTTAAAGTCAAGAGAAAAGTTTTAGTAGTGCTATATTGCCCTGCAAGTACTTTTGTGTTTTGCTGACTACAGCCCCCAAAACCTGGCTCAGCATGGGAGCAGATGATTGTAACATGTCAGATAGAAAGAGAGCAACTTCTTTCAGTCTTTCCAAATTTGCTGTCAGGACTAGAAAGAAAGAGCTCAGTCATTTCAAATTTGGGGCTGGAAGCAGACTTTGGCTGTCTGGATGGATTAGTGACCGGACTATAGCATGCTGGAATCTAGAGAAAATATCTTGGAGACAACAGATGAAAAAAAGAGTTAAAAAGCTGCATACATGCAGCCAAACTTGTCTGCTGGTTAGTGCAACCTTGCACTTCTGTAACAGCCAATTTCAGAAATGCAGTAAGGACTAAAGCAAAACTATTATTCTGTGTAAATATGTGCTGAACTTCTGTAAAGTTAGCAAAGTTTTTTTAAAGGGGAATCCCAGAATTCTGTGGGCACATACCAGGCACAGTCTGACCTCAGTTACTTCAACAGAAAAATAAGTGTGGAATATTTCTCAGGTCACTTGAGCAGCACCCTCCATAGACACATTTCCCAAAAAAGCAGTATTTTGCTCTCCCCAGCCCCTTTCTGCTCTTTCCCAGCCCTGCAGCTCTCCTCCACTCCAGCAGCAGCCTGGGTCCTATGGGTAGGAGGACCTGCTCTGACTTAAAATTAGCATGGCAATATGGAAAGTTAAAAAATGAGATTAGTTTGGTATGAGGAACTGTGGAGGAGAACAAATGGCTTGGAGGCTGTAGCTTTTAGTCACAGCACACTTGGAAAGGCTACGTGGGCTCTGACTTCAGCTACTGGCCATTTACTGGCCTGTCAGCTCTGTCTCTTTGGCAGCCATTTCTCTTTACTTTTTAATAATAGGGGACTTTTAACCTCTGCAGAAAAGGCTGTTTCCATTCTTCCTGAGAAAAAAGCCTCTAATTTACTTTTTTACTTTAACATTTTTCTTTCTGTAACTTACTAACTGTATGTCAGCCCAAGATGAGAAGATGGTAGCACCAAGCCTTGCTTCCTTTCCACTGTTCACAAAACCAGCATTGATTGCTAAGAACAACCTCTGTTGCTCTGCCCACTTTGCAGATATTCCTCTCCGTTTTTTATTTTATTTTTTATTTTTTATTTCATTTCCTGTGTGTATGTGTTAGCCAAGGTAAACTCATCCCACAGCACAGTGAGCATGAACAAAATAAATATAGGAATCTTATGGCTTTTTTTAAGCTGGGTGCTATTCATCTTGCTGAAACAAACAACCAGAAACCCCTGCTTGGCAGAATGCATTTTCAGGCCAAAAAAGAGCTCTTGTTTCTCTAATGTGAATTCTGCAAAGGAGCCATCGGTATTGTGTAGGAAAATTTCAACAGCAATTAAACAGACCTGCAGGGTTTTCATAGCTGACAAGAAGGACTAAAATGGAGGAAATTCTGCCCAAATCCATATTTCTCTGTTTCATGGAGGTCTTGGCTATTTCCTCCTCATTCCTAAGGTCTGCCCCTGGGCTGGCTTTTCCTATGGAGTGCTCTGAGACCTGCTGTGTTCCACAGACAGTTCCAGTGTGTTCCCCGGTGCCTGGGTACAAATACAAGCTTTGGACACAGCCAGTCCCAACAGCAGTCTCAAAGACACTCTTATCAAATGGTCTCATCGTACAACACACTTTTGAGATGTACCCACAGACTGGGAAGGGCATTTCCCTGAAGGCTGTCTTCAGGTGACTCAAGGTTCACCTGAAGTTTGTGACATGGCCTTTTCCACACCAATAATTCTCTGAAAACTGCTTTTCATCATAATCCACTAACTCATTCCTGTCTGTTCTCATTGAGGAAGGGCCAACTTTAAAAGTACCTGCTGGCAATCCCAGAAAGATGCAGTTTCAGTGTATTACTGCATGCAGCTCATCAGAAATTTCATTTTCCCTCTGGAGATACTCCCCTGCTCCCCCACTGCACAGCCAGCTCAAAAGAAATCTTGAATTTATCAGCAAAACAACTGGCAACTTCCTCACAGCTAGAGAATTTATCTGCAAATGGAAATAGTTGAATTGAACCAGCTGCACACCAGCTGGAACATTTTCACTGCAGCAATTTGTAGCAGAGGAGAATGTTATATATTTTTTTAAACCTCTCTTAAAATTATCACAGTTAATAGTCCCACTAGCTGAATTCAGGGGTTTGTGCCAGTGGCTCTTTGGAGGCCCTGGGGTTCTGATGTGTTTTGTGGTTTTTGGTTTGGTTGGGGTTTGTTTTGTTGTGGTTTTGTTTGGTTTGGTTTGTTTTTTTTAGTTGTTGTTGTTGTTGTTTTTGATGGGGGTTTTTTTGTTTGTTTGTTTTTTTTTTTTTTTTACTTTGGTTTTGGTTTTTTTTTTTTTGGTGAGTTTCTTGTATGTTTGTTTGTTTATGATTTTGTTTGGTTTTTGTTTTCTTTCTCTAAGGCAGTGGTGAACTCCAGTGTCCTCAGAGAATATACTGGAGTAGAGGGTCCTTGTTGTCCAGGTACCCACAAAGAACAGGGGGAATCCGGGCAGCTCTGATTGTGACCACTGTGGGGACAGTTGTAGTGTGAATATAATTTTCTGAACTCATCTCGTTCAGAGATATTTTTCATTTACATTGTCAAAGTGCGTTCTTGACCCCAAAGCAGAAAGGCCACTCCAACCTCAGACTGCATTTAATTATACCTCAACTGCTTCAAACAGAAAAAGCAAAGACTGGCATTTTTACCTTTACCCTGCTTCACTGCCATTGGGATTTCCTTCATTGCAGACTTCCCACTGGTCACATTAAGATTAGGATGTCTAGGAATCAAGAGACGTTGACATAGTGAATGTTCCCCTGGAGAGTTATCTGGCATTTTCTTTCCAAATTAGGATGCTTAGCAAGCCTGGGATAGAAAAACTAGAACTGCACCCATTGGTACTGCAGATGTTATAAATACAAATGGATAGTCAAAGGTTGTTAATTTTTATGTGCATAAAATGCACACACAAGAGAAGAATATAAACCAGCCATAAAACAGATGCATGGTTTTCTCTAATGCTGTGCTCGAAGTATTATACCAAAATACTACACTGAATGCTGTGAAGCTCTCTTTCCCCCCACTTATTTATTTATTTGCTTTCTAAAGGTTTGTGTGTAAATTCAGCTCTTATTAAAGCTCTTGCTTGAGATCACTGGCTGTAACGAGCTCTTGAAGAGGCTGGCTCTGCAAAAACTTTCCTCTTGTCATCTTTTGGAATACATTTTTTATTCAGGTCTGAAGATGTTCTTTTAATTCCAGCGGGACTGAATATACATCCTCCTTTAAAAACAAAGCAAACAACAAATTCCTCCAGTTCTCTTGGGAATGAATTAGTATCTAATTTCTTTGTGGAAAGGGTGCATGAAAAAATTCTATGTCATTCTGAATATTGTGAATTTTCCACTTTTTCTAGAGGTAATGTTGTTTCATCAAAATAAGTAATTTCCTGGGGAAGTCTGACTTTCCTCACAACACCCTTCTGCTTCTATTTTTATTCTGAAAAATACATCCCAGATACATTTGATTTGGTAAAAATTGATTATACTCAAAAATAAAGCACTGTCATGCCCTGAAATGTTTTGATGTGAGCAGTTTGAGGTTAAAACACAGTGTAAATCTTCTTTTTGACTGTGCTCTGTGTCTCATCTGAGTACATAGAGCTCTCATCATCTGCCAAGTAGCCTCATCCAAGGGCAGAATGAGCATCTCAGGCATTGTAATTGCAATTGTAATATGCTGTGCCATGGCTCTTTGGGTAGATGCACTTCAATGTCACCTTGATTTTAAATAAGACCTTTCAATCTGGAAACAGTAGAACCTTTTGTTTCCATGTAACAAAAAAAAAAAAAAATTCTTTGGAGAGTTTTCAGAACTGTTTTCAGAGTTTGTTCTTCTCTTTCAGCTTTTTGACCTGATTTAAAGGGATAGAAAGTGTCAGAAGTGATGGAAAAGGAAATCCAAATTTTTTTTTAAGAACTATCTGTGTCTGCTGTGCAGTGCCATCGCTTGCCAACATCATTGTCCTTGTCCCAACAAAATTTATACAGCCATTTTTGGGAGTTTTGCTGAAGCAAAGGCCGTGGGACTTAGACCATCTGAGAACAGATAAAGATAAAACAGGAAATCACACTGATACACTGTGTTGGACTGCATACTTAAGGTAGCACTCACACAGGTAATGGGAGAAGTTTTGAAATTTCCTGCAGATGGCTTTGTGAAAATCAGCCATTAGCTGAAGTGTGAACACTAGGGCTCAGAAATATTCACATCATCCCTTTGAGAATAGTTCTCCATAGTGTCAGAGTAAAGAAGGTCAAATCTTTGCCCTGCAGAACCATGCTGCTGGATGGGCTGCAAAGATGGATTTCTTTCTTCCTGTATACCTATGAGTGAAAATTCAGTAGCTGGCCCAGTGAGGTATTACTTACCTGAACAGAGGTCTGAGATTTCAAAATTAAAGGGCAAGAGGTCTCCTCTGTACTCAAATGCATAAATTAATTACAGCATGAGGACCACAGAGGAAGAGCACAACTGGTAAATTATCTTGTCACTGAATGCAGGAGTGCAATAATGAGGCACGCTGTTACTTGTCATTCATATTATACAGTAGTTACCTCCATACCCTGCACTATTAAATTTTTACTCAGGTAAAGTGCATTTAATAATCTGTAGATGAATAATACCTTCAACACATTTAAAAGAAAATAAGATTTACACAATTCATACCACCTCTGTCCTTATTCCTAACAAAAGGCTTCAGGTATTCTTTTTACTGCAGTGAATATGAATTAACATGGATAAGAAAAATCTGAAACTATGATTTGTCTATCAGGAATCTAGTACATTTTGCACATCGAGCATCCCTAGTAATTTCTCATGTGGATTTCAGCAGAAATTTCCTCTAAATTGCACTAATTGCGTTTGATTGAGTCATGATTTGCCTTGCAGGTGAGTTTTGTCTCTTTGATCACATGGGGAATTTTATAATAAGAAGAAGAGAACATGGTCTTGGAAAGCAATGTATAGAAGAACCTACTTTACCCCATTGACCATAGATTCCCTGACTCTGCTAAAGCTAAATTGCAAAAGCTGAGTGAGATAAACATGGCTATTATTTCAAAGGTGGTTGGTATGGTGGGTTGAGATAACCTAGAACAAAAGGTATAAAAACAGACCAAAAGGCTTCCTGGAGCTAATTCTTGTTATAGTTTCAAAAAGAAAGAATTTAAAGAAAAAAAGAAAAAAAGAAAAAACCAACCAGCTAGGAGTCAATTTTAAAATGCCAGCCGTAAAGAAGTGATCACCACCCTTGATATGTCATTCCATTCCTTAATTACTCACAATTGAAACCTGTACTTCAGCTCCACCCTCCAGCCATTAGATACTTGCCTGACAGACTGAAGCAAACATAACCAAAGCCTACATCCCCTAAGAACCCATACGACTGTGATTGTATCTCTGTCTGCCTTCTCCTCAGTAGGCTACAGAGACAGAGGTCCTGGACCTTTTCCCTATAAACTGAAACCAAAGCCATTCTTCAAATTCTGTGTGGAAGTAATTTAATTCAAGCTATGTATTAAGTCATAGCTCATCTAGTCTTGACACTGAGATTTCAGAAGTGAAAGAGCAGTAGGTGTCAGCATGGGTTGCCCTTGCAGTTATTAGTGATAGAGCTACATGATGGACTTTAGCTAGATGCCCAATCAAAGCTAGGGGAGAACAAATGTATATGGTATACACAACCCAAAAAATCATTCACTAATAGATTAATTGCTTTGCAAAAACTACAAAATCATTCCCTAATAGATGAATTTACAAATATGGGTGACTTCTCAGTCCTTCTCTTTTTTATTAAGCAAATGAGAAACAGGTCACAGACTTTTAACAAATTCATACCCAAATTAAAATCTTTCCTGTTCAGAGAAAACATGGGAAAATTCTGATTCAGAAAATTGCAAGCATCAAAATAGTTATAAAAAATAGGCTGAGTTTCTACTCAACCATAACCAGAGCATCTCCCCTGTGGCAGCACAATGTTAAATATTCCATTTCCAGCCTTGGAGTGATTTATTTTATGTATTTATTTAATAATATTGGTATGCTGATAACCAAGTTTATAGATCGTTATAAAATCCTTCTGCTGCAGTCAATTTTCTTTTAATGTTACAAATAATAATAAAAAAGAACAGACCACTTCATAAATCACAAGATTCTTCCCTCTCAAATTCATGGAAAAAACCCCAAAAAACAATTCAAATGATAACGTCATGCCAGCTACACGTCCATTGGAAGAGGCATCTTTCATGATGGGATAGAAGTGTCATTTCAGTCACTGACAAAGCTTTTGCTGTGGTCTCTACAAAAGAACCTCTTATCTTATCAGTGAACACAGCTGTAAGCTTCATAAATGTATGCTGCAACTGCCCAGCTCCAAGTCCTATTGTAAAAACCATCAGTAGAAATTTGATATGCAAATATCTGGACAGTTTCTTGTCCTTGGGGTAAATATGGCAGCTTATCAGGAATTTAGTGATACTTAGAGATTACTCTCCAAGCAGTTCTTCCTAACATGGGTGAGGGGAGCTCATGCCCTATCACAGCTCTTGAATGTGGAGTGTAAGATTTGTTTAAGCATATTGATGTGGAATACTTTGGGGTTAGAAGGAGCACAGGGTTAAATATGAAGTCTTAGCTTAAGGCTAAGACTTAAGCAGAGGTAAAATTGTATATATGCAATGTGTATATATGGGTATATGTATGTATATATGTATATATAAATACAGAGGTAAAATTGCCTTCCATGTGCTTACTAGGCAGTCCAGAAGGATTGAAGGATTTCATTAATTTTGTGTTCCCTCAGTTTTGGAGATTCATGTTGTTTGCCCTCTATAACCCTGCTTGTTTTTTTAAATGTCTGCTTTCCCGGGGACAGTCCTTTGAAGATACCGCTTGCACCTTGTTTATGGAAGTATGATGAATTCCACCTTTGCAAGAAAACCCAAGAAGCCTGTGCCTTTGTCTGATCCCCTTTTTTGTTTTCCCTCCCTGTCCTACCACCTAAACATACCCCATCAGCCCAAACCCACAGGTCTCTTTCTGTAGGGCTGCTCTCCAGCCTCTCACCCCCTAATTTGTGTATATAACCTTGATGACTCCATGCCAGGTGGAGAATCCAGCACTTGCTCTTGTTCAGTTTCATACAGCTGGTGATTGTCCAGCTCTCTCCAATCTTTCCAAATCTCTGTCATCAAGGAAATCCAGAGTTCCTCCTCAGCAAACTTTGTGTACGTTCAACTGCACTGTCCAGATCATTGATAAAAATAATAAAGAGCATTGTCCCTAAAATTGTGTAATTTCTCTTCCAAAGACAAGGTGTTCCTGTCCTACTAATGTTTGCACCAGTTCAAGTCCAAGGCATGACGACATCATTGATAAACACACAAGCTTCAGTAGTGATTGTAAGGAGGTAGAAATTCCCATATGGAAAATCCCACTTTGATGGTTTGAATCATGCATGAACTTACCCTGAGTGTTCGACTGGCTGCCAACGTAATTTGGAGTATGTCACAGAGCTGTTTTAGGGACATTCAGCTAATTTCACTTTAGCAATGGAAAAATTGTGGATCTGAGCTGTGTAGTCACCTGAGTGTTTTCTCCATGTCATGTCGAGAAATAGGTATTTTCAGAGAACTGGGCATCCCACTAACTTGAAGACACTTTTCAAGCATGAGATAAGTTTGCCTGTGCAGTGCTTTATATTTATATGTTGTGAAAGAACTTCAGTTACTTACAGGCAGTGGTGCCTAATTTCCAATGAGGAAAATATTTCTACTCTGCCTAACCTTAAGTACCTAACTGCAAAGCCTAGAAGGCTGGACTTCAAATCTTTGGATGATGGTGTGGAATGCCAGTCTTTTCTGAATTGCCCTTTGAGGAAACCTGTCTCTTCTTGATAGGGCAAGAAATTGCTTATCTAGGTACTCAGCATTATGGGGTTTGTGTCCTAGATGTCTTGGTTTTACAACAACCAGGACTGTACCATTTACCAAGCTTCATGGATGAAAACTTTTTTGGGTACCAACAGAAGATGCTAGCGTTTTGGTTTTTTGAGCTTACTACAAGACAGGACTGCTTTCTCAGACATGCAGGACAGCTCACTGTATAGCCTCTGCTAAGGATAATCAGGTAAAAGTGGAAAGGAATCCAGCCTCATGCTGCATTACAGTTTGAAAAACCTTGTAGTAACACCATGTGCCTAAACTGAACATGGCAGCCAAACATATTGCGGCTCCAGATTGCCACAGTGCTCCATAAAAACCCCCAAACATGTAATTCTGAGCAGAAAGCCTTTTTGTAGGCAGAAAGCCTGAAAGGGAACACTTTTCCTTGGAAGAATAATATTCCATTTCTTTCTATCAAGAGTAAAACCTCTGCCACTGAGTACCAGTGAATTTGCACCTATACTTTTCAAGGCGAGATTCACCACTAACTTCGTCCTCCAACTCTGAAGACAGCAATGAGCTGTGAAGTCTTGCAATCTTCTGGCAGAAGCTGCAGTCGTGCAATCTCAATGATTGCATTCAAACAGAGACAATAAATATGAAGACTGTGATAGAATGGACAGTTCTGAAGGAAGTTGCATTATTTCAAACTGCTTAAGTGGTCATGTTTGCCTTTTATTTCAGCTCACAGTCTAAGGAGATGGAAATAAAAAACATCCAAAAAAGGATGTACTATGAAGTACATCCTGCTTGCATGTGCATAACTCACACTTCTAAAGCAACCATTGTATCTAAAATAAAATCTTTTGAGATTCCAAGTGCAGAAAACACTGTTACTATGAGCATCTGTGAGCTTCAAAATCCACTACAGAAAAGCCATATTGCAAGGAATATAAAAACCAGATTTTGTGCCTCATTAATACTTTTCTGTTTTGTTTTTTCCCTGGCCTGCAGAGGGACTCCTGATTGTTTTGGACTTACTTCACTTTGCATAAGCAACTAAATATTCATTGCCATAGGGACATTTCCTTCAACCCATATGTGTACCCCAACTTCCAGGTTCTGGAAACAGCTGCTTTCTAACTCAGAAAATATTATTTATTTATTTGTTTAAGGAAGTGGAACTGCTTCAGGTGGGGATGATAAAATGAACATCAGAAAGGAAAGCTTGTTTCTGAAGAATTTTTTGAAAAATTTCTGCCTGTTCCTACTCAATTTCAAACTATACACACAAAGTTCCGTGTTTAGAAAAAATATCATCCAAAAAGATATTTCTCAAAAATGAGTTTCTGAAAACAAGGATTCTTACCAAATTCTAGTAAACAAACTATATGTACTAGCTCAATATTTTATCTGGATTTTATGGTAGGCAGAAACAAATTGGCTTAAATGTAAGAACGGGAAAAAGATGAGACAGCAGGAAGCTGTCCCTTAATGTCTAAGTTTCCTCTTTCAATAACACCATTGCTTTCAGGTTGAGCTGCAGCTTCACCAGTTGAAATCTCTGTGTAAGCACACAAACCAGCTCCAGAAGGTTGAGACCAAACTGTTTGGTCCATTATTCTCTAGTTTTCTGCTGTGAAGATTTCTTGCACCATCTGCTGAAACACCATGTACAGACATTGAATCTTGTCCTGAGTCCTGTTTGAGATGTGGGCTGGTTCTGCCTGATAATTCTGTGCTACCTGCAGGGAGTAAATGAAATTAAACAGCTTTATGCTGGTACAAAATATCCCTATGGTATCCAATGCCATTTAGGCTTGGAATCCAAGTTTTGCTACATATAATATACTTCCCAGGCCCAAGGGATAGGAGGTGAGAAATAAAGCAAAGATAGGCATATCAAGACTAAAGAATTTCCAGGTTGACAATTGGTGATTGTCCCCTCTGTAGTGAGAAGTGATTTGGTATTCGTCTTTGACAGGTTATCATCAAGACTATTTGTTAGCTACACATCTCTGGTGTCCTGCAGAAGTGTGAACGGCAGCTGTGCGCTCCTCAGTCATGTGAAATTTTGCCAAAGACCAGCAAGGTCCAATATTAATTAGACATTCCCCTTAGACTTGTATAATCACTTCACCCAGAAGTGATTATACAAGACAAAAGAGGGAAGCAGTCATCTCCTCTCCAAGTACCTCTTTTCTAATTATTTTAAGAAAGCAGTGTTAAAAAAAAAAGAAAAAAAAACCCAAAAAAAGATGAAGAGTTCAGCCTGTTATATTCATGCAAAAATAGGGGAACCAGGCTTAATTGCAGATACCAGGCTGTCTTTGGGAGCAGCAAAACTGGTGACTCCAATCACACCAGGGAAATGATTGTCCTGGTCTGTCTCAACCTTTCATTTCCCAGGAATTTTTCAAGACAAAGCAAAAGGTATCTTCTCTGATGGACATTTTAACATCAGCTAAATCTATGTTTAAGCACCTGGAACAGCCCAACACGCCTGCTTTGATAACAAAAATGTTTCTTAACTTGGCAGTGAAACTTCTGTTTCTTCTATGACCTTATTTGCACTGCAATCTAGTACTAAACACAGTCAAAGCCTGAGCAGACCCTCTCCTTTGAACAATTAGGTATGAGAAGGAAGGAAACCACTTGATTATTTGTTTCAAATTCATTTGCAGGAATTAAAAAACATGAGAAACAAGGAGGAACCAAATACCAAGTCTTACCTAAGACTTCCGTGTTTAACTCCCATGTCCCAAGGGACGAATGGAATAACATAGTTAATACAGAACAAAAGTGATCATAAACACTTTCTTTTTCTCCACGAGTAGGTAGCATTATATAAAATAAATAAATTAAAACTGTCCAAGGACTCCTGTCTTCCTATCTTTCTGCAGGTAACTTTATGACTGTGATGTTGTGGCATGACCCATAGAAATAATTTAACTGTAAACCTGGTAATCTATCTAGACAATATCTATTTGGTATTTGCCAGGAAGAACCTTGGATCTCAGAAACAGTTTTTCAGAGCTCTTCTACTTATTTATGCTTGGAAGCACACGGATTAATTAGAATAAGGTTATTTCATGCCTGAAACACCATCCTGATACACTACAGAAACTCTTACAACACCCTTGTGATCTACAGTATCAGTACACCTGCCATACATTTACTTTTTGAGTGATTGCCTACACTAAAGATAAAAAAAGTTTCTGTAAATCTGTTCACTAAACCAAATACCTGCTGTTGCTGTTACATGGGCTAATGCACATGGCAGAATATCACAGATCCCTTCCATTAACATGTGTGCATGTATGTGCCTGCATAGACACATAAATATAAATATTTGTAGAAAGGAATGTAAGAAGAATTAACAATCTTTTGTTTTCTCTTTTCATTGTTATTTAGCACACCTACTTTAAGACAAACTAGAAATTAATCATCTAGCTCTGACACCATGGGAAATTAATGTCTTTGAGTGTGTACCCAAACTTACATACCTGTGATAAAATCCCAAATGTTTTTTGGGTTTATTTCTATCATTTCCACACATTTTCTTGCATCCCTGCCTCCCAGCCAGAGACAGAAATAGATGTAATGTTGTTGAAAAATGTAATAACTACATCCTTTTATTTCCTCCTAAGTGGCCCCTAGTTTGGCAAATGTCCTCAAGACATTTCCAAAACCTTTGACAATTACATGATTCAGATCAGCATAAACATGTGCACTTTGAGGAAGGCATCTGCTTCAAAGCCCACCTAAACACAGCTTTTCAAAGCAAAAGCATTTGCTGTTTGAAGTTCTGAGATGGGTGCTATCTTGAAAAGTTTATGGAAGGCTTTGAACACAGGCCTCAGTGTCATGCACAGGAGGAAAATACCACACAAAGATGGGGAATCAGGAATGCAGTCTCCAGGATACTGCCAGAATTTCTTCCACCCTCATTATCCCCATCAAGCTGTGCAGTGCCCAGCACTGGGTGCCGCACGCTATGAAGGCGGGATCTGAAAGAGGACTGTCAGGGGGAGAGAAGTGGGAAAGTTTAAGGCTGAATGAAAAGAAGAGCTACAAGCAAAGACTGCTGAGGTGAAACAGACTGTTAAATCTAAAGAGGAGAAGACTAAAGAAGAGGAGCAGCTTGCAGAATCACCATTGCTAGTGTCAGTAAAGAGTACTTAAATATCAGCTAGATAAGCAGCCAGGAAACAGGTGCTGATGGATGGTATCACCCCCAGGTGAAGAAAGGATCAGACAGCTTCCCTCGTGGTGATTTTGTAACCATACTGACAGATCTTCACCTGCACAGTGTAGTTTCCTCCCTTGCCTTTATTTTTTATTTTTCAATCAAATAAGTATATAAGTCAGGAATGCAAAAAGAAGCAGCTTCATCAGGATAGACTGAGAATGTGTGAATGGGTGGTTCACCCCACAATGATGATCTGGGGATTTTCTGAATAACTAGGATATATCCAATCAAATAATTAGCAAAATAATTTAAATACAGGCCAGGAGAATATAGCAAATATAAAGCTCCAAATTAAAGCAGGTAACAATCTAAACTGCTGAATTAAATGACTCCTGAGAAAGAGCCTGAGCCCTGACTATCCACAATGCTAAATAGTCATTTTGCTCCCTGCATTTCTTTTGGTTCTCTACTGGTCTCTCTCCAAGAGGAATCTACTATGGAAAGAGCTAGCCCTAAGCATTGTGGACAGTGTGTAACTGTGCCACAAGACTTTAATGATAAGGATCAGTTCTGGCCTTTTTTCCTTCATCACTAGTGACAGCTGCTGTGACCTTCTCACTTGTTTTGTGCATGACAGACAAATTCCTTTTGAATGTAGTCTTTTCTTTTTTCATTATTTTGAAAAGTTGAAAATAAGCAAAGGCCTATTCCAAATAAGTAGTTTCAGTTTTCAAAGACATCTCCTCAAACTGGTTTAGCGCAGCATTTCAGCATTTCAGACTTAAGGATATATACATTTATATATATACATGTATGTATGTTGGTTTGTTTGTGTGTTCCATTTCTAAACTCAAAAAAGGATAAAATTAATCACTAGTTTACGTAGTCCTTGTCTTCAAAAACCTCTCCTTCAAGAATGTATGACAGCAACTTGTAGAAAGGCAGAGCCCATGTCTTCAAAACAACACATTACTTGTTTTTTCCTCAAAGCATCTAAAGTGAGATCTAAATCAATAGCAGAGTTTGCTCACACATGTGGAGCTCTGGGCCTCTCTAAGCTCACCTCTGACAAGTGGAAGTGGCTCATAGCGTGTGTAGTGTCTGTGCTCTGCAGAGTGTGATGCCCTACAAGGCCCTGGCTGACACCACGCTGGCAATCTTTGGTACAGATAGCTATTTCCATTTCTAGGCTGCCTGCTTTAAGTGTCCACTGAGTCCTTTCAAGTTAACTCTGGTGTCTCTGCATCATGCTGAAGCCATTCCTGCAGCCCCTTGCTGTCCTATATTTCAGGCTCACCAACATTTACTCTGGGCAGCCCTTCTATACCCACCTCAAAACTCTCCCTTCCCATGGTAATTTCAGTTTTAGCTTTTCCTCCAGCCTTGGGAGGAATAACACCTTCTAGGCTGACTGAGGATAGCTGGGTGGGTGGATAGCTTCTCCCCTGGAGCAAAGATGGGAAAAAGAGAACAAAATCTTCCACAAACCCATGTGATTAATGTTGCCTTATCTATATAATAAATCACTTGTCCTTAGCTCTTTAAAAGTTTAATTCTTTAAAAAGGCACTTACAGCCTCCCTTTATTTAACCCTTTGTATTCAGACAGGCAATTCAGAGCTGGGTAGAGGAAAAAACATGCCATCTTTAAAGTAATTCCTGTTCAAATGTCAAGATTTTCTTTGCTGATTGTAACAAATGCTGTGATATCATGCATAACAGCAGTTAGCTTGCCCATCTTCTTTTCTGTATTATCAGACTTTCTGGTGTACTGTATCTGCAAATACCTAATCAGTTCATATCTTGCCCCATTTTTCATGAGCCTGAAAAGTGACTCTGTCTCATCTCTCTCAAGTCAAGGCTAAGGCTTGAAATTGGTATTAATGGCTTCCTAAGGAAAGTGCATGAAAGCTCTGTGAAACTGGAAAACATCCCAACGGGGAACTGGAGGGAGAAACAAACGAGAAAATAAGGAAGAAGATGAAACATTCTTTAATGATATCCTGAAAAAGAAAAGAAAATTCTGTCTCCTCGGGGGCAGGGTCCTTTGGGGGAAAGATAAGCACAAGTACGTACTCTTCCAGCAAATATCTTCTTCACTAGTACATGCTCTGAGATTGCTTTCAAGTCTGCTGCTTCCCAGGAGCGAAGCACTAAGTGAGTCCCCTTGATGTGCATGGATGTTTTGACAGGCGTGGGAGCTCCCAGGGGGAATCAGGCAGGAGCCTCCAGGCAGCTGGGGCTACACTCTGCAACCTCTGACTGCAGAGAGAGGGTGCTGGTTGTGCCCCAGCCGGGCTGAAGGCATCCATGGGCCACTGGTGGACACAAGCACCTCACCCACACCTCAGTGCTCCTGGTACACTGAAACTGAGAGGGTGCTCAGGAGCCTTTCATTTATTGACTTTGCTTCTGGAGAGAGGGGATGGGCTGATTCAGTACATCGGGTTGTGTGCTTTTCTGTTCAAGGGAGGTGTTAGATGAGATACAGGTGGAATGCAGACCCATGAAGCTCCGTTGGGTGAGTTAATATGCAGTAACACTGCTCTAGTGAATTTTGGGCACCAAAGGAAGGAAAGAAAAAAGAAATCTATGCAGCAGAGCATCTTTCAGAAGCTCCTTATGAAAACAGGCCATCTGGCTTCACTGCAGTGCATTTGTTAACTCTCCAGCCTACTACTCTTCTCCTGCTGGGTGACACATGCTGAATCTGTCACACAACTAGGACAAAATTATAAATAAACAATGCTGCATTCAAATAAAACAGAACTTTCCCGCAGTAGGCTTACAGGAAGAAAAACGAAGTCAAGAGGCAAATCCTTGTTATTTTGTGTGCAGGATAGTAGGTCCCTTGTTCAGCACTGGAAAGGATACGTGGATCTCTCCCTGGAGGAAAGTGCCTTTTGTTGAGTGCTGCTCCTCATAAGTGCTGCAGATGCAGACACAAAGGTGCTATTGATAGCAACCACTTGGGCTTTTTGGGATCTCAACCACTGTCATGGGCTTGTTTTGCTCTTCACTGGCACGTGGTGAGAAACAGCTTGTAGTGCTCCAGGTGTTAAGAGCAATGAAGGCAGCGGCGAAGCAGAGAGGTGAAGTCTAATATCAAGTTAGTAGGAGGAATGGGAAGGAGAACCAGAGATTCCAGTAAAGCAGCTGGAGTATGGGATTGCACTTGCATCAATATTTGTGGGGATTTTGTATGCTGTCTCAAATACTGAGCAGTCCTCTCCTTTCCTCTTATATAGTCAGAGATCTTCTCCTGCATTGAGAGACTTGTGGATATGAGAAACCCATCTGAACTGCAAAATCCATGTAAGCCAAGAAGCAACATAAATATTTAGGACTTCTCCACTCTCGGTCATGCCCCCTTTCAGAAAGAAAGCTGAAGAAAACTTACATGCCAGATCCCTGGCAGTCAATTCCATCCATAAGCCAGGCCTTCTATGCCTGTGAACTCTATGGCAGTGTAGTGATAGCTCATAGTGACACCTCCTGGGAAAGACAGAGGAAGATTTCCATAGGCCTGCGAGTCAAAAGGCCATGTTAACATTGGCTGCAAGCCACCATTGTCTGTAAGCAAAAGCTTTCTCTAGGCTGCAAAAGGTAAAAGGCCATGCTAACTGGGGTATTCTTCTATTTTTTTCATTCCTTAAGTCTATATCATTCAATGCTTGAACAAATAATATTGTGAAATGGTGCAAAATTGTTGCAAGCTAGATTTTCCAAAGGAGGTGGCACATTTGCACAGCCTGCAGTGTTCAAAGGCCAAAAGCTGGGTTGTTAAAAGATTGAAGACTTCTTCTACTTCAATCTTCAAAAAATAAACACCCAATTGGTCTGGTTTTGCCCAGTTCAATGTTCTGCAGCTTATTTGAAGTCCTAGTAAATGAGTGGAATTGCTTTGGATTCACGTTCATGGGAGTAAGAGATAAGCTGGGCTCATGGGGGTGAACAGATGGGACCTGAGGCATAATTAAGGTCAGGGTGTGAGTGAATGTGTGTGTGCATGCACAAAGCACACAACTAGGATGCCTCTCCTCCACACACACAATCCCACAGAGGCGGCACACGCACAAAAGGCTGTATCAGTTTAAAAATGGAAAATTAAGAAGAAAGCTGTAGGAGCTACTGAAACTGTAGTGCTATCCCATGGAAAATCCCAGCTGCTTTTAGAGCACTGGGCCATCAAAAGAAACAGTCTGCTACTCTGCCCAGTGCTGGCTCCAGGTTTCTGCCCACAAAAAGCTGATCTCAAAATCACAGAGAAAATGGAAAGGTCATGATTGTACAAACAGTTCTGGAAAAGTCAGGGGAGAGAGGCAGAATCGGCACTGTTGCCAACAGAAGGGACTTTGATGAGCACAAGGCTGCTGTAGGATGTCACCCTCATTTTGACCTCCTTTAGACCCATTTGCTTCAGGAGAAACTCTCACAGGTTCACTGGAGTAACACATTCATCCAAGCTCCCCAGAAGAGCTGGGCAGGATTAACCCATGTCCAAGCACCAACAGCAAACTCATACTGAAGTTTTATTTTTTAATACAAGCCACTCTTAGAAATTTCTGTAAAATTCAGACTTGGAAACATCATAAGCTCCCTCCCACACCGAAAATCTCCAGAGACCATAACAAAAAATCTGGTAAGAAGTGTACATCTCCCATTGTCTACATCAGGAGTTCTGCATCCAGCTCTGGGGTCCCCAGCACAGGTAGGACATAGACCTGTTGCAGCGAGCCCAAAGGAGGGCAATCAGGTTGGTTAGAGGAGTGGAACACCTCTCCTATGAGGAAAGGTTGAGAGAATTGTGTTTGTTTAGCCTGGAAAAGAAGTGGCTTTGGCATGACCTAATTATGACGTTCCAGCACCTGAAGCAGGTCTACAACAAGGCTGGAGAAGGGTATTTTACAAGAACGTGTAGTGACAAGAGAAGGGGGAATGGGTTCAAACAGAGTAGGTTGAGATTAGATATTAGGAAAAAAAAAATCTACATTGTAAGGGTGGCGAGACATCGGCACAGGTTGCCCAGGGCAGTCGTAGATACCCTGTTCCTGGAAGTGTTCAAGGCCAGGTTGGATGGGGCTGTGAGCAACCTGGTCAAGTGGAAGGTGTCCCCATCCATGGCAAGTGGGTTGGAATCTTTAAGGATCTTTAAGGAAATGTTCAGACCCACAGGCAATGAGGTACATTGACTGGGAACCAGTTGCTTGTCTCCTGAGGAAAGAAGCAGAGTAGGCAAAGGAGAGCATGAGCAAGAGCAGAACTGGAGCATGAAGTCCATGGTACAGAATAATAAATACATTTTGATTTTAACCTGATACTGACAAGAACCAAAAAAGTTACACTCTGCTCTGCTTTAAGCACACAGAAGAGCTTTGAAAAGGCCAGGAATGACCATGCTCTTTCACAATGTGACCATCAAAGGGCTCATGCTGCACTTGGGTACCTCCACAGTCTCCATCAGGTCCTGCAGAAATTGTAGTGTCAGGTAGTTCTTTTAGACTGGTGTGCTCACATCCCCAAAAGGGGCTTCAATACAGCCCTTTGAACTGACTTGTCACTTGGGCCAACCAGAGATTTACCCCACTGAACCCTTGAGACTGTCCCTGCTAGCAGGAGCAGCATTGGAGTGCAGCACTAAGCAGAAGCTCCAATCCAGCAAAGCACGTTCAGGGATGTGTGAACACAAGTAAACCCACGCTCTGACTGGGGCTCCTTAGGTGCCTCCTGCTGCTGCCAGGGAGTGTCTCTGGCAGGAATACATTTGGTTTTCCCACAGGGAGCCAGGACTCAAACTTGCCCTCAACTGTTGTGAGTGTGGCAGCGCTCGCCCGCCTCTTGCATACCAGACATGCCAGGCAGCAGCTCCTGTCAGTGCTGGAGTTTTACATCTTTACCACACCAGAGCCTCCTTGCTTGCAGCCTGGCTGCCAGGAGCCAAGGCTGCTTTCCATTATTCAGGTCAGAGTTTGCTCTCTGGTCTGTGGGGAATCAGACTCCAGGATCAAACACTTCTCTGTGTTTGGCGTTGCTCCAACAGACGTGCAAGGGAGTTTTGTTTGTGTAGAGACAGATTTGTCCCTGGGTTGCTCCTGGGAAAGCTGCACAGCATGCTCTGGAAACCATGAGCAACGAGCATTCTTGTTGGAGTGAATGACATTTGCCAGATTTAATTTATTCAAATAAGAAACATATTCATCCATTTCCCACTATACATTGTTTATAAAATCAGTGGTGCAGCATCTCCAAAAAGTCATGAGCCAACTGCTGCACATGACCTGCTCTGGGATTCAGGCTGCAACAGGAAACTGGGCTTGGAACAAGAATTCCCTCTTAAATGAACTTTTGAAACTGGATCTACATTGTGAAATATTTGGATATTGAGCAATGGAAGAATGTGGAACATAAACTATATCAACTTCTTCCTTTGAGCATTAGCAAGCTTCAGCAAGCAGGCTGGGTTCTGCTGTAGTACAGGGCACACAAAGAGGCTGGTGAGGAAGCAGGGCTTGTTGGGGTGCCTTTGTCACATGCTTGTTAGATTGCACTCCTTTCCTGCTGGTAGCCATTCCTCTAGTTACTAGTGGTTACTAGTGTGGGTGAAGCATTTGGAAGTGAAAATTGATAACAGTGCCTTTGCCCCTCAAGGCTCTATGACAATACATTCTTTCCTGCCTATAATTTTGCTAGGAAGTAGGATTTGACTGCTCAGAGGGTGGATTTGTGCCATCCACCACATTCTGGATGTTCTGCTCAGAGAAATCTAATTTAATCCGGGATTACTTGAATGTCCTACTGAGCCCCCCTAGGCTTTGACTTGCAGGCAAAGAAAAGAGGGCATGCTCTTTATTGGCTCTAATTCAGTAATGGCCCAAAGCTGCAGGGAGCCAGCTCAGACCCCAACAAAATATATTGCTGCTTCACCAAAGCAAGCAGAAGAACATCATGCCCTTCTGGAAGCAATCATGAGCCAGAAGCTCAACACAAAAAAGAAAGCCCTTTTTCTTTTCTTTCCTAGTAGCATCCCAAAACTTTTTTCCACAAATGATGCAGATTTTTGAATTACGCAAATTACACTTATCAACAGTAGCTTTGATCTATTCAAGGGTATCTTGACAAGCAAAGCCTCAAGCAAGAGTAGAACACTGCATTGCTTGGAAGAGACTGAGTTTAAAAAAATCTCTTCTGCCAGGCTCAGTGCCACAGCCTGAAACCAGCTGTGAGCTTTAGTGTCATCACAGAGCTGCAGTAACAATTTTAAACAATGTGCTGACCTTCAGGATGGTCTTCCCAAGGATATACCTCCCTCTTATCCCCCATCTTCTGCGTGGTCACTCTGGCCCACAAGTCTACCCACTGACTTACTCCTCCTCAGGGAGACTGCCCTCACTCTCCCTAAAGAGTAGTAAATCAGCAATGATGAGGAGGATGTGACTGTGTCACTGTCATTCAGTAAGCACTGAGGACACTGACGTGCACTGGGCAGCACAGATCCCACTGGAGACACGCCACCCTAGATCCCATGAGCATTATGGCTGTCCTGAAGCCCCTTCACAATTAATCCTTTGGGTTTGCCGTCATGAGCTAAGCAAAAGCTGGTGTGGGCACACCACTGAGCCGGTGCCCCAGGTTATATGTCCAAGATATGTGCAGGTAAGAAGAATGCTTAAATTTAAAACATCACCTCAAACAAACCTGGGAGCAAACTAACCATGATTCTTCACTATCCACCTCGCACTGATTCACCTAGGCTCAAGATTAACAAAGCGCTTGCTTCTTGTGCATCTGAGCCTCAAGGAGCTCTAATTCTGTCCAAGTGTGTCATAAGAGACAAAGGGGTGAGGACATTTAAGCAGTGAACCCTAGAGATGGGTGCAATGAGCAATGGCCTCAGCAGCTGCCCAGCCTGTCTCTGAGATGCTGCAGTGCAGGATCTGAAGGAGCAGTAAGTGCAAATTTGCAGATACATGGGGAGAAATCCTTCTCAGCCAAGAGGCAGCAGGAAAACCCATGGCTGGGCTTTTTGTGGAGACATGCACAGGTGAGAACATGCAGATGCTGACAGTCAAACCTGAATTGGATACAACTCTCTCATGCCTGAATTAGGCAGCTGCTGAAGAGCTTTGGCAAGGTGGCGGCCTACAGCTGTACAAACTGGAGGAGAAAGTCTCACTGATATCTCATAACATTTTAACTTTCAGCTTCCAAGCATACTAATTCTCATCTCTGTTTATATACAGAGTTGAAGTGTGGCACTGACTGAGGTTCTCCCATCTCCACTGACCATGGATTTGGCTCTGCCACACCTAAGCACTCTGTCTGCACACCTAAGCCAGCAAACCACTTCTACATGTTTATTTTTAAGCAGGTGAACCATCCCATTACCTTTGTGACTCTTGTATGATACATTCTTTAATAGATCTACTGTTACCACAGTTATCTTTATTACTTTTCATCTCATTTATTTTTTCCATCAGTTCCTGGCCTTTTCCCCTAACCCTCTCAGTTTTCTGATAACATATGTACTTTTAAGTGTTACATCTCTTTGCTTCTCCAAGCTTGCATGTGCATAGACCTTTAATTCACAGTGAAAGGGTATCCAATAATTAACCAGTACTGCAGTATCACTTTCTTCTTCCTTATTAAGGGAAGACAAATCTCTGTTTCATAAACCTACACCACCATTATGGTACTCTAGAATGTACTCATTAAGAAGAATTATACAGACAATTAAAGATTGTCATTTCATTTCTCCTTTTTATTCATGGTTAGGAATGTGAATGATCTAAACATCTAAGTTAATGACACGGTTTTGTAAGGATGTTTTGTCTAGCATATTTTGCCAGACAGCTTCCCTGTTGCAAGAAACACTGAAATTAATTATCTTATTTTCCTCATTAGTTATCACAGATGAATAATTTCTAGATATTTAACAGATCTGGTATAGATATAGCAGCTAAATTGCATACCCAGCACAGCAATACTCAACAGAGATATTGTTTAGTAGGAGGGTGTTTTTGTGCATTCAGCCTTGCCCCCACTGATCTAAAATTAGATCTTTTCTGGACTTCAGTGTAGTATAAAACCTGGGCTGAAAAGAGGAGCCAGTATCTTTTTGGTGTCTGGTGACCACCCTTCAGCCAGGTTTTCTGATAGCATGCTGGAGCTTCCTTCCTGTCACAGACTAAGATGTCCACATCCATCCCTCTCTGCCATTTTACCCCTAATCCTGATCTGTGCCTGACGCTTCATAGGTCTCTGAATGCATGAAAAGAACTGACAAATGATAGCAGGTCACTATCCCAGAGTATTTTCCATGCAGTTACTCAGCAGACTTGCAATCTTGCTGTTGTTTCCAACTGCATCCCTGAAGTTTGTAAACTCCTCCAGTGCACTGCAGCGTGCAAAGAAATTTCCTTCCATACCCCATACAGATTTATCAGGTGCTCACACCTGTGCACTAGAAGGACTGAAAGAATACATTTGCTTACAACAACAAATAGTCTGAAGATCTGACAATAGACTCTCAGATCTGCTCCATGTGAGAGTAACAATGGGATGGTTTTGTGACCATGGGTCCAGGCATGGAGGACACCAGACTGGCTACTGACAGGGTGCAAGTGGCCAGAAAAGTGGTTGCTGGAGTACAAACTGGTGGAAAGCTCTGTAGTTTGGCCATATATCAAGCATACAAACTTTGCAGATCAGAAATAGAAGGGACAGTAATAATTTCCCTAAAAACATTGTGCATCAAATCTGACAGCTGCTTTTTTTGGGTTTTTTAAAATTTATTTTAAAGTAAATCTTAATTTCCTTTCCAGAGTAATGCCAATTTTTTGTTCTATAAGATTTCAGTTTCCTTTAGGAAGTACTGTGAAGACAAATGATGGGACCCCCAGAGTGTGGATTCTGTGGCGTTATATTTTACCACTAATGACCAGATCGGTTTCCACACTGATAGCATTATTTACCATTACTATTACCATTTACTCCCTAGCCGTGCTATATGGAGCAGGCACCCAGGGTCAATTAGTGCTAGTTGGGGAGGGCAATATGTGCCATTCTCTGCCCACTCATTAAATCTATCCTTTTAGAATTGCTTATGGATAGTTTTCAAGAAGCACCCAGCGAGAGGTCTGGGATAGATGGTTTTAAGCACTGTATTTGCTCATTCAGTGCTTCCTGCCTGGACTCAAAAGCAGCAGAGGTGACTCAGAGGTTTGGACATGGCTTGTAATTTCAGTTCACACAACCCACAAGCACATGACTTCTTTTTCCACATTATTACCGAGTTATGCTACAGCAAATCCTAATGGCCCACAATGAAATGCTTCCCTACACCAAGCAAGGAAAACCACTATCCACAAATTCCCCATTTTCTTTCTCTTGCCTCTATTAAAATAATTAATCATGTGGGGGAAAAGCACACATGGGCTTGCTGTGAGGTCACAGTGAAATGATACATCAGGAAGGCCATAAAAAAACACTATAAGCATTAAATTACCAGTAGTGGTAAAAAAAAAAAATACAAATTATACCCTCTATAAAATAAACCAGAGAAGAAGTGAGAACCCCCACTGACACACAGTATTAGTATTTGCCAAACAAGGGACTTCAGCAGGGAGCACAAGGGCTGTGCAGGAGGGTTTTTGGTGGTCAGGAGGCAAGCAGAAGGTGAAGCTGAAGAGAAGGAAAGCCTTTGCCCCAAGTCATGTCGAGAGAAGGCATGTTACAGCCTCACCAGGGCTGGCACAGCTCCTGGCATCCCCCACCAATTGCTGGGTGTCAGTGCAAGTGACAGCTGTGTGTGTCTTGTGTCACCCAGGAGGGTCCTCAAGGACATAACCAGGAAAGAGGTTGCCTGATGCTCATGCATTTTCTCAGTTTAACATGTCCCTGCACTAGTAAGCCAACATTTCTGCTAAGCTAGCAGAGAATTGCAGCACCCAGCCTTAGTGAGTACGAGTGCCCACTGCTGTTGAAGTAGGTCAGGAAGAGCAAGCTGCCAGGCTGGACATGCTGTGCCAGTGTGGGTGAAATCTGTTCCTCTCCCAGCTCCTGCTGTTCCCAGGAAAGGCACAGAGGGCACTCACAAGTGAGCTTCTGACAGTGCTGTGCTGCTGCCAAATGATCTTCCTCCACAAGCACAGGCAAGGTGGGAAAAGGGAGCGAAGGTGTTTGCCTGAAGCAGAGGTGATCACTGCCTCTGACCCGGGGCTTCTCAAGGAGGACTGAGACTGGGCATTGACTCTGCCCTGTGCTGTGGGGAGGGATTTGTCCGTGTGTCCGCAATCTGGGCCATATTCACCTCCCAGCGATGGGGCACTGGGGCCCTGCTGTCCCTGCCTGCCTGCTGAGTTCTGCCACTCCACACAGCTCTGGCATGGAGTCTGCCCGCATTAGCACTGCAGGGGAATTGGCCTGGACAGTCTGCAAAACAAAAATTATATGGCACACCCCTGCAGTGAGAATGCATTCAAATGCCCACACTCAGATGAGAAAATATTTTGTTTGCTGATGGAAATACCATTTTCTTCTGTTCACTTGGCCTGCCTCACATAATTCAGAGGCTAAAATGGGAATAATCCAGGGGACTGGTATAACCTAATACTACCAGAGGCAGAGATAGAATTTCATGCATGGAAAGGAAAATTGATTCTATCTAAATATATTTCTCCTTATAAACCTGGTTCTTCTCCAGTGGGCCTTGAGGAAAGCAGGAATAATACTAGAACAAATCTCTCTATTGCAGGTGTTGACTCAAGGTGCTAGGTCAGATATATTTACTAAGACAGCCTTTAAAGTATGAAAAGTCACAGCAAGTTAAAAATATATATAGTAAGTAACAGGACACGATATTTGCAATCATTTCTTTATTACATCATGTTTCATCATTTGCTCTAATTGAGTCTTGCAGTTTTGATCATGTCTGCTTTGTAATTTTCTCCCTCTAGTCAGTCAAGAAAAAAGAATGATATGGTAACAAGAATAAAATTAAGATTCTGTGGCTATGTAAATAGCTGGAAATTAGCATGGACTAATATACAAATAAATACAAATATGCATGATTTACAGGAAGGAGAAAATGTGCTCAGAATGCAAAACACAGCAAAATTTCTGATCATAGTATAACCCTGGAGTGCTATACCCCTGGAGTGTGGAACTCTAACAGAAATAAGCAACAAATTTCACTCTGTGAAATGAATTTTAATTGAAGAAATACAGAAGCAGAGGAGAAACTACTGATGAAATGATAGTGCATCCCCAAAGGAACTTCTACTGGGGATAAACTAAAAGGAGTTAACTGTTTGGCTAGAATCCAAATAAACTTTATGTTTCATATTACTTGTTTCTTTTTTCACAAGGGAAAAAATAAAAAAGCCAACCAGGGTTTTTACCTTATTAATGGAAATCAATTAGAAACAGTCCAAAAATCAAATAGAAGCCAAGTGAAATGCAGAGCTGACTAGAAGCTCTGAAGGAAATGTTCTTTGTCTTAACTAGGCTATTAGAAAACAAAATATAGAAGCAGTAAGAGCTTCAAAGAAATGCAATGGACCAGGTCCAAATCCCAGCAACACACTGGGCTGGAAAAGATTCACTGGACCGTCTAATTTATTTAACACTTTCAATTCCTAAAAGTGCACCAGCTATAAAAAGTACAGCATATATTAAAAACCACACTGCATTTCTTTGAAATTAATGAATGGCTGCTAAATTTGAGTTCCTATTTTCCATTAAAAAACCACTTAGTATAACTAGAAGCTAAATAGTTTGGGTTGCTCAAAGCAGGGGAAAGCAAACAAAAGAAATCTTGGGTACTGAAAGATTAAGAATGGCTATTTAAAGAAAAAAGAAAAGTTACTAATACAATTTTATGCTTAATTCTGCTAGATAATTCTTGTTTCTTGTAAATGCAAGTTTTATCCTAGTTTTAAGGGTAAGATGCTGAAGTTAAGGTACAGTCCCTCTGCAAGGCAGAACTATTGTCACTCTAAGTCCCACACTGTGTCAGAGCCAGCTTCATTAGGCCTGCTACCAGAGTGAAACCTGAGATGGGTGTGTGAAAAGGAAGGAGGAAATGCACCTTCCTGCCAAGGTGTCTAAAGGCCATAGAGAAGAATTCTCCTCTCCCATTCCTCAGTGACTTTTCCTGCCTCCCTCCTGTTGCATCCTCTGCACCTGCAGGAAGGTGGCTTCTGGTATCTCAGGGTTCAAAACTGTACCCCCTTAATAAGGAAATCAAGAGCTAGTTCTAAATCAGTCTCAGTGCACTGGCCTCACTGGGGTTACACAAACTAAACCAACATACTGGAGAGGATACACAGCATTTCAAATCCTTTAGAAACATTTTGAAAGGTAGGAAGCTTGTAGACACTTGTGGCATGTATGAAGAGGGTGAAGTCTGAGGATGAAGAAGATGAGTCAATGGGAAAACAGCCACAGAGCAGTGGGGTCAGGAAACACACCTTGTGCATACACACAGGGATTTATCCACACATGTCTGTGTTCTGTGTTACTGACAGCACCATGTCTGCTTTGAGCTCAGGCTGGGACACGAGCTCAAGTGACCTTAATTCCCCTCAAGAGGAGAAAACTTTGTACCATGATCCACAAATCTGCCAGAACCTCTGCACTGGGCTTCACCCAGCAACCTGGAAAACTGTGACTGGCTCTAAGGGCCCTATTGATGGCCAGCAGGACAGAGGAAAGGGGAAACTTGCACTGTCTACAGATGAACAAGAGACTTTCCCCTCTATTGCTGCCAAGCCAGCACTTTTCATCAACATCCAATCAGCGCCAGAAATTCCTTAAAAGACAAAAAGAAGTTCTTTGGAGCAGAGTCCTTTTGTGTGTATCATCCCAGAATACAAAGGAGCCCCTAGCTCTCAGGAGGGCCTCTTAGGTATTGGCTCAGTATCACAAACTGTAATAATTAAAATAATTTATAGTATTATTTTTGTAAGTAGGGATTTTCCCTGTCTTTCCCTCTGGAACTTTTTAGTTTTAACATGAAGACAATACCTTCTTCCTTACTGCTGGAAAAGCAGAAGAAGAGAAAAGATTTTTGTTGTTGTTGTTATTGGAGAAGATACCAAAGAAATGAAAAAGAATGTTTATATTCCCATTGGCCTTTGCGTAGCTGTGAGCATCTCAAAGGCTAGACAGGAGCTTGGAGAATACACAGAGATGTAAAACCCAGGCTCAGCCTTAGCCTCTCTGCTGTGCAGAGACAAAGCACCAGTCTAAATATCTGTGTCAGTGAGTGTTTGCATGTGCAGGTCAAAGCAAGAGAGGTAAGAAGATGCAGGTAAATAGAAAAAAGAGAGAGGGAGAAAAAGGATGGCTACTAGGGAGGGACTAGAAAGGGGAAAGAGAGATATATTTAGTCACAATCTGTCACAATCTATGTTGTTCTAACTGGTGCAAATATTTCACTTGTAGCACTTTTGTTGGAAAATTATATAAAAATAAATGTTTAGAAAAGAGGAATTTTTTTTTTACTCCTTTCACATATTAGAGCAGAAAGCAGGAAAAAATCTAACAGATAATAAAATGGAGGAGAAAAGAAGTGGTGACATAAATGGAGGGGGAAATTGCAAAATGAAAATTTTGATAATTCCTGTTTCTGACAAAATGTATATATCACTGAGCAAAAAAGTGTTCCTGTTAAAAACTAACATTACTCTCAATTATTCTGCACAGTGCCAGGCTCATTTTTCAATGACATCTTGTTATTATTATATATTACATTCATTACAGGAGAGCCCAGTGGTTCTCAAGCTTCTGTCATGCTGAGTAAGTACAATATTTAGGAAAGATTATCCTCATCTTAAAGAACTGACAAGTTAACTAGGGACAGGATGCAGCAAGCAGAAAAAGAACGTGAGAAGATGGAGAGGAGGAATAAGGAAAGGGGCCATGGTGACAACATGAGTGGCACAGCTGGAGGGGCTTACTGCACATTTCATAAGCCATGGGCTCTGGTGTGTCCCCCAGAAGTCACCTTCTCCATGATCAGTGACTACAGTGGGACCGAAAGGGCAGCTGAGGGTGGCTGGATCCCCATTGGTACAAGAAGTGTGGTGAGTACAAAGCTGCCACTCGTTTCTCCCTGAGGATGGAGTCATGCTGTACTTGTTTATAAAAATCCATGCCTGCTCCTCACTCCAAGTGCCAGGAAAGGCTGAGGACTCTTCTTTCTTCTGCCTTGGATAGCAGTGCACCTGTACCAGCAAGGCACTGCCATGCCCAGTGCATGTCAGGGAGCATCTTCTCATGCACTGAGACAAAAGAAGTGGGAGGTCTCATCACCATTTCCCAGCACTGAACCTTTGCTGTCTCCCGTTGGGTAAAGGACAACCACTGCTGGCTACTTTGGAAGCAATATTTTGTCTGCTGACTAGAAAATACTGTAGCTGCATACAGCTACAGCCTTGATATCCTGGGTTCAGAGACAGCTTTTATAGAGAAGAGAAATTCTATCTTTTACCGCTCTGGGCTATTTGCAGGAAAATATCTGCTAAGGAACTTTCCACTATGAGTAAAAGTTCTAGAAAATGACTCCCCAGTCTCTGTTATTTGAATTAAAGTATGCTGATACCCGCTCTTGTGACTTTCCCAAGACTTGAGAAAGACAAAATTAAATAAAAAAAGAATAGCAATTTAACCACTTCTTTTTTACCACTTTTTTTTTTTTTTTTTTTTTTTTTTTTTTAACAATGACTCAGAGGATGTATAAAAAAAAGTTTTTATGGTATTTGTCTGAGATTTCCCGTGGTTGGTAAAACTCCCCCAGTTACAAAGTTACAACTGCTTAGAGTATCACTGTCCAGAAATTTTAACATTAGCAGATTTATGTCTTTTCTATTACCTGCAGCAATAAACTGCCTTTAAAAAAATCCTCTTGTTCTCTAACTACAAATTGAATTTCAATAAATGTATGTAATATAGCCACAGGAAAGCACAAGGCAGAGTTGTGTGCAATCTTAGAATTTTACATGCAGTTCTCATTGCCTCAGAAGTTTGATCAGATATGGTCCAATCTTAATGTATCTGTACTCCCTGGGCTAGAAAAGCAAAATACACCTGAGTCGAAACCTTCTGCTATAGTCAAATTAAAGGCATAAAAAATGGAATGACAAGTGGAAGCACTACAATGGGCTTGTGACCTTCAAATTCCCTGGCTGGCTAGTAATAGAAGAACCTTGGCCTCCACTCAAACATGTTAGGGCTGTCATAAATTGGAAGAAGGATCTTTGGGATACACTGACATAGCTGGCATATTTCTAATTTCTTCAGCCTTGCTCACGAGATTATACAACCTTGTCGCATGACAACCTCTTCCTCCTATATCAGGTGAATTTGCTGCTCCAAAAAGATGATTCAGTGGCTTTCTGTTCCCTTTACACCTGCAGTCTAGTATAAAGCAACCCAAGGGAACTGGGCTTTTAATGCCCAGTGCCTGAGTGCTATTAAATTAGCTACATCTACCCATTAGACTCCCAACCTCACCTGTGGCAATTCCTCACCTTTGAAAGGCTGCTATTATTCTCATCATTATCTGTACTCTGGCAGAGGCTGCATAACCACACATATTTAGCATATTTTTAAATAGACATCAATCTTAGTGTGTAACAGAGAGCCCTGTCCAAATTGCTTCAAAGGGTCAGTGAAGGCCCATATGCAGGCACAGTCCTGCTGATACCTGTGAGTCTGTGGTGGTTAAATAAAAGAAGTATAGGGGGGTGCATCATCATTACTTCAGAAGTGTGGGCTGAGCAGTATCCCAATTCTCCTTTCTTCCTCCTATGTTGGCACATCACTACAAAGCGCATTCTCAGGAAAGCTTTGGCAAGAGGCTCCCAAGCTGTGGTCTGTGCTGAGGGGTTATCAGTCGGTCTGTGAAATTGATGTTCCACAAAAATGTTTTAAACTTATGAACTCCCTCTGGCTTCACGGGTGGTCTGGGAAAAAGAAGGCTGAAATTGTTTGAACTGTTTGATAACCAGTGGTTTAGGCAACAAACTCCCACTGGCATCAGAACAGGCTGTGGTTAGGAGCTAAGCACAAGTGCAGCCATGCACAAAGGTCCTGCCAATGCACACAGCTTTTATTTTGCCAAGACTCATCATTATCCTGCTACCAAAATGGTGATCATGATCCTTCTGTGCACCATGCAAACAATATACAGGCAATGTCAGCAGACAATTCTGTGTATTTCCAGTCACAGCTTTTCTGAGGATTTGGCTGTGCCAGAGGTGGCACTGAAGTCCGCAGGACAAGTAAAAAAACCACTGCTTATGCCTGATGCTATGGTAAACCATGGTATCTGTGATCACTTTTCTTCAAAAATTGAGCATGCAAACAGTCATCTGTGTTTGTGGACAAGGCTCCTTCACTTCACCATCTGCAGCATCACATCCATCTTGGAAATAATAAGTTGGCAATGACTGGCAGCAGAAGGTGCCTGTGGCATCACTGGACAGCATTTCAACAGCTCCTGGGGAACAGGATAGGAATGGCACCATGGTCACCATTGGTTGAAAGAGAATCAGTACTGAAGGTAACATTTGGCACTTCAGGACTCCCTTTTAATTGGTGAACATGAGATAACCAATGTTGACCTCTAGTACTGAGATAATTCAGCATTCCCCTTCCAGAAAATGTGTTGCCCTTCAGACTCCACAAGTGCAGGTAAATCCTGACTTCTAATGGCTGCTGTTACATGTAACACTTTCAAAATTTTTTATTGACAATAACCCAGTAGGTTCCTCACTGGATTTTCAAAGGATTTCATGACACCTTTTCTCCTAGATTCACAGATATGCCTGGTATTTCTTGGGCCAAAGAAAGATAAATTTGGCTCCGTTTTGACCAATCTACCTGTTTTACAAGTAATAAGAGTTCATACATTAAACCCCAAAGCTCACAGGTTTGTTCCTCGCTGGCTGAATCTTCATGACACGTGGCCTTAAATTTCTTACAAGTGCAAGGCAAGGATATGGAGTAGATGCCACTACTGAAGGTAGAGTCATAACTCAAGAGCTCCTATGTGGCAGAATGTCTTAATGACACAACTGAGAACATAAGAGGCTGACCTCAGAAAGTGAAATAAATGAGCTTGCCTACCACATTTTCACTTGAAAAGTCAGTAATGATTAGAAATAAGTGGAGATTCACCTTGGATCAATATATAATTTAATACAGACACATTTTGAGCAGAAAACATAAAGCTGAGAATTAGTCAGAGTGGAGAGAAAATTATAACATATTATGCAAATCTATAGGCAGAGAGACTAATACTAAATATCATAGAAAATCACATTACTATGTGTGAGCACAGCTTCAATAACATGCAGTGATGTGCTGGGACAACGTGCAGACAAAAAAGGGTTCTGACATGCCAGCTTTGGTCAGAGTATTTCCTGTTTAGCAGAGGTGGCCTAGGCAGATCATATGGGATGATTATACTAAATGAAATGCAACAGCACTGTCACAGGGCAAGCACTGAAAAGGTGACAATCCCCAAATGAAGCACTATGTGATGGCCAGTGTGCTGCTTTGAAACCCGAACAACACAAAAAGGCACCTCAAGTAGGTACAAAGTGCAGCTTACTGCCCTTTTCTGCCTGCAGCTGGCCCTAGTGTCAGCACAGCAGACAGAAGAGCAAATTGCACTGTTTGAAAGCTTTCCAGCTAGGGCTAAATTTTAGTGCAATGCAATTTAAAACCCAGTAATCTAGGACTGTAAGGACAGTTTGGCCTGATTTTTAAGAGGAGCAAATTAAGATTTGCAAACTCTTGGTTGTATTCAGGTAGTTTCTGAAAGAAGTTATTTGTTCAGGAAGGCAAATAATATCCCAGCCAAGTTAGGGCAGGCTTGCAGTAAACTAAACTACACTTTGATTATTGCTGATGATGAAAATGCAACTTGGTTCATCTTTAATGGGGAGACGGAATCTTTAATACATTCTTAACTGTCTTTTGCAATTATTGCTGTCTGTGCCAGAGCCAGGCAATTAAATCTGCAGCTCAGTCTTTGCTTTGCTGAGCTCTGTCACATTTTCTAGAAGTTCTGGGGAAAGGAGCCTGCAAAGAGGAATTCCAAACTTCTGCCAGACAATGTTGCATAGAATGACTCTGCTCTTCATCCTCCAGATTCTATAAATTTAAAAACATTTATGCCACCTTTGATTTGATGCCTGCAAAAAGATGATATGCCTGGATCAAGCATGTTTCTGAGTTGCAACCACATATTATGCAAAATAATGATATTAAGGAAGAGCTGATAGATATGAGTCCTGTCATCTGCATTGTTTACTCTGTTCTCCTGAAGTAATTGTGGATTCACAGTAGAGATTTACATTTAGCTTCCCCTGTATTACTTGTGGCAGCTTTCATTATCTGCCAACTGAAATTTCATTACTATTGTGAGAAAAAAAAGGTGTAGCCTGGGATGGCAATGCATCAGACATTTAGAAGTAGCAATCAACAGCAGTTGTTGTGCAATAAGTAATGACTAATCAGCTTGGTTGTGGTGTGCATTCCTTAATATGTTGCCACAGCCCCCACTTTCTGAGATGGACTGTAAACCACTTATTTAGGATCACACTCAAGGAGGTTGTGGTGTGCACCTTTCCTTGTTCTCGTCATTGCTCATGTCATTAGGTGAGATTCATTTGATGCCATTACTTGTGCTTGTTAAAATCTTTGTGACTAGAATATGGCACAGTATCAGAATTTTAATGCCTCATATATTCTCTGAGAGATGATGGCAATAAATGCTACTGCTTTGACCTTCTCTGGGTTTTATCATTTGATTCACTGATCATCTCCATTCGTTCATCTCCATTTGTGCCCATATAGAGAATGAAGAGCCTGAGAAGACCTACAGTTACCAACAGGCAAAAATATTTACCAAATGTAATGTCCCCTCTTTGCAAGCAAATTAACAGTTTATAGCTTTTCATCATCTGCATTAAGCATTAATATCCTGTCTTTTCCTGGAGACAGGGATTGCTGTGAAGAGGCAATGTGTGGATTCTTTAACATTACAGGAACACTACAAAGCTACACATACCTGTGACACTACTTGCAGTGAGGAATGGGAAAAAGGGTTTCCTGTTTGGTTCTCTTTACAGGAGTGACCTTAAAAGAATTTCTAGGATTTTATTATGGGTGACTGTGAGGATGTAGCAGTGACCAATTAACCCTATCACTGCCAATATTTCCCCAAGCTTTCTTTATAGCTGGTCCCCTATTACTGTATGTAGTCAGTAGAATACAAAAGGTCCTGGGAACAGGGATATCCAGGTAAAGATGTGTTAGTCATACTGCCAAACTACAGCCACCAAATTCAGGAGTTTATTTTAGAAGCCTAGATTGGACTAATCTCCCCACAGCTTTCTGGGTAGAAAGAACATTTTAGGACTCCTTTGGCCCGTTTTAGACATCAACCTAAGTTTTCTGTATAGGCAGTGAATTGAAGGAGCTCTTTTGGAAGAATAAGACAAATACCCTGGATTGCTGGCTGGAAGAAACTTTCTCTCTCTCCTTTGCCTGTTGAGGGAGAGCAACCTTTCCATATAAGCTCCTAAACTTGGGGCTTAAAACTAGGCAGCATGATTACCTCCTCTACTCAAAACACTTGACCCGGATGCTCCTGGGAGGTGAAAATGGAGTGTTGTCTGGTGCACACTCCCTGCAACAGCAGCTTGTGATTTGAGGGGGTGTTTCTTTCACAGGCTGACTGACTTGAGGGAATTAATCTGATTTATAGCACAGATTGGGGTGTGGTGTTTGAAAAAGAATTGCTTGAGCTCGTCCATAAAGAACAAGAAAATTTCAGTGTGAAATGTGAAAAAATTAATTTTTTTTACCTATTTCCTATTTTTTACAAACATCTACTTTTCAGCAGGCAGATTATGCAATGAGGCTCCATTTGCTCCTACATTCTGCTGTGCATTGGTACAGGGGAAGGACTATTCATGGGGGCTCATTACTCCATGAATCTCCAGTGAATTCCAGCACTAGATATATAAAGCTACCATGAAAGACCAACTTTTTTTTTGCCTGTCACAAGAATTTGCTCATCTAGCATTGGGCAGGGATTTTTACAGGTCACCAGTAGATAAAAAACACATCAACAGTAAAACATGGCCAAATTTAGCCTCCTACCCAAGCCAGAACTCCTCTGGGAACAGACAAAGCAGGTACCCGCCCAAAGCAGCATCCTGCTGAAGGGAGGTAAAACACTTGTGATGGCTGCTGGCTTTGTGGTTGATGGAGAGTGGGAGAGCTGGAATAGCTGCTGCTCTTCCTTCAGGGTCACTGTGAGAAAGTGTGGCTGCTGGCTACACTCTCAGATGAAGCAATGGAGTGATGGTCATCACCCCACCCTCTCAGCAGAAATTCCAACTTGTCTGCACACTCCCCTGCCATACTCCTCTTCTTCTTGCCTTCCTCTTCAGGTGTGCCCAAACCAACCTGCAGCCTCTGAGCTGAGGGGTGAGAATGCTCACTTCTGGGAAGCCTTTGTTAGCTCTGGCCACAACTTTAGCAAAAGCATTCAACTTTAGAAAAATCATTTTGGGATGGCCTATTAATGGCGTTTAGCAGCCCACATTTTCTGCTGAGCAGGAGACTTGGTACAGAGGTAGGCAGAGGACCCCAGACACACACCTCCATGATGGGTCAGGCAAGCTGGTGTCTCAAAATCAGAGTTTTGTTTGCCTGTCCTTCCCCTCTGCATCCAGGCAATGCCAACTGTGGAGGTAGTTAACCAATGGCACGTGGAAAAAGAGTGCACCACAAAATCACTGCTGCAGTCTCCAAACCCCTGAAATCTCCCCAGAGCACAAGGGAGCTCATCTGCAATGGCAACAGACTGGCAAGGATGTGGGCTGGCTGGTTACACTACTGGCTCTGAAATAAACAGGGGAGAGGGTATAAGAATTCATGTCATCACAAACAATTGCTAAAACAGGGTATTAGAGAAATTCCTTCTTCTCTTTAGGAAAGCAGCAGTGTAATTGAGGATGCATTGGTGTAGTCCTTGTACCCACTCCAGATTGATCCATGTGAGACAGATCCACAGACGGGTTAGGAAGGATCAGGCAGTAGGATGCTCAGTGAAAGGAACTGACAGCTTTAGCTGGAGAAGATTGGTCCCTAGGCAATTTCAGGGTGCTTTGACAGGTCAAAGCACCAATGCAGAGATAAACACAACTTCACACTCAAAGATATTTGGAATCCAGAACATTATCTAATTTGACATCATTGTGAAGCAGCAAGAGAACAGCTGTGGTCATACTTTCCAACACAACACAGTTTTATCTTGATGGGCCCAAACCTCGGGGCATATCAGGTTAGGAAACTTTTTGCTGGATTTGTGTTTGTTCTTGGTTTTTTCTCCTAATCCTGTATGTGTACAAGCAGCTACAAGAACAGGTGTTGCCTTGTTTCACTGCAATGTCTCAAAATTACACTTTCTACATGTTTCCCTAAATATCTACCTGTTTAGCAGGAAAAAAGTGAGATTATTTTTCTCCCTCTTGTTGGAAAGGAGATAAAGCATTTCAGTAACTTCTCTGGCTGTGTTTTATAAGAGCAAATTTATTTATATGTCAATGGCAATACTTATTTTCCTATATATTAGACAATATATATAGAATTTCCCAGACATAATTCTGGAACTTCTGAGCAGTAGATGAGGAGCTCTGAAATCAGAATGTGTTTTTACTCACTAGTTAGAGGAAAATAAGGATATGATAGGTCCCCAAACAAATATTCCTGTTCAGCTTGAGACTGGAGGACCTGAGAAAAAGCAAAAATTTCTCAGCTTTAATTCTGGGCAGTGGATGAGGTGAAATAGGAGAAAATTTTGACCTTTCTTTCTTGGGAGGGGTTGAGTGGACTTGCCTGGCAGTGAGTGATCATTCAGCATGGAAGAAACAAATTTGAGTAGCCTGCAGAAAGATTATTTGACAACAACTATCTGCAAAAGCCTGAAAGGCAAGGTCAAACTCTCATTAGACATACACTGGTGTGAATCCAGAGCAGCCCTAGCTGAAGCAAACTGAGTTATGCACTGATTTAAATTATATCAGACATAACTTGCTGTCAACACAGTCAAATTTTAAGTTGATCAAAGAACAAAATCTTCCCTTGTGTATATTCAGAATTTATCTGATGACTGTAGACAGATTTAGATGGAAATATTTCCTCCAAAGAATTCAATATGTCCGAGTAACTTCTCAGTGTGAGAAGGAATAAGTCAGGTTTTTCATACAGAGAACGCTGAATCAGAAAATATGTGGCCTTTTTAAAAATCATAGAACAACTTTGCAGCCTGTTGAGTTGTGTATCTCTTCCAGTGATCACATTTTCAGTCACTGTTAATGTACTGAATGCAGCATGACTACTTCACAGATTGTTTTAAAAGAGCTGGAATGCTGGACAGGATGGAGGAGAACTTTATGCCAACACTGGCTAGAATGGGAGCTGTCAAGCCCCGTGCTTTTATTTTTTCTTCATCTTGTTCAATGTCATCAACTCCATTTATTTCAGATTAAAGGCTGCAATATTGTCATTAAACATTGGCACTAACATTGGAAACCCAGTCTGCTGCCATGGTTGGCAGTGCCAACACAAGCTAATCATTCAATGTCTCTGAGGTCCTTTACTTCCATCTTTTTCTTTTGAACTCCAGCAAGCTGCTTTCACATCCTGGCATTCCGGGCGTCTTATTCAAACCCAGGTGAAAACAGAGCACAGGGGCCTCCTGTCTGCCAGGGGTACTGAAATTCTGCATGATGTTCGTGGTACTGCCCCACACAGATTGGCTGTTGTGCCCCAGTTCTGCTGAGGGGGAATCCTACATGGAGGTGAGAAGGTTCCCTGGTTTGGCAACTTTCAAATCCATCAGCTGGATTTGCCAGGCAGGAGTGTGGGTGATTTTCAAAACTCTCAGCTGCCTGCACAACTAACACTGCTGGTGACGACTGTTCCAAGCTGGCCCAGTTTTCCTGTTGGAAGGCACCAGTCTAAAACGGGGGAACACAGTTGTTGCCTAGGCAAGATCTAGATGAAGCAGTGCTATTGTAGACCATAAACATTTAGTCTGGCTTCCAAATGACTTTGCCAAAGGCCAGTCCCAGAACATCTCACTCTCTCTATCCTAACCATCTCATAAATGGTGTCTCAACACTACAAAATCTCTAACCTTGTGCTTTTTGACAGAATTTCATCTTATCACAGCACACTGATTTCTTGATTAGTTCTTCTGAGGGACATCATGCCAATAAGTCAGGAATACAAACTTTGGTAAAGAATATCTTTACTGGACATACACCTGCTCCTGAGACAGCAGTAGATGTGTGTACAGTTTTCCAGCACAACACAGTCTTTGAACACGTTCTCTATGATTGGTCTGGTCTGTTTTCACCTATTTGTGAGTCAGAGGTCTAGGGGCACCTCAGGTTATCCTGTTTCTTCCTTCGCCAGCTTTCTTTTCTGTAATACGGTCCACAAAAGCCCTAGCTCAGATATGCAAATTTATTTTATATTAGACAAGTTTCTAGAACAAAGTCAAGGGACAGCAGTAAGAACATAAAACAGAAACCCTCCTTTTCATCCAAGCACCTGAACTACAGGGTGATTCTTGCACCCCTTCTCCCTTAATCTGGCTTAGTGATTCACAAATATTTGTTGTCACAGTTAGTCCCAAGGAGATATTTAGAGAATGCTGGAACAAAGCTAAGTCAGAAACCTGGTAAAATAAATCATACTGGTGCCAGGACAGAAGTTGTGGATTTGAATCTGCTCAAACAAAAATTGAACTTAGGTCTACCATCTCCTGAAAAGCACTCTAGCTCCTGCCTAAACCACTCAAACCACCACTAAAAATGTGCAAAACCACTTCTCTTTAAAAATGTGTGACCTACATTTGAAATTTTGGAAGATGAGACCTGCATTTGGGACATTACAGAAGTCCAGGGCTATTTTCAGTACACCAACTTTAAATGCTTATTTTGGTGGCTTCCGAAATAACTGTGACAAGTGCAATGACCATCTTGGAGAGCTTGTTGTCAGGCCATGATGGCCCTTTTACTCAATTTGAAAATAAGTTATAATGCCTAAATTAAATGTCTGGAACAAATGACCTACTTATCAGGCTGTATAGAGGCTACCTAGTGAATACGTTGTGTCATATCCCAGGGTCATGCTGCTCCTTGCACCTCTTTGGACCCTGGTTTCCTTTGCACAGAAAGCAGGTTTGGGGAGACAGCATATTCCCAGTTCTTGCTCCAAAATTGTACTGGGATGTGATTTGGATAAATAAAACCAGGGAGTTAGAAAATTCTTCCACTGTTCTAGAAATGAAGCCTTCAACTATCATGTCTATTTATATTCATGGCTTATATAGCAAGGGAGGCTGCTCTGGGAAGCTCATCTGAATTAATTACAGACACAGGTAAGCAGTTAGGTCACTGCAGCTCCTAGTTTTGATATGGACCCCATTTCCTAGGCTGAGAGGCAGTATAAAACCTGTGCAGAAAACATAGATTTCTACAGGAGATTCTGTATTTGCATTTTTCTATTCATTATCCTTTGCCTGCTTTGCTGCCTGAAATGCTGCGATACCAAAATAACGCATATATGATTGATTTGGGTTATCAGTGAGTGCACTGAGGAGACTGAGTGCCCATCATGGCAGGTCTAGTGGATTTGATAGTAACTAGGATGGTTTGTTTTTTTTTTTTGCCACAGAAGCTGAAAGCACCTTGTGGCTGCTGTGGGCTGTGCCTACAAGGCATGATTATGTGTGTGCTCTGGCATGCGGGTGTGATGGTAATTGTTCACAGCTGCATGCACCAAGAAAACCAGCCCTGGGCAGACCTCACTTTTTGCTCATTCCTTTCTGCCAGATGTTTTTACACTTCTGTGAAATTTTCCTGCTCTTGAGAACAAGAAAGGGGACCCAGGGTGCTTCTCAGTGGCTCTCAGGAGCAGGAGGTGAAAGTTCTGTGTCTTAGGGAGGGACACTGAGCTCTGCTGAACAGCTCCTTGACAGCAGGATAGGATTGGAGAGGATTTGAGTGAGGTCTGTGACTCCTGTCCTGGGCCAGCAGAAAAACAGAAAAACACAGCTATGGCTGTTCTGGAATTCAGGAAGACTATGCCCCTGTAGTTTAACAGATACCTACTGTCTTCAAGTGACCTGTGGGATGTGCACCATCCTTCATCTGGAAAACAGAAAGGCTAGAGCTGAGCTTTCTCCAGCTGCCCAGGCTTCAGCCTCTCTAAGGTCTTGTAGTATATTACCAGCTTAACCTAACCCCTATCAGCACTGGTACCTGGTCTGGAAACCTTTTATTTGACAACTGACCTGTCAGGCACACCAGCAGTGCACCATATGGTCCCCACCCCATAATAATTACCAGCGTTCTCTACCCATTTACCAAGGAATGAGCAATTCCATATCCCATTATAAAACTGATCAACACTCTTTTCCCTGCAGCCTGCCCTGTCTCACATCCCTATCCACCTTCGTGTGCCTCATCCCACCTGCTCCTCTGTGGGCTGCCCTTCCAGGTGAGGAGAAGGATCCCTGCACTCAGGCCATCAGGAGATGTCTTTGAAAATGTGTGCAATGTGTGCAATTTTGAATACAGAAAAACCACACAATGGCAGCATGTCCTCACCTGACACTGCAAGAATGCAAAAGCTTTCAGAAATGTTGATTAAAAGGGACATCTGAAAGCCACTTAGTTCAAAGCCCTGTTTACAATAGGACTGCTGCTTGTGCTAGATCAAGTCAGTTGTGACTATTGATCTGGTTCTCCATTTTCCTATAGTCTCCATTAAGTTCAAGTTAAAACTCATTCTCTCCTCTATTCCTTCAGATTTTTTTAATGCATCTACCAGCATTGCCACTCTGTATTCTTCAGGCATCTGCTGCTTCTCTGCTCCTTCCGCAGTTTCCTTTCATGTTGTCCAGCCATTATCAGAGTTTTTTTCATTACAGCCAGGATGGCATTTGAACTGATACACATCTTTGTTCCTTGAAAAACAAAGCATGGTGTTTTCTGCCCCTCTACAGACCAAAGAACACAGTAACCATTTGCCTTGAGTGTATTTTCTGAAACTTTGGTGAAAGTTTTTTTAACTTAATGGAAAGGTTACTCCTCTTGTTCTTCTTCCTCTAACGAACAAGCTTAAACAAAGGAAAAACAGTCGGTTGTCACTTGCCCAGAACCTTAGAGACCATGTACAAAAGACTTCTTCCCCCATATCTCTCAAATAGTTTCTACAGAACATAAAGCCATGAATAACATAATAACCACTGCTCAGACTGATACCGCTGCAGGGAAATCACTGGGAATACAAGCAGCAGAAGACACACCTATATAATCTCTGGAACTAAATTTAGAGCTGCATCTCTGCCTAATTGTTCAACCCATTTCCTCCTCTCGCAGTGGAACAAGGATTGCTTCTGGAGCAGATGGATCTTGTTCAGTTTAGCTTTCCTCTGACTAACCCCATCTTTTAAAGTTGCTTGCCTTCTGCCTTTTCTTTCTGAATATACTTCCAGACAGGCTTGTCAGAACTGGCTCCCTTTAGAGCAGAGAGTTTTGTTGTGTTACACTGCAATCCATCTCACCCAGTCAGTTGTTCAGTTTACATTGGAAGGATCCCAACTGGTCAACTGATAGTAGACCAGTTCCTCTCTACTATCTCAAACCAGCCTGGCTTTTTAACATGGCTTCAAAAGGCACAGATTCTTGATTAGAAGAAATAGGATACAAAATAGAAGAAGAGTTCAGGTGCAACATCCTAACTGTACAGCCTGAGAGTTCTTTTGCGATGGTTTTTCTCATAAAATGTTGCAGTATCCAGCATGCCTCACTAAAATGCCTGGTCCCACCATCAGCATATTGATAGGAAATATCAATAGGAAGTAAAAATAAACTCCTGGTTGATAAGTAGTAGGCTCTTGAACATGAAAATCTCTCCACTTAAATAACTAAACAAAGTTTGCAATTTGGATTGAAATAGTGCTGCTGATAAATAATGAAGTTAGGCTTGATAAGTAATGGAGTTAGGCTGATTATACAGCTGAGCTGAGTTGACCTGATGGCTGCTTGACCCTAAAGGAGTCCAGTTCATTCATCTCTCCTCTCCTTTCTTCCTTTTTGCCCTCATCATGACCGCTTAACCTGCTCCTTCCCTTATATTGGCCCTAGTGCTCCTCTGACTGCATGCTGAGTGAGCTCAATGCAGTGATACAGTAAAAAACTCATTTGAGGGCAAAAACCACCAAGCATCACCCAAAGACTTTTCTGACCATTTTCAAGTTGAAAGAACTTAGTACAGAGTCAGAAGAGGGTGACAGCCACTCTAACAGAAAAAGAAGTATAGCGAAGCTGGAAGGACACATATAGGGAGATATATGAGGGAAAAGGAAAAAGTGGAGCTTCTCCATAGCTCCATTAGGAAGAAGACATTACTCTGGAGATCCCTGTGAAGACCCAATAGATCTATTTGAGGAGACTCTGGATCCCACCAGGCTGTTGCTAGTCCCAGTATAAAAGCAGCTCCACCAAGGAAGGCAGAACTGAAGATCCAGACAATTGGGATATTGTTTTAATTTTTAATTTTAATCTGAAAATTAAATGTAGGAACATTTTTCCACCAACCCTCCTCAAGAACTGCTAACCTTTTTGGTGTCCTCTTCTGGTGATTATTCTCCCTTTTGCCACAACAGAGGGCATTAGGCTGTTGTCCGCAAACATGGGATGTAAGATGTGGGCTGGTGCCACAGTGATATTAGCAATCCAAGCTAACACTGAAGTAGGACAGATTGTCTGATATAGGAAAAAGCTAGACTACTCCCAGTACTCTTGTGATTTTATTTACCTATACACAGCATTTTAGGCATTTTATCCTGAATAATGAATACTTCTATCTCATTTTGATACATAAGTGCTTATTCTAATAAAAAAGAATGACAAGAAACATTTTTTTTCTCTTGAGACTGGAGGCATTTTCATTTCATTTTTTCCTGCATTCCAACTAGAAAGCTAGTATTATGTGCCGGTGAAGATTTCTGAGAAAAAAAACTGTGTACAACAGTATAATGTAAAAAACTTAAAAGCCATGTGGAAAGAAAGAAGGAGAAAGAAAGAAAAGAAAAGATGGGAGGGTGGGAGATGATTACATAGACAGAATATCTAGAAATTCTTCAGTGCTTCCCATGCCTGTTGAAGTAATACAAGGACTTGAAACATCATTAAACTATACACTGTAAAAGTGTGCGAATTATTTCTCTTATCTTCTTGTTTGATCCTAAAGTATTGCACCTGCATAAATACTTTTAGGTAAAAGGAAGTGGCAAAAACAACAACATCTTTCATTTTCAGTTGATTTGAAGCCTTATTTTGTCTGCTGCACAATAGCCTGAATTTGTATACAAACAACTATATGCCCCTTGCAACACAGAGCTGTGCTTATTTTAACATGCAATCTCTCACTGAGTGTCTTGAACACAACATATATATGACTTTGGCTCCCAGGATAACAGCCATGAATCTCAGAAACTGAAAGCTGCAGGAGAGGTGCAAGCAGAAAGGCACCTCACGGGACAGAGAGAGCTAATCCTCTTTAACTGAGTTTGGATTTTCTTTCACAGTGTGTACTACTAAATGGCTTTAAAAGCCAGAATATTCATGGAGGTGACTATCTGTGTAAGAAAATACTGAAAGAAAATGTATTTTCCAAACACATCATGCTTGCTGAGATGTTTTTCTAAATCAGTACTGAAGGATCAGGGTGAACCACTGTGGTGAAGCTACATGCCTCAAGTTTAAGTCCCTTCAGCAAACCCCTTTTAAAGGATCCCAAGAGTAACAAATAGGAAGATTTGCACCAGATTAATTTTAACTTTAGAAACCAAAAATTAGACCAGACAGAAAAAAATCTGTTTATAGGTATCTCCTAAAGTAGAAAATGCATGTACATGTTTCACTGTTTACTTAAATTAGAGCTGTGTGTATATAGATGAGGTTAAAATGTAGGTTGCCTATCCATGAAAGAAAATTTAAATGCCCAGACATGGCTGTGACTGATAACTTGTTCAGAAATTATTCGTACAGAATGTCCCAGGAGAGAACAGTGATTATCAGACAACAGAGAAATGCATAATTTCTATGAGAAAAACATTAGCATTGAATTATTTTTGAGTGAAAGAAATCCAGAAGGGTTTCCTAAACAAACAGTGAGAAAAAATGTCCACTTTTTCCCAATTTCCTCCATAGTGAAATGCCCTGAATGACTCTTAAAACTGGGGTTTTAACCCAGGAAGCTGGAAGGAATAAGGTACGATGACTCTCCTTCTTGAGGTACCTTTCAGCCTCCAAAAACTACAAGAGAAATTTCCACAACTAGCTCAGTCTAAGTTTCTTAGGAAACCAATGCCATTCAAAGTCTCTGAGATTTTAAAGAATCAATAGAAGCTAAATCTTTGCCTTTTCATTTCTCTCAAAAATATGCTTGACTTGGTCTAATATTTCTCATTGCTATGACTCTCAAGAGAGATCCTAAAGCTTTGTTTAGTGTTTGCCATGTCCTTGTTATGGAGATTTCCTTCTAAAATATTTTCAACAATGTACTTGAAAATTGCTTGAAATTTGTCTAACTCTGTAAAGAAAAACCAAAACCCAACCCAAAAACAAAACTAAAAAACAATGAAGCAAAACAGAAATAAACAAAAACCAATGAAGGAGACATGGATTTGGTTGATGGGTAGGGTTCAGGTTTTCCAGGGCTAACTAAAATAATTCTGTCAAAACTCCAAATTAGACTAATATCTTTAATTTCCTGAAGGGTAAGTCCTTCCCACACCCAGTATATTTTTTCTTTGGAAAAGTGAGAACCTAATAATGAAAGCTTGGAATGAGGAGTTGGCCAAGCACCCTGAGCTTCAGGGTATATATAAGCAGTGTGCCTCAGTTATACTGCAGAACCAATGCCCCATATTTCCTTATAGTCTTCTATTTCCAGGCTACCTAGGTACCTTTTACATTTCCTGAAATGTGCCTGTGGCCAAAGAATTCCTTACAAGTTTCTTGAGCCATTTTCCCTCCCAAAATGAGACACTATGAGAAATATGACCCAGTGCAAAGAATAAAAAAATTGAGTGCATATGGCCACTGAACCACAGCTCACATAAATCAACTCTGTAACATTTAACGACAGTTTTTTTCTCTTGGTTGAAATATTTGAGACATCCTTTTCTTTGAGAGTTCAAGATTTTTCATTTGACAGAGAAAACTATGTTCCCACCACTGACAACTTTCAACCCGTTCCTCATATTGCAGTTTTATTCCAACTTACTTGATCATTTCTAAGTGTCAGCTTTGGTATTTTACTAATGCTACAGATGATTTTTCAGGGACCTGACTCCTGGAACTACAGGAATTCCTCAGCATTTTAGCTCTTCTCTATGAAAAAGGAAGTTTCTGAATCACAGGTTATTAGACAAAAGTGTGATCTGATTGTGTCCAAACAGACTGAAAGACAGAAGAGGAATTTCATAAAACTCTGGAAAGTAAGAATGCTGGCTTGTTGTGTATTTCTGCAGTTTCTTCTCAAGAGCATAATTTCAGTATTAGCTAAATGTAACTTAAAATTAATTTTATCAGTGGAAAACAAGAAGTTACCTACATGAGTAATGACTCATTGCTGGATCAATTGGACAAGAGAAGTTAAATCCTGTGGTGGGTACTTTACTAATGAATATTACATTTCCTTTTTGAAAGAGACAGTTCTCAGATTGTTGGCTAATTAATGACATCTGTAAAATGTGTTTTTCTAATTAGTAACTAAATTTAGACTATGGTTCCTCAGAGCACGTCTGCTGCATAATAATATCCCTCTAAATGATGGCTTTGTCCCATGCCTAGTTGTGCTGTGATTATCAAGTAAGAATAAAACTCTTCTGGCAGGTGTTTTTGTTTCATGACAAAGAGTTGATAGCTTTGTGAATTGAAGTACTTTTTTATGGTCCCATAACTCATTCAAACCTACACTGCAGGATGACTTTGTGGTTGTGCACACACAGAAAAATGGAGATAAATTCTTGCGATGCCCTTGCTTCACCAATTCTGCAATTAAACCACATGCTGTTGAGAAGCAGGAACACACTGAAATTAATAGACCCACCTGCAAGGCTCTCCGTGCGGTGCTGCACAGTCAGCACCTTAGACGGTATCAGGGATCTGAAGGAATGAGCACACATTAAATATGACATTTCAAAGTAATACAATCCATTATGGAAGACAGTGCTTGCTTTGGAGAGGACTTGACAGACAATGAAGTGATCAAAGGTGCTTTGATACATCTAATTTTGGCTTACACAGCTGAGTTCTTCTGTGGCTGATGGAGGTGATGAGAATAGTGTTCTCTTTTGTGTCTTCCTGAGGGAGGGATCAACAAATACAACAGCTTATGCAGGTGACACAGTGATAGAGCATTTTTTTCTCTATTCCTAGCTCAAATTAAATGCAAGAACAAATAGTTGTAGCCTGGGAAGTAAATCTAACTGAATGCTCTTTTCTTTGGTTCTGAGCACTGAAATTTTCTAAGATTTATAAGAGAATTAGTATTACCTTTCAAATTTTGACCCTTCAGCTGACTAATTGCCAGTAGATCTTTCAGGAGACTACGCAGTTTCGCTATTTGCTCCCAGGAAAATACGTGCCATTCTGTAGTCTCACAGCACAGATGTGCTTAACTGGGAAGGGACTTTCACATCAGTAAGAAGTAATTTATGTATGTGTTATATTTGCAGTGTTTCTGTGAAGCATAGTAATAGAATTATATTGTCTCTGCCAACAATTAAGGCTAGTAATAAATTAAGTGTATTGTATGGATGCTTCTTACAAAGTGTGCAATAGAATTATGTGTTAAATTGGACTAATACACAGATGTTTAAAAGTAACAGTTGAAATTTAAAATCTCAATGAAAAAACAAGCCATTTTGTACTACACAGAGTCTTAGTGCCTAATGTTCTACCAAAGTTTAATAACTTAAATGTCTTCAGCAACTTCCATAACTCAGCACTAGACATTTGCAAATTAAGCAGCAGATCCCCACCATGGGAATGATCAGTTAAAGGTGATGGGGTAGGGGAATGGCATCAGCCCAGATTCCCTACGAGTGCTTTTGAAAATCTTTGAAATAATTTGAGATATTTCCAATGCTTACCAGATTTTTGTTAGTGTGTTCTTCACAATGATTGAGGGGATAACTGATGATTATTAACGACTTGCTGTTCAGATGAAAAATGCCATGAGTGTGCAAACTAGTTGGACTCCAAAATCTATCAACAGCACCCTGAGGCCATGCCAAGGGCAGGGACAGTGGGAGAGATAAAACAAGGCAAGGCTCGGGAAGCCACATGGAGAGACTCTTGGCTACAGCCCACACAGCTCATATCCCAGGCTCTGCGAGCATCCCCTCTGCCAAAACACTTCTCTAAGGAAATCGGGGTTGTGAGAGAATCCGAGAAGGGCAGAAAGCCATAAATAAAAATTTCACAGCCATTTCTTGGCTCTATTCCTGTGTTCTACCACCTTCCCTGAGCTAACTTAAGACAGGACAGCTTTTAACAGATGAATAATTTGTTTACTGGGACCTGGGCTAGTGGAGATATAGACCTGTGACTGTTAATGGAACTGTTCATCCTGTGAAAGTATATTCCCTCAGCCAGCTATTTTCAGCAAATATTTCCCTTTTTTTCATAAAGATCCAAAACCAAAAATTATTTGTCTCATTTGGATTTTGTCCCTTCCTAGACTGTATTTCTTTTATCTGTGAAAAGGCAGGATGGGAGAGGATCAGATACTGCCTTTCAGGTACTTTTTGGTTTTTTTCCTTAAGACATTACTGAATCAAGGAGTCAGTTTCCAGCTGAATACCTTCTGGAAGAGGTTTCAGAATCAGAAGCAGTCTTCTGAGTGACTGCACCAACAACAAACATAATGCTATTCCCCACCTTACTTCAGAGTGTCATGGTTTGATTCAGAGCTTCAATGTGCTCTTACTGCTTAATTCTTCTACTCAAACCTCTCTCATGCCTGCAAGTTTGCTAGCACAATTTTGGTGAAAGATTGCTTTCCTTTAGCTCATACAATGCTCTGCCCTTGTTCCACATCTCCAGAAAATCCTTACCTTCTCTTTTGTCATTATCTCCTCTCTCAGAAGCATCAGTGTTGCAGTTTCTCCCTGGGGTTATTGCTAGCTGTCAACCCTTCAGACCTTAGAAAACACTGCTGTTCACAGGCTGCACCTCAGTCCCCTCTACCCTTGAGCAATAAGGAGCTTTTGAGGCTGTAGCTCCTCAGTCAGGACAGCACCATGCATGGAAATCAGTGAGGCAGATTTTGGGGGTCTCTGGTCAGAGAAGGCCAGGGGTTATGAACTGCTGAGGTGCAGTTCAGTTTTTAATGGTGTAACTCATTTGACTTCAGCAATTAAAGGGCATTCATAAAAAACTGCCAGTGATTATTTCCTTGGGAAATATCTATTTCATATTCAGAATGAAAGATTAGTTGTAAAATCTGTGAAGATATGACTGAACACATCCAGGCCTCACACACACCTCTTTTCTTGTTAGACAAACCCTTTCCTGTCTCCACATATTTGAAAGGGATTTCATTTAGGCTTCTTCCCTGTTACAGTTCAAAAGGGAGGGAAACAAATTAGTCTTCTCTGCCTGCTTAAGACCCATTTGTGACGGGAGAGTGTTGGTATCAGTGATTACTCTTCAGTCAATTGAGGACCCTAGGATGTACAGGGTGCCAACTGCAGCATCCCAGGAGGGCACTGCTTCTCAGTGGAAAGGCCAAAACCCGGCCTGACAGCCAGGACAGGTGTGGTGGGTTGTCCTTGGCAGGACATCAGGTGCCCCCCAAGCCACTCTATCATTTCAACTGCTCAACGGGGCAGAAAAGGAAAAAAAAATAATGAAAAGCTCATGAGTTGAGACAGAAAAAGGGAGATGGCTTATTGATTACAGTTATGGGCAAAAGAGACTCATTTTGGGGAAATTAATTTAATTTATTGCCAATAAAATAAAGCAGGGCACTGCAAAGTAAGAACAAACCTAAAACACCTTTTCCCCCAATCCCTCCCTTCTTCCTAGGCTCCCAACTCATCTACCTCCTTCTCATGAGCAGTACAGGGGTATGCAGGAATGAGGGTTGTGTTTAGTTCATAACACTTTGTCTCTGATGTTCCTTCCTGCTCACACTCTTGCCCAGCTCCAGCATGGGTTTTCACCCACAGAAGACAGTCCTTCATGAACTTCTCCAACATGGGTTTTTCCCATGGGCTGCAGTCCTTCATGAACTGCTGCTGTGCAGGTCCCTTTCAAGTGGTATATCCTTCAGAAACAGGGAAATCTCTGGGCTGGTGCCTGGAGCACTCCTCTCATTCACTGAGTTCTGTCACTACAGTGTCTGTGCATAGCCATTTCTCTCACTTCTCTCTTCCATAATTTTTTACCCTTTATTACATATGTTCTCTCATACAAAGTGCTACCAACATCGCTGATGAGCTCAGCCTTGGCAAGTGGTGTGTCCAACTTGGAGGCAGCAGGAACTGGCTCTGTCCAAGATGGCAGAAGCTTCTGGAATCTTCTTACAGAAGCCACCCCTGCAGTACTCTCCACCACACACTACCAAACCCTTGCCACATAAACCCAGTACAACTGCACAGCTATGCTGGGATACTCTCTCACGACACTAATGTGAAGGAATTCATTCATATTGGTCTTAATACATGACAACATGTGGCTGTTCAAAAATGGATGCAAAGGCAGCTGAGAAAGAGTATGATCATATATATGGCACATACAGGATACTAGGATGGATTTAGGAGGGGCAGGTCATGCTGATCTCCTTTTATGACCAGGTGACCCACAAAGTGGATTTAAGGAAGGCTGTGAATGTAATCCACTTGGACTTCAGCAAAGCCTTTGACCCCATCTCCCATAGCATACTCCTGGAATAGCTGGCAGCCCACAGCTCGGACAGGAGCACTCTTTGATGGGTTAAGGACTGGCTGGATGGCTGGGCTGCATCCACTGGGTGGCCAGTCACCGGTGTTGGGCCCTGTCCTGTATAATGTCTTTACTGATGATCTGGTGAGGGGATCGTATCTACCATTAGTAAATATGCTGATGACACCGAACTAGGGAAGAGTGTTGTTCTGCTGGAGGGCAGGAGGGCTCGCAGAAGGATCTGGACAAGCTGGATTGCTGGGCCAAATCCAATGATATGAGGTTCAGCAAAACCTAGTCCTGGGTCCTCCACTTTGGCCACAACAACCCATGAGCACTACAGGTTGAAACAGAGTGGCTGAACAGTGGCCAGACAGAAAGGGACCTGGGGAGGCTGATTGACATGAGGCTGAACATGAGCCAGCAGTGTGCCCTGGTGGTCAAGAGGCCACGCTGCATGGGTAGAAAACACAACTCTGATGGTACATCATGTAAATACTCATGTGCCCAAAAGCTGTGCCACTGAAAATCATCAGAACAATGAACTGGTAGACAAGGCTGCCAAAACTGAAGTAACTCAGGTAGGCTTACACTGGAAGAGAAAACATGAGCTATTTATAGCCTAATGGGCCCATGAAACATCAGGGCATCTAGGAAAGGATACAAAAGACAGATGGGCTCACAACAGGTTCATCTGACCACAGATGCCATCCATCTGATGACAGAGGCCATCACACATGTGTTTCATGAACATGAAACATGCTGCAAAGGAGCTACACAAGTGAAACCTCCTTGGACTAGAGGGTGGCAGCTGGGTTCCCAGTATGGTGAGGCCTGGCAAACTGGACCACTGCCATGAACACACCAAGGCAAGAGCTACACACTCACCATGGTAGACATAACAACTGTCTGGCTGGCAACAAACCCTGTAAACCACTGCGACTGCTCAAGATGCAATGTCAGGTCTTGAGAGACACATTTTGTGGCAACATGGTACCTCAGAGAGAATCGAATCAGACAATGGGACTACTTTTCAAAACAACCTAATAAACTCTTGGGCAGAGAAACATGGTATTGCATGCTTATTACCCATAAGCCACCCAGAGCTTACCACCCACAAGCCTCTGGAAAGACTGAGAGGTATAAGGGACTGCTGAAGACTATCTTAACAATGTTAGGTAATGGGGCATGGAAGGATTGGGATGCAAATTTAGCAGAAGCTACTTGGCTGGTTAAGACTAGGGCATCTATGAACCTCCCTGGTCCTGCCCAAACAAAACCCCGACACACTGTAGGAGGAGATAAGGTCCCTGTGCTACTCTTGTGGCTTAGGTTTCTCAGTGAATTTCTTCCCATTGTTGTCAGGGAGGTGCTGGAAGGGAGACAGCAGCCTTTCTGGGTGAATAGACAGTGATTACAACACAACGGGAAGTGGACAATGACTCTGGCATCCAATGGAGGAGTTGCTTTGAGTTTGGAGAGTTTTGGCAGTAGGTTGGACTCTCCTGATCAGAGTTTTGTTTTTGGAATTGCTGCATAATGCCATGAAAGGTGCTGGTGATGGCCTGAGACTTGGCTGTGTTTGTTCTGTTCTGTTCTGTATACATTTTCTTGTTAATAACTGTTATTCCTTTTCCTACACTCAGGTTCCAAGCTTGTGATTGCTCTTTTAGTACTCTTGCTATGTCCCTCTGTACAAATAGTCTGATTCAGCATTTCACACATGCTAGGGGCAAACATGGTTAGTTTTCCTAAATAACAAGGGCCACCAAATGGATTACTTAGAATTGTGGGCCATGCCCCAGACCCACAGATTATAAAGACACCTGGTGGAAGCTTTCTTAAATTGCACTTTTGCCAGCACTTCCAGGATAAATCCAATTATGGCAATATTTAGTCACATTCTTATACCATGGAAAATTAGGGTTAAGGACGAGCCTATTATTTTTGAGACATGTGACTAGGACATTGTTCATTATCAGTTGACTTTTGGTTTAAAAAGTAGTTAAAAAACAAGCAATAATTTCCAGGTACTGATCTTAACAAGTCTAGTTCTTGAGGCTCTACTCCGCTTTTTTCAGTGATTGTGTTATCATACCTGCTTGGAAGCCCTCGCTGTTTGGCTTAATCCCTGATCTTTTGCATATATCCAATTTTGTATCACCTCTGCTTATATTACACCAGCAATTCTCTGTGCTTGATCTATTTTCTCCCACATATATGGCTTTCCTCTGGCTCCTACCCATTTTTTAAAACCAGTAAAATTACTTATTGGGATACCAATTAAACATGAAGAAAGGGTCTCCTGGCATGGCTAAGACTAAACAAAAAGAAGCCACCCCAGTAGCATTGGCCCACGTGTTATAGGCAACAACCAGATCAGGCCAAATCAATAATTTGAGAAAGCCAGATTAAAAAAAAGAAAGGAAATAGATTTTATTTCGCGAATCCAAATACAATCTCTGTCAGCCACAATCAAAGGGACAGCGTCGAGCCTGGGACTTGACACTGGGTGAACACAGTTCTGACCCTCTCTCGCATCAGACCTGTGTTCACAAAGTCCGCTCTGGTGACCCGCGTTTTTATACTGTTTTTCTTGCCCAGAGCTAGGTTTCCTTTGTTTCTTTCTCTTCTCCGAATATTCATGTGGCCCTCATCCCCTGTCCAGTGTTAGAAGAATTCTATCTTCGAGTAGACAGAACATTGTCCAGGGAAGGATTCGAATATTCATATAGTCCTCTGTCCTCTGTCTGGTGTTAGAGGAATCCCGTCTCTTGCTCGGACAAAGCTGCCTCGGGACAAACAATACCGCGTCCATCAAAGGGACAGCGTCGAGCCTGGGACTTGACACTGGGTGAACACAGTTCTGACCCTCTCTCGCATCAGACCTGTGTTCACAAAGTCCGCTCTGGTGACCCGCGTTTTTATACTGTTTTTCTTGCCCAGAGCTAGGTTTCCTTTGTTTCTTTCTCTTCTCCGAATATTCATGTGGCCCTCATCCCCTGTCCAGTGTTAGAAGAATTCTATCTTCGAGTAGACAGAACATTGTCCAGGGAAGGATTCGAATATTCATATAGTCCTCTGTCCTCTGTCTGGTGTTAGAGGAATCCCGTCTCTTGCTCGGACAAAGCTGCCTCGGGACAAACAATACCGCGTCCGGGAAATGATACATATAAAGTTTGAGTTACGGGAACTGAGCATTCACATGCTAGCCGAGTTACGGGAACGAAGCTACTCCAGAGCCGTCCTTGGTCGTTATTGGCCAATGATGGCTTGGGCGCCCCGAGACTCGCTCAGAAGTTCCGTAGGAGCTACTCCCTTCACTTGCTAATTTGGACACTTATTGAGCGAACACCTGTGTGTGCTACAATCTAGTGAGGTAACCGATTTCCCAACCCTTGTGTAAGATGTCTAAAAACCTGGGTGCTTTCTGTAACATATTCTAAAGCGTGATTTGATATATATATCCCTAAGTATGAATATATTCATCATGTTTATATGAGCACGAATTTAATACATTTATTACAATCCCTCACCTTCTATATAAACACCCAAAATTTGTGCTTTATTTATGACCTTTATCCCACACCCGTGATTAGAAAAAATAAAAATATCTCTAACATTTAACTTTCTTGTTATTTAGTTTTTACTCCTACTCTAAATCTCAGTCCCAATCTTGGTCTTCTTGAGGTATCTCAGGGTATACCGTGTAGACTGTCTCACTATTCCTCACTTGCTTTTCAAATTTTGCTAAAGCCTCAGCTGCCAAGCTACTAGATTCTCTCTCTTCCAGCTTCATCATTTTAGATACTTGATTCATTTTACCCAAAGCTGCCTCTGGATCCATAGGCATTGCAGCAACCTGCATGCCTTGTACTGCCGAATGATTTAACCTAATGAAACAGGGAATTAGACAAGGTAAAAATATGATCCCAGCCACAGAGCATGATATGAAAAACACCAATTTCTTCCACCATGCCCCGTTGAACAAATTATCTCACCAAGATGTTTGGAGGATAGAATTCCATTTTTGCACTGGTACGTGTGCTACTTCTTTAATTTCAGCTGCAAGGCACCTGATGGTCTCCCCGTAGTCATCAATTTCAATACAACATTCTGATTCATTGAATTTTCCATAGACACCCCCCCCCTTCTGCCAAAAGATACTCTAAAGCTATCTGGTTCTGATACACAAAGGCTCGCATCTGAGAGTGTTGTTTTGATAGTAATTCCAAAGCATCTGCAGTGTGATTCAGGACTATTTCTACCACTGCCTGTAATCTCATTAACCTATTCAGTAAATAAATAGTCTTATAGCCCCAACTCCCATCTTGGCTGGTTAAGACTAGGGCATCTATGAACCTCCCTGGTCCTGCCCAAACAACATGGGCAACATGGGCCCATGTTGCCAGTCTATAATATTCTACAATTCCCTCTGCAGGCCATTCTTCCTCTCTCCATTTCTGACTCCCATCCATGATAGGGAATTTTTTCCATAATTCTCATTTATTTCTATTAAGGGTCTTGAATAAGGGTGCCCCCAATGAGCTACTCCCTCTGATCTGGGTAGGGTAAAGAACACTGGCCTAATAATTCCTAAAGTGCATGATCCCTTCCATTTTTGAGGTAATTCACTGTATGCTTTTCTCCCACATATCCAATACATACTATCAGGGGCTTTCCATTCTATTTTTGTATTCCCTAGGTCATTCCAATACTCTCTCAATTCTACCAGGGACTGGTAAGGGTTAACTCCAGAGCCTTTATTCCAGCAAAGTTCAATTCTGTCACTCCATTCACAGGTAGTTTCTTTCTTCTGACTCCAATACCCAGCAGGAGGTTCTGGTTGCCAGATCCTGCTTTTATCATTCAAATTCACAGTCAAAGTGGATATACATGGAGTGTACCCCACAACTTCGGGTGTACTCTTTTCCCTCCCAGCTGATACAAAAAGTTCCAATCACCCACTGTTCCAGTACCCAACCCTCAGGTCTTTGTATTGTTTTTGAGATCTTGGCATTCTCCCACTTTAAGAGCTGCTCTGGGGTTAAACTCTCACCTTTCCATGGCCATTTCTCGGCTGACTTGAGCCCCCTACAGATCCAACAATTAGTAAGGCCTAATTCTGTAGCAATCTCCTGCATTAAATCTATAGACAAATTTCTGTCCGAGGCAGGAAAACCCAAAAAATTATATTGCTTTTCTAACTGATTGTACTGTTCACTTAAAGTTTTCAATCTTTCTTGCTCTATTCTCCTTTTTCTCATTTCTGATTCTTGTCTTTTTAATTCTTGGGCTGCCTGCCTCATTTTATTTTCTGGATCCACTCCTGCTTTGTTCTTTGAAAAACAGAAAACTTTCTCATATTGTAGGCACATCCTATTGTCATTCTCACCCAAAAGATCCAAAATAACAGGCTCATTGTGTGTGATTTTACTCTCATCCTTTAGATTCTTACCTACCCAATAAGTCTTTTCCCCCATCACACACATCCCAAACTTATTGTTGTCATAACATAGCTTATTAACTTGGAAATATGCAACAAACACCGATTCCATCTTTCCTCCAACCCACACAGTCCGATTACATTGGTTACATGTAGGAATAGATGTTTTCCCCACATCCCTTTTGTGTAACTTGTGAATGAGAGCGTCTGACTGCCCATCCTTAAAGATCGCTTTTTCCAAGTAGCAAGTGGTTTTTCCTTTTATTTCACACCTCCTGTATTGAGTGCCATTTACCATGCAGTACCCATTTATCTTACCCTGTTTACAGTCTTCTGGGGCTGTGTATGAGGATGTTTCCACTTTCTCCTGCCTCCCCGAGGCAATCTGCAAGCACTGTCTGCACTGAGGATTCAGCCCTCTTGTGCCGGGCAGGTCTTCCACGTGCATGTCACGTAGCACACGGCTAGACTCAGGCTCATCAGGATTCCCCATATTTGTACTCCTCTGCCATAACCTACGCCCACCAGGTGCCACCAGCAGTGAGGTGTACCATCTTCTCGGCAGCAGGTGTAGTCTTCTGGGTTCCCATGTCTGAACCGAGCTTCATACCTCCATTTATATACGTCCCACCTGTATATTTTGACTGTGTCAGTCCAGCAAGGTACTTTGACATTTTTCCATCACTCGATAACTAGAACTTGGGCTTTTGAATTTAATTTTCCTCCAGTCCCATTTAGATACCAGTGATACCACTCCTCTGAATCTAATTCAATTGCACCCACCCGAGTAGCGATCAATAAGAGACAGCTAGTCAGTTCCTGCTCAAGTTTAAAACACTTTGTGCACAATCCCCTCGGTCTGTACCTGTTTGGACAACGAGCAACCCACACCTCGTTACAATATGCACACTTAAAATGTACAAAAGAGTAACATTCACAGCCGGTCACAACACAACTTATCTTGTCCCCCTCGGTCATTTACTTGGCCGACGCAGTTTTATTCTGAGGTCCCCGGGGGAAGAGGTAATCCTCCACTTGGGGGTCTCTTCCCAGAGTTCGACCTTCTTGACTCATGATGCGTGTCCAACCCTTTTCTGCTGTTCAAGTTGCTGTATCGGTTGTTAAGAGGACAAGAAACTGACATTCCCAGTGAGGAGAGAGCAGGATTTCTTTCCATGATTTTACCAGTACTTTGTCCCTTGGTTGTATTTTATGTATGGCAAAACCCAAAGGTGTATTTTGCATTATTACTCCTTGTTTTCTTAACTCCTGGAGGTTTTTGCTTATTGCTACAAGGTGGGGCTGAATTTGCCCATCCTCCATCTTCAGGTGCCCCACAGGCATACCATATACATTAGCTCAAAGGGTGACAGCCCTGTTTCAGAATGAGGCATAGTTTTAATATTTAATAGAGCCAACGGAAGACACTTTAACTAAGACATTTTTGTTTCCAACATCAATTTGGATAATTGTGCTTTTAATGTTTGATTCATTCTTTTGACTTGTCCCGAGCTCTGGGGATGCCACGGAGTGTGATACTCCCATTGGATTCCCAGGGCTTCTGCCAATTGTTCGATAATTTTTGAAGTGAAGTGTGTCCCTTGATCTGAATCTATAAATTTTACCAATCCATAACGAGGTACCTGTTCTTCAAGCAGGCATTTTGATACCATCTGGGCTGTAGCCCTTGAGCTTGGAAATGCCTCCACCCAGTGGGTTAATTTATCCACTATTACCTACAAGAGCTTATACCTTCCTACTTTAGGAAGTTCAGTAAAATCCACCTGGATTTGTTCGAAGGGTCGGTAGGCTATGGGATGGCTCCCCATAGCCACTTGCTGCACCCTGACTTTGTTGATCTTCTGACAAACCATGCACTGTGTTAATTAAGATAGGGAAAAAGAGGCAAACTCCGAGAAGCAAGTGTTTCTTTTTTTCACACCAATGACTCAGCTGTGATAACTCCCCTCTGGGGGGAGCACCAGCACGGTCACACCAAGCCTGAGAGGTCATCTCTGCTAACAGGATAAACAGACTCAATGGCTCCAGCAGAACATGCCACTGTAATACTTAAGACCATAATAAACTCCCAAAATATCCCATGACTCACAGAGTTACATCATCCGTTGTGGAACTTCCTGCCCTAGGGGAGGTACTGAGCATTTCCACCTGCAAATCTTTGGGTTGGGGACTTCTGGTACCACTTGAGGATCCAGAGTGAGATCAGAACTTCAATGGGACTGTGGCCACTGCTTTCAACAAGACTGCAACCATCACCCTGACCAACCTTGTTATAGCCTGGCCAACCATGTAATACACTGTGTTAAAAACACATTTCTGTGTATCAGTGTATTTATTACACATGGCTCCTCAGAGGAAGATTATGGCAGGCAGCGGTGTGGGAGCAGCCAAGGGGACTGGCACGTTTGGGGGAACCTCAGGGCTGGGGCCGGTGTTGTTTGTGTTCAGCCGCAGGGCAGAGTGGCAGTGGCCACTGCCCGTGTCACCCTGCGTAGTGCCCGGCATGGCGGCAACACCGAGACTGAGACCGACACTGACTTCTTGACAGCAGCAGAAGACCAGGAGGTGCTCAGCACCCGGCCAGCCCTGCCGCCCCCGAAGGAGCTGTTAATCCCCCTGATCCCCCCTTGTTATAGGTAAAAATAAAATATGCCCAATTCTAATAAAAAACAAAAAGAATTTATTCGCAGCTGTGATACAGTCCAATCAAACTGACAGCGCAACAATCAAACTGACAGCGCAACACCCCCGGGAGATAGGCTGGGTGAACGTGGATTTGGCCTCTATGGCACCAAATCCCCCCTTGTCCACACTGGCTGCTCCGAGGGAGCGGTTCTTATACTCTTTATTCCGCTGGTGGCAGAGTCCCTTTGTCTCTTTTTAGAGTACTTCATATTCAAGTTGGTTCTTTTCTTCAGTCTGAATTGTACAAAGCCTTCGTCCAGGCAATCTGTTTAAAGATTGATGCTTCTCCTCGATTCCTGGAATCCTGTATTCAGGTGGCAGGTGTTGATGGCCCTGGTTATCTCAGATGGGTATCTTTGCAGGCCATCATCTCTGGGCGTCTCTGGATACATGCCACCGTGAACGACCACGTCCTGTGTAGCCGAGGTTTCCTTCGTATGTCAATGTCATGGTATTCCCTTGCCAGTCTGTCACGGTTCCGTCACCCTGAGAATGAAATCCCTAGCCCCTCTTTGTACAGCCAGTTTGGTTCATATATTTTATAGAAATCTATATTTTATCTGCATGAATTATTAATTATATCCCTAACACCCCTCATTGCTTGAGGAACTTGGAGCGCCTTGCGCCCATACACATCCTGCCCCCGCCGCTGATGACACCCCCAGCAGGGACCCCACTCTGCCAGGGCTCCCCCAGACCTCCCCTGGCTGAAGGCTCAGGTGGTGCAGGAGCTGCTGCAGGAGGCACAGCAGATCCCAAGGGGGGCTTGGGACCCTCCATTGCTATCCCCCTCCAGCTGCCCAACAAAGACATTGCCACAGGGCTGCTGCCAACCCCCTGGGACTACAGGGCCATGCCTGTGGGCCAGTTTGGGCTGGCCATGCTACGGGATATGGGCTGGAGTGCTGCTGTGACAGACATGCTGGAACTTCAGTATGAGCTGGAGTGCAAGGTGGCAAAATGGGACCTGACTCTTGACAGTACAAATGTGTTTTCCTCTATTCTAGCAGCAGAGTGCAGGCCACAGTTTGCTGTCACCTGGAGGGGCTTGCAGTATACTTGGAATTGACTGCATCAGGGGTGGAAGCACAGTCCTGGAGTCCCACATCTCTCATTTAGGCTCTTACACCCACCATTTTCTATGGACTACTTCAGACTGCACTGAAGAGGGTGAAGTTCCAGAACGCTATCAATGACCTCATTGTATAGAGCGACACAGCAGAAGATGTTTTTGAGAAAGGGGAGAAAATAATTCAGGTTCTCCACAAAGCTGTTTTTATCATTAAACAAAATAATGTCAAGGGACCTGCCCAGGAAAGTCAATTCCTAGGAGTGAAGTGGCAAGATGGCTGTCAACAGATTCCAGCAGAGGTGATTAATAAGATAGCTGCCATGTCCTCACCGACCAGAAAGAAAAAAACCTCAGGTTTTCCTAGGTGTTGTGGGTTTTTGGAGAATCTCAGAATACAACTAGATTGTAAGCCCTCTCTACCTTGTGACATGGCGAAAAATCTGTTTAAATTGTGGCGCTGAACAACAGCAAGCCTTTGAACAGATCAAACAAGATATTACTCACACAGCCCTTGGGCCAGGCAGGACAGGATGTGAATAGCATGCTGTACACCACAGTCTGGAGCCTCTGGCAGAAGGTACCTGGAGAGACTTGAGGATGACCTCTTGGGTTGTGGAGTCAGATATTCAGAGGATCTGAGCCAACTGTACCCCAACAGAAGATTCTTGCCGTCCATGAAGGGCTTTGAACTGCCTCAGAAATGATTGGCACTGAAGCACAGCTTCTTCTGACACCCTGACTACCGGTGTTGGGCTGGATGTTTAAAGGAAGGGTCCCTGTAATATGTCACACCACCAATGCTACCTGGAGTATGTGGATTGCCCTCATTACACAACGAGCTCAGATAGGAAATGCAAGTAGCCCTGGGATCTTGGAAGTTATCACAAACTAGCCTGAAGGTGACAACAACTGGCCCACTTTTCCCAAAGGAGAATGCAATTCAGATATGTTCATATATATTCTCCTATAAGGGGAGACAACTCATTCCAGAGTGTTCTCCTTCAAATTGTCTGAAACCAAGACACCAGTGACTGGGAAAAGGGAAATCTAACCCCCATTTTTAAAAACGGGAAAGCCAAAAACCCAGGGAACTACAGACCAGCCGGTTTCACCTCTGTGCCAGGCAAGATCATGGAGCAGATTCTCCTCGAAATTATCCTAAGGCATATGGAAAACAAAGAGGTGATTGGTAACAGCCGCCATGGCTTTACTAGGGGCAAATTATGCCCTGACAAATTTGGTGACCTTCTGTGCCGGGGCTACAGCGTTGGTGGGTGGGGCAGAGCAGCAGGCACCGTCCGCCTGGATTTATGCAAAGCGTTTGACACTGTCCAGCATGGCATCCTTGCCTGCCACCGTGCCAGCCCCACCCAACACGTTCGTATCTGTGGGGTTCCATGCACCGGGGTCCCCCCTGCCTGGCACAGCAATAACCCGAGGCACATCCTGCCCCATCCCCAGGCTGTCTGGAGCGAAGCCTGCGGGCGCCGCTCCCTTCGCCTCGCCCCTCTGGCGCACCGAGCGGGCGGGGGTCGCTCCGGGGCAGGGGCGGTGGTGGGCCAGGAGCATCTTCCCGGAGCGGGGGACGCGGGCAGCCCTCGTCCCGGCCTTCACCAGCGGCCGGACCCCTCCTCCTCTTCTTGGCCCCGGAGCCGCCGCGGCCCCACTTCACACACGAAACGCAGGGCAAGCGTCCCCCGGCTTTCCTTTCCCCTGCCCCATCCCTGCTGGGACACCCCAGTACTTCAGCCAGACAGCCCCTTCTTGCTCTCCCTGGCCCCCACGGGAGCCACCGGGGCGACTCGCCTTGCAGCCCGTCTGCTGCTGCAGCCTGGGCAGTCACCCACGCACCCTCCCGGGGTCCCCCTTTCCTCAGGATCCTCTCTCCAGAGAGGCGTTTCTGACTGGAACCTGCTGGCTGCAACAAGGGGTTTGCACACTGGGGTTATGATCCCAGTAAGAAAGGCAGCTGGATTCTGTAAAGCATCGTTTTAAATGACTTTAAAAAGCTAACAGCATAAAGAAGGAAAACTATGGAGTTAAAATTACATCTCTCTTTAGATGCCGGGAGCTCCATGTTGTGTGGCACTGGAGAGCAGCAGCAAGACCTACAGATCCCATCAGGTGGAAGGATTAGTCTGTTCTGGTCATTCAAGCTTTTATAGGATTTTCTTACAAGAAAACAACTTCATTCGCCATTTCTACTGTCAAACAGAGAGGACGTTCACATGAGAACTTTTTGGTACACTTTGAGATAAAGGCAAGGCTGTGCAGGTGTGTAATCACTGGTATGGAGTGGGAGCTGCTCCACTGTTACCATTACCCGACCGAATCTGCCCTGCACCGAGGCAGAATGGCACAGGCCTGAAGGTGATGCTGTTGGTGCGCAGCACAGCATGGCCTTGTGCCTTCACAGATTCACTGTTACATGGATCACTAATCCCCACTGCGCAATGGTCTTTAAGTCAGAATCACTGCAGGAGCCCATAAAAGTAGTTTGAGATCTCCATCAGTCTAGAAACAGTTTGGAAGATCCTGAAGTCAAAAGCAATTGTTCTCTGTAGCAGGGAATTTAGGATATTAGTGGAGCGTGTTGTTTATGCTGATGAGGTAGCAGTCTATACAGAGTCCCTTCACTGACATTTTGGCAATATAATTTGTTATTAAGAGAAAAGGATTGTACAGATAGGCTGAGTAAAAACCAGTCAGCAAGTTTTAATGTTCAGAATGTTAGCTGGAGCTCAGCTGGAACATGATCAATAGTTGTCATGAAGGAGACTTTGGCCTAGCAGGCTGCATCCAGCTTCAGAATGAAAGAACCACTGAGATTTATCTGTCACGCATGGTATCTTCTCCCGGAGGTTCTTAGTTACAAGACATTCTTTGATAATAAGATTGCTGTAGTCTGACTACTAATTCTACTGAAGTCTGTTATAAACTCCAGAATGATACTGAAGGTTATTGAAATTCTCTGCTGGCTACATAATAATTGTCTTTATTTATTGACAGCAAGTATGTCACCATCTCTGTCTTTCCATTTCTCTTCTCTGGATTCCTCATTTTATTGTCCTTGCCATTTAACTAGTTGCTTTGTAAATGTAATTTCTCTAATGAATGGAGCTACAGCGAAGACTCACTTGTGTAATGTTTGGACTAACTTAAAGCTCCACTGAGGCGGCCGGGGGTCATCTCACAGGCCTTGCTGCAGAGCAGACCTCTCCAAGCACTACACAATATCCTTCACCTCCTCCTGTTCCACAGCACCTTGGGATTGGTGCTTATTTGTCTTATACAAAGTTCTTCTGCAAACACAGCAAGCAAGCTAATGTCCTTACCAAATAGCAAAATAAACAAGGGAAGTCAAGCATACTTTTCACGTGAAGTTCCTGAACCATGCTTACTTCATACAGCAACACTTAAAGCTTTCTGAGGGCAGCAAATGTAACCTCTCATATCACCAGTGTTTAGTCTAAGAAGGATCTTTTTGGCTATTCTGCTACCCTTGAAGTAAACATGACAGAGATTGTCATTCCCCTTGTAAGTCAGAAGGACCATCTGGCACTACATTAGAACAGTATTATATTAAATTCATTAGCATGCTAATTATAGGATGACTAGTGAATGGTTAAACTGCCAGATGCTATGAAGATATATCACTGTCTGTTTACGTAGTTAGGCAAACATTTAATTAATCCTCCAGCTGCTGTGTCTGCTTTACCTATGAACATATCTAAATCGCATTCACCTGTGCAAAAGGAAGGCCAGTCATTGCCTTTCAATAAGAAAAGAAGCTTAAACACTACTTCAGTGCAGCATACAGCATGTACATGTATGATTTAAATATGCATGCTGGTAATTGCATCAAAACTAATTACAGATTCTTCCACTTCAGTTCCTGGATTGTGCTCCCTGATCTTTTAGTGGTCTTGCAAATTTTGAAAGCTAAGTTGTTTTAGAGACTTCAGCAATGCCATGTTAGAAAACTCAGTATACAGCCTCAGTTAATAGGATGTCTACAAGTGATCCTACAGCCTTTTACTTATCCCCATTCTAAGGAGTCTTTCATTCAGAAAACGCTGAGGAGAGTAAGTGACCTTCCAATATTACACAATATTTAATATTGGTCCCAGGGTGTTTAGCATGAGCCTGCTACTTTACTGAAACGCTGAAAAACAGAACCCATTTGGGATGTGGCCTTGGCTAAGGGTGATTTTCAAAGACAGTGTAATTCCTTTATAATTGAAAGTGTTTGTACTTTGCTCTATAATTGAAAGTGTTTGTACTTGGCTTTATTTGGTATTGTAATCTCTAAGAGATAAGATCTGGAAAAATAGGACTTAGTGATCTAGCTGAAGTCTAGCTTCCATTCACTCAAGTTTCCATTACACTTTGCTTGTTTGTGTTTAGGAACCAGATTTCAGAAAGGTGCTTTATTTCCACTTAGTAGTGGGCCTATATAGTCAACCTGGACTTTTCATAGAATCCATCCCAAGGCACAGACATTGTGGAGACCAAAGATGCACGTGGACAACAGGCTGAGAGACGCAGTTGCAAATTTCGAGTCCCCTGAATCAAGAGCTTTTTTGGATGGGCAGCATCCTTGGCTGGGCACAGTCTGTTGATCTCCGTTGTCTGCAGAATGTGCTTCACGCAATTAAAATTGCCAAAATTGAGTTGCAGTTTTGCAAAAAGTTCTTGGCATGATTTTGGAATGGGTCCACAAGCATTTTTCCAGACAATTCATGAGCACAGGAGTTACTACACAACAAAGAGCAGTGCCAACAGGCAGACTAGATGCAGCCAAGTATTTTGGAGGCTAAAGGAATTTAACAGTATTTTGTGACAGTTGACCTTTTTGCCACAATACTGACAAGAGTAGGAAGAAATAGGATATACTGGGAAGTTATTCAGGAGATACCAGGGACATAGGCTTTAGGGAAAAAAAGAGAGTTTAGAGTTTCTACAGTAAAAATAATAGTTTAAATATTTTTACTATTTTAAGCCTACTTTATTTATAATTTTCTTCTTCTTTTGCTAGCATTTCTCTTAGCCAGTTTTCATAATATGTGTCTCATGAAACACACACAGCCTTCCCTCTTGGGCAGAAACACTGACAACATGATCCACATGATGGCTCTCTCAGGGTTAGATGCTGGTAAACATGCCTCATGCAGCTCAACAGCTGAAATCCAGACAGAATATTTGGGAATATCTTAACCCAGCTGGGTGCCAGGCGCCCACCAAAATTGCTCAGTCACTCTCCTACGGACCTGGGCAGGGGAGAGAAAATATGAAAAAAAAGGTCGAGATAAAGTTGATTATGTTACCAATACCAAGAACCATTGCAGGCAAAAAAGACTCAACTTGGGGAAATTAGTTCTATTTATTGCCAATTAAATCTGCATAGGATAATGAGAAATAGAACCAAATCTTACAACAACTTCTCCCCACCCCTCCCTTCTTCCTGGGTTTAATTTCCCTCCTGAACTCTGCCTTCTTCCCCCAGCAGTGTAGGAAGACAGGGAATGGGGGTTGCAGACAGTTCAACACCCATCTCTATGGGTTGCAGGGGGATAGCTGCTCCACCATGGACCTCTGTGGGCTGCAGGGCCACAGCTACCTCACCATGGTCTTCATCACGCGTCTCAGGGGAATCTCTGCTCTGGCACCTGGAGCACCTCCTCCCCCTCCTTCACTGACCTTGGTGTCTACAGGGGTGTTTCTCTCACATATTCTTACTCCTCTCTCCAGCTGAAGTTGCTGTGTTTTTTTTCCCTTTCTTAACTGTTATTCCAGAGGCACTATCTGATGGCCTTGGCCAGCAGCGGGTCTGTCTTGGAGCTGGCTGGCATCGGCTCTGTTGGACATGGGGACGCACCTGGCAGCTTCTCACAGCCACCGCCTGCGTAGCACCCCCAACAAAAACCTTGCCACACAGACCCAATGCAGGGATAAGATACTGGTATCTCAGGAGCTGTGTTCAGTGCTTCAGAGTCTTCTTGGAGTTTGTGGTGTTTTCCTGGGAAAGCAGAAAGAATGTATCTATGGTCATCTCTTGCAGTTTTCTTTACTCTCTGTGTTTGGATTAAGAGCGTCTCATCCTCTGGCATGCTCAGTTTTGTGTGCACAGTAAAGTTGTTTGTGGACTGGGTCTGCAACACCAAGAAATGGCTTTTCCTCAGAAGTTCCCAGTAACTGGGAAAAGCACAGCACTTGCAAAGTGTTACATTTGATGGTTGTGAAAATTTTTCCTGTTTCTTTTAAAGATACCAAATTTGCTGACTTTCCAGGCACACTGCAAAGGGCATTTATGTAAGAGGGTTTTCAGATGAGGCAGAGACATACATTCTAGCTGATAGTGGAGGTAGATAGTTGGCTGAACTGCTGAGGCTTAACTTGACAGTATTTTTGCATAATTTATTATGGTAGTTCCACAGGGCCTTGGGAACTGATCTTGATTATTTTAGATTTAAATAAATAAATGATGGATCATAGGACAAACTGGTACTCCATTCCAGGAGGTGAACCTGAGACACATGAAAGGCAGGCTCCCAGCGCCAGAATCAACTGCAGTTTTACAACTATGCTAAGCTATGCAATTATCTTAAACCACAGTGATCTTGTTGGATTTGCAGGCGTAAATTTAGCATCAATCTCCTTACACAAAACAAATAAACAAAATCAGCACTGCATTTTCATGTTAACACAGCACAGCACAGTGCCAGAATGAATTATTGTCTACATTCAGAAGCACTGCTGCTGTGCTGGTTGCCTCACAGATAAATTAAAATGCATAACTCTTTATCTGAGAAGCTTGTGACTGCAGAGCACAGCAATGACCTGTAGAGATTATGACCAGTAAGGTAACTGGGAAGAAACTATGATTGTCTAAAGCAGTGCTGGTTAAGTCAGCATTTCACCCTGCTGGGGTGTGCAGCCCTGCTGCTTTCATTCATTGTTGGCTCAGTTTTTCTATCCATTCCCTCATCTCTAGGGAAAAAGGACTGCAAGAGTTAACCCTAAGACAGATAAAGGATGATTATGGCAGAAAAGTATCCCCAGGGCCAGAAAACAGGACACACCACCACCAAGAGACTTGAGTGGCTAAAGTACTGCAAACAAAAAAACAACCCAAGGTGCAACATTTTTTTTTAAACCAATGAGGAGAGACAGCAGGCAGCAATGCAACAGAGATTAACTATGGCAAGTCAGTAAGCAAGCAAATAAATAAATAAATAAATAACCATTACACATCACTTCATGGCATGATCATTATCAGAGAGAACAGAACTTCTCTGCAGTTTCCTTCTCAGTCAACTGGGCTGGAATCCAGCAGGAGAACAAACTCAGAGGCAGCTTTCATTTAAAAGACAATTTGTTTATTAGCCAGGCAGAAAATCCCATTAAAAAGAGAGGAATTCCTATGATTGTGCTGCAATATTAATTTTCAAATATTCTGCCAAAAACTTTGGGTGTTTTGCATAAGATGAAACCATAATTCTGGATGGGACCTTGATTGGGAGTGAGGCACGAGCTGACTTTCCCAGGAGAAGTCCCAGGAGGCAGTTTGACTTGAGACACTTAAGATTCCTTCTCTGCCAGATTTATATACATATTTCTAATCTGGATTAAACTATTTGATGGGAATGTTTGCTCCCCGGCAGGGAGAGAATGTGTGCAATGTTGAATTTGACTCATGTAATTCCTTTTCTGCTCATTTGGTAATTCCTTTTTGGTGGAATAAGGTGCTGACTCCTGTTATGTTAGTACTGTGAAACAAATGTGGGGCAGGGGGTGGAGCTGAGCACTGGTCCCCAGCTCTTCTGTGCTGAAGTTTTAGTTTGCTCAAGGGCTGACCAGACCACTCCAATGAATGTTTTCCAAGAGAGAGCCCAGAAGTGCTTCTGGGGAGAGTCCTTTCCCAGCAACCCTCGCCAGAAGGAACCATGAGTGAACCTGACCCTCCATCATTGAGGAATGTCCTCGTGCCACACACTGAAGTGAATAAAACATCCACTTACAGGTTCTTGAAGTTCAGAGTTGCAGAGCAAACCCTTGATTATTTCAAAAAAGAAAACAAGGTGAAGTTCCCCAGCCCTCTATAATCACAATTCTGTTGCTGAAGGAGCACCAACAGGGTGCCAGAGAACATCCAGAGAGAGGATGGGGTGGAAGTGCTACAAGAGGAACGTGTCCTGGGCTGTGTGAATGTGAGACAGTCCATGTCATTCAGGGGCCTGTTGTGATAAGGCACGAAATGATGACACAGACACTGTTGCTCTCGAAGGAAACAAAAAAGAAACACTTTTATTTTTTGACTCTAACATTTATAGTTTTCTAAAGGTGACAGTGGATTGGAGGGTGACAGTGCCACCTCTCCAATGTCACTGGACAGACCAAGGGTCCATCAATTCTCTCTACTTCTATGAAAGAATGCAAAACATAAGTTATTTACAGAACTGTGTGTGAGAAAGTTTGTTGAAAGAATGTAAACATCAGAAGGCTTAACAAAGTCTCACAAAATCAGGGCGACATCGGCCAAACCCTCTTTTTTGTTATTTTTAATAGAGTGGACATAGTCTTTGCCATACAGCTTTTCAACCTGAGATACTGGTGTTCAGACCCTCCTCCAGCTATCCAGGGAAAAGAACAAATTTTTTTTTTTCTCATGGAGAGCATTAGGCCTACGTAAATCAGGGCTATGGCCAGAAGCTGGACATCTCAGGTCAGCTTGCAGGTGGAATTGCAAGAAAAACAGCTAATAGATCTATTGGATCCTTGCCTTCACAATGTGGTGGGTGAGAGATCTTATCTGGAAACTCTCCCACAGAGAAGCTTTCTATATTGTGATGTGTAACATTCACCCGAGCTCAAGGAGGGGTCAGTTTTGCAGTGTTAATGGAACAAAACATTTTCACCTTGAGCTCTGTGCATGGTGTTACAGCATGGCAGAACCCCTAAAAATGTGTACCTGTACAAGCTGTTAGGATCTCCAGTTAAAATTTGTTTCTTCCTTTGCTCCAGACATGCTGTCAGTTACTGCATCTCAGCTGCTGGCTGGAAAATTCTAGCCAAAGGGAATATTCTATAAATTGCTGAATTCAATCATACAGCACTCATATGACCATTTCACAAGATATTTTAACTGGAACAAACCCAGCAAGAATAGTCATGTAGAGATGATAAGGCTTTAGCTCTGCAGTGTCATACCCTTTTACTCATGGGAAAGTGCCCAGAAGGATTTTCTTGGGAATTGATTTTCCTCTTTAATGTTGCTAATAAGAGATGTTGATAATAGAAATTAACCTAGGTATCTCTAAATAAAAATGGCATGCCTCTGCTGTGGTTCACTTGCAGGAAAATGGGTCCAAACCCCTTTCTAGATCTAAGGACTAAAAAAGAAGTACAATATGCAAAATAATTATTATAATCCATCATTTTAACTGAAACAAAGAAGAACAACAAACAATTATGATAGTAGACTGAATCATAAAATGGCAATATGCCAAGGTGTATATCAGCTGAGTCTTCTTATTTGTCTGTTGACAAAATAAAGAGGATTATGGGAATGACTCATTTGTTGATTGGAAAATCTACTTTAAAGTTGCAAGGAAATTCAAACAACAACATTTAATAAGCAATAACTCGCTGAGCAAAAAGCTTCTGTTCACTTACAGCTGCACTCCCCATCTAATAAACTGTGGATGCTTTGGAGCAGCAGAACCATCCCAACCCTGATGTCAATCCCTCATCACCAGCTTGTATCTTCTTGTATTTGCTCTGGTCCTAGTGAGTGGGGTCCTATTAGCAACAACAAAATATGTGATCTATTTGCACAGGGGAAAATCCTGTTTTTGCTGTAGCTGTCAGTGACAATTTTATTCCTAGTTGCAGTGCAGTCAGTGTTTTAACCTTTCCTACAAGTTTTTTCTCCTCCTATATAAAATCTGAGTTCCACCTACACCAAGTTAAGATTCATAATGCAACTGAAGTTGTGAGTTTAAAACTATTTGTGGCCACCGAAGCGGGTGCCTGAGCTGCTGTAAAAGGGAAAAACCACACTGTTCAAGCTCAGGCTTCAAGCCCCCCCTCATCCCCTGTTATCAGAGCAGCCAGCAGCTCCCTGCCCTGCGGGCACTGGAGGGGGTTCCAAAAGGTGCAGCAGTTCTGGGCAAAGTCACCAGTGCTGGGGAGGTCCTGGCAAACTGCCCGTCCCTCATCTTATCTGCAGCCTGGGCTCATTCAGCCTGAGCTGCTGCTTTGTCTTCATCTCACAAAACCCCGATGTCACCAGACACCTCAAGCTTCACTCTGCTCAGCAGCCTGGTGAGGATCTAGGTAACAGGTTTGTGTAAGTGCTATGTGGCTGTGCCTCCCCTATGCATAACTGCCCTGTGTTGGTGTTTGGCAAGTGCCATCTGGTTTTCATTTTCTTTCACAGTGTAATTCATCACCTCCACCCCCACAGATTCACAGTGGAACTGCCTTTCTGATTTCAAGACAATTTCAGCTGCGTGTGTTTTGATTTACTTTAGCTAAAACCCAGCAGACACTACCATCAAATCATTCTCCTTCAAATTAAAAGTTACTTGATTTGCAAATTTTAGCAAGACAGGACTACTCAGAAAATCTTAATTGATAAAGAAGATGCTCAGAACATGAAAGGACCAACCATATAACAACTCTGCTCACCATAATCTAGGAAAATACTCTGGAGAATCATTTTAAGCATATTAAAACCCATCAAGATATATAAGCAGTAAGAATAATAGCGAGCAATAAGAAGAGCTGTGGAGATGAAAACATCTATTGTAGCTCAGTACAGGAAATTGTTTAATAGTCCTTGCTGTAGCTCAAATTACTATTTCTTTTAAAAAGATTGAAAGCATCTTTCATTAAAAACTAATTTTTTAATCTTATACTTTGAGAGGGAAGACTGGCTTGTTCTATTTGTGGATCTGTGTACAGGCAAGGTCAGCTAAATAAAATTTAAAGCTAAGAAGGAGTAAAAGAGCTGATTACAGAAGCAAGAAAAACAAGTAACTGACAAACCAAGACGAATGTTTTGTTGTGCATTCTTGAGGCTTCTGGTGAACAGTTTTCTCCCCTCCACTTAGACACATACACTGTAAACACCATTGGACATAGCTGTAAGGAAGACTTACAGCTGTAAGTTGTAAGATCCAAAGCTGTAAGATCCAAAGCAGCAGCCCACCTCTAGTGACAGATTATTTTCTGTTTCAGTAACACTGAAAGGTCACTTCACACTGTAATTTTATGTTTTCCTCAGCTATGTCTTAGGGATCACTGGCATTGTGTGTCAGTGATTGCAAACAGGTTTACCCGGTCAAAGGCCCATTGTCAG